>NC_051154.1:436249399-436555535 GCF_013339745.2 Dermacentor silvarum
AGAGTGCGCGTTTGCGGGAGCACCTTGAAAAGTAGCGTCGTCGCGGCGTAGCATGTAGTCTCACTGGTGCGTCGAGCGTCAGCAAGATGATAAGGTCGAAATGAGGACATCGCGGTACAGCAATGGCGGGAGACTTGGCCGATGCCGCAGTGTAGCAAGAGGGGCGCCTAGTGACAGTGCGCCATACGTCCGTTTCTTCGAATTTGCGGCCGCCTCGAAGGCTCGTCTTGTGGCGGTGACCAAAATGCAGCTGACGGCGGCTAGTGGTAGGACGGGATCGGCACAACGGGCGAATGTCTCAAAGTTCCTCTGTTGTGATGACCATGGTGTAGCCCTCGGTGGCTGATGGTGCGACCGCATGGGCGTCATAGCTGGTTGACGTCGGACAACGTCGGCGTAACTGAGGGGGTGCTGCTCGTGACAGGATCGCCTGTCGAGAATGTGGAACTTAGGGGGCGCTGCTCGTGAACAGGATCGCCTGCTGAAAACGCTTGCCTAACTTCATCACGGACGATTCAGCGACTGATGCCATGGGTGGGCCCACTGCCGGTGTCCAGAGCTTCTGAAGTTCTTCACGAAGAATCTCCCGAATTAGATCACGGAGGGAGTCTGACTGGTAATGGTCACTGGGGAGTTGATAGGAGTGCTGGTGGGCAAGCGATCATACTGCCTGCCTCTTAGATGGAGTGCGCGTTCAATACCAGTGGCTTCCTTTATAAAATCAGCCACGGTATTCGGGATTGCACACAAGCCCGGCGAAGAGTTCTTTTACGGCGAAGAGTTGCTGGGCACGGTCCCGTCGATCAACACTCGCAAATGTTTCAGTGAGCTGATGTTGGAAAGTGACGATGTTGGCTTCACGGTTCTCAAATCACGTGCGAGACCGTCACGGGAGAAATAGACATGGGAGAGCTTTTGTTGAACAGTCCACCCATGGACCTTGGCAACACGTTCGTAGTGGTCAGCCAGTCTTCAACGTCTTCATGTGCGCCACCATGAAAGCGATCGGAACCAGTGGTTGCAGAAGGGTTACCTGGGACGGACTGCGAGTAGAGCTGTCTTTCGGAACTCGTGGAACCTGTGGCGGCTGGTGGTCGCCTTGACAGAGGTAGACAGGGCTCGGACGAGCGTTCTTGCAAGGGGTTGAGCTCGGGAGCAAGGCCTAGCAGCCGCCGACTGAAGCGATGCACAGGAGTTATTGGAGATGGGCTGGATGAACGGCTTCCGGGAGGAGTGCGGATCATCAAGCGGGGTATGTACCCGGCACTTCCACCAGTGTCACGAGTCAACGCGAACAAGAGGCAACACGTTGAACAAGACGGTGGAACAGCTTAAGAATCACCAGCACAAAGACATCTTCGTCTTCGAATTAGCCTGTCCTACTACTCGGAGTCAGTTAAAGCACATACTGTCATCGTCGTTTAAACGTCTAGATAGTGTACACGTCAATATTAAGCTGATAGAAACAGATACAGAATGGGTTGCAGGCGGGACGAAGTAGGCCGAGGCCTACTTCCACCCGCCTCGCCATGTCCACATTCCCACCAAACACGTGTACGACATCCTGCACATTCAAACTAGTGCCTACCACCTGAGTGGCTTTGTCCCCTGACATCATGGGCTACGTAGGCTCCTTTCCTCAGTTCGGCTCTGACTGTGAAATGGATAAGCCGCGTGTTGTACCGTCTGAAGAACAACAATGTGCCTACCAAGAACGACGGCGTAAACAGAAAAATTGGAGGACGATTAAGCTTCACCTTTAAGAGCGGAAGGCGATAGCGTTATCGGGCTCCGTTCGCATCACATTTTCCTTATGAGTAGGCTTCACGGCAACAGACAAGGTGGGAAAGCCAGCTTAAAAGACCAAGCTTACACTGATCCCCTAAAAGTCGGCTTCACTTTTAAACACAATTGCACTGCTGGGAAGACACTTCTACAGGAGCAATTTCACCCGTCTTATATGAAACTGTGAAGGCCCTAGGACCTTTTTATTTTTTTCATTAATTGTGTGCTGTTGCCCCGAGGCGCGCACGTCCAAAATTTAGAAATGCTCAGTCTTCAACATTCCCCTCAATGTTGCCCAGAACCAAAGTACAGCCAAACGCCATCAGAATTGGAGGACGGTTAAGCTTCACCGTTAAGAGTGGAACGCGATAGCATTCAATGGTCCTTGGCTGCTTATCAGGCTTTTTCTCGTATATTCAAATTACAGTCCGACGCTATCCGCCTGTAGGTTGTGGTTAAATTGTACATGACTATTTTTATGACGGGATTTACTTTGAGAATTTCAATTATTTTCACTAACGCCTTGCGCCATGCGTGGGGTCCTGTAAGGCCGGGGTGGTTCGGGATGATGGGGATCGGCATGATTATTTCCGCCAGGCGCCGATGCTAAACACATTTTCGGATGTTCTGCGACACGGGGCGCTTGAACCTGTCGCGATAAATGCGAATTGGCGCGGCGGCGGCGGCGGAAGGTACCACCGACGATGAGCGGGCGGCGGACGTCAAGCGTAAGTTCGCCGTCCGCCAGGACAGCGAGGCGAAAGGAAATGCGAACCGTCCACGTGGCCTCGACATCGCAAACTTGGAACGTTTTACTGCAGCAACGGTTAATCAGCACATCCACAGCTCGGCTGGTCATCCACCCTCGGTAGTGCAGTGAATTTTTTACGGCAAGTTTTATGGCACATATATCTAGAAAATAGCGCCTTCGACAGAATGTTTTTTAAAGTACATGAGCCTTGCAGTCTCGCCTGCTACAATTTGTAAATTACACTATGTGCCTCAAATTAATTAGTTAAAACCAAATTTTGTTATTCTTTCATTTGTCGATTATAAATTTGCATTTTCGTACAAGTAATGGCCACCTCTTCGAATAGACCAGCTGAAGGACTGAAACTGTGCCATCGACAATTGGTGACTTTAATATTGCCTAATGTCTTCGCAGAAAGATTTGGGATATTGAATCCGTCTTCTACACATCCTAGTGGCGTTATTTACCAGCTGAGTTGACACCAGGTGCCGATTTCCCGATAAATGACGTTCTCAGAAAGATATTAACTGATACGCTTTGAAGTGATATTCCGCCTATGTGAAAATTAGTCGACTTTTTTTCCAGAACTACAAAGAAGCTGACGCGGAGGCTGTCAAGGGCACCACTGAGGCCTAAAAGTCCAAATGGGCTAAATGCGAAGTCTGAATGCTCATCACGATAAGTCTCCGTATTTGTAGCGCTTTTTCCACGAAGAATGCTCATCGACCAGCGAGCCATAGTGACGGGCACCCCGCACAAACATAATAGTGGGCAGAACAAATGCCCCTTCTGGTGGACCGTTTTTGGCTTCTCGGCGTTACTTCGTTATTTCCTGCGCAGTGAGCCACCTAGTCAAAGAAGGCATTATGGCTGCAAAATCGACAACTGCCTTCTCCGCAGGGTTGCAAATTCAAAGATGCAGCCCAACAACGCCAAGCATGGTCGGTCAAATGCCTAGCAAGCACCCCCGCACTCCCCTCATTGCATCGATGGCGAGGAGAGTACCAAGCAGATGCTGAAAAGGATGCGAAGAGTATAGGTTATTAGATTGCCAATAAACATCTTACCGCTTGCGGATTACCGAGTGAGGGGAGCCGTGGATGGCACTAGCAAAGTAGTAGCAGCGTGTCGGGACGTTTGGTGCAAACTTTTCAAACAATTTTAGGGGCGAAGCTCCTTAGGGTGTGGGTCATTCCCTCCTCTGTAGTAGTAGTAGTAGTAGTAGTAGTAGTAGTAGTAGTAGTAGTAGTAGTAGTAGTAGTAGTAGTAGTATGTAGCCACCGCTAGTTTATGAATTGCTCAATAGATGGCGTTGTGTGTTCCTATAGTATGTATACGCATATATACATATATATCTATATTATAGTATAACCGGAAGCCGACTTCCGCTTCCGGTTCCACTTCCGGTTCCACTTCCGGCTTCCGGAGAACGCTTCCGGCGTTTTTCTCGTCCGTAGCTAGGTGCGCTGCGTTGCACAAAGGCGTTCGTTCCCGACGCGCGTTCTCTTTCTCTCGTTCCCGACACGCGCTCTCTTTCTTGTCCGTAGCTAGGGGCGCTGCGGTGCACAAGGGCGTTCGTTCCCGACGCGCGCTCTCCTTCTCGTCCGTAGTTAGGGGCGCTGCATTGCACAAGGGCGTTCGTTCCCGACGCGCGCTCTTTTTTCTCTCTCGTTCCCCACGCGCGCTCTCTTTATCTCTCGTCCGTAGCTGTGGTTTACCCGAATGATCCCCCGGAGCCTCGCCCCACTCATCATCATTCACTCCGTGGATATGCTGTGATTTTTTGTGTTGCGTGAGCCTTTTACATGAAGGGAAGTTGTAAAAGGACAGTGTCGCTAAATATTCGTATGTGAACGATATGGCGGTGTCAGCACATTACACCAGCACTAACCTAGAATATAATAGGTTGCTGTTGATCTTTCTGCGCCTTCAGGTTAAAGTTGGTGTCACTACATGTTGCTAACAGCGTTGTTGCTCGCGCACACATTTCTGGTAACCCGGTATTCTGCAAACCGTAACATGTTTACGGACAATCTGAAACTCGCTAAGAAGTTCTGTGGCACTCTTAGGAATGTGTCATCTTTGCATTCCAGGTAGACTACACGCACCATTAACCCTCACAGTATAAGTGAATGCGCGAGTTTTTCTACACAAAAGTTTTTTAAGCCGGGTTTCACGAATGATTTCCGGCAACGGATGTAGCGGATGTGAACGTGATGGTGGCTCCGGCACCGCCATCTAGGAGCGGTGAGGCGAAGTACTGCATCGTGACACTAAGGAGCACCGACAGGGAGCGCTTCGGTAGTCACAGCGCAGCGGAGACTCCAACGTGGTGTAGCCATAGAATAAAGAACGAAGTGTAAACGTTTGGCTTCCTGACTTCGTAAACTTGTCATGTTCAATGAAGTGCTGTGTAACAAATAGTAAAATAAACATTATTAAAAGTGCCCTACGGCAGGATTCGGGCCCAGCACCTTTAGTACACATGCCCTACATTCAGACCATTACGCCACGGACGGTTCTTTTTTCTTCTTTATTACGCCACGTACGCATACACAGACGCGCGCTTCAGAACGCCCTCATCAATTTCTCGTGGGCAAGTCAGCGCGTTGAGACGCCTGGCACATTTCAAAGCCACTCGCCAAAGCCAACAGGACGCGGTGCGAGAAGCAAACATGGAACACGGTCGCCGTCCCGCAAATCCTGCGCCCTTAGCTGCAGCGGACCGTGAGTTCATGAAGCTAACATGCAACAGCTTCTGTGAAGACACGTTTCACTTTCGTGTTCTACCAATTCATATGAAAGAGATGTGAACCATAATTTCTTTCTTTTTCGAATGCCACTGCCTGTGAATGAGGAATAGGGAACGTTGTAGAACTAGGTAAAATATGAGCATAGTGCGACAGCACAAGTGATAGCAGTTCCCTTAAAGACGACATCATAAAATCGAACATATAGTGTGCATACACATTAACGCAGCTTCAAAATCACATACTTCACCCGCCAAGGTGGATGAGTGGTTATGGCGTCCTCTTGCCGAGCACGTGATCGCAGGTTTGATTCCGGGATGCAGCGGCCGCATTTCAATGGGAATGAAATGCAAAAACGCTCATGCGATTTGATTAAGCTGCACGTCAGAGAACCCGACGTGATGTAAATTTATTGCGAGTCCTCCACTTTGGCATCTCTTATAGTTACATAATTGCTTGGATGAATCAATCAATGAACATCATTAGTTTTTCCTGCTTGGCTATGTCATGCAATTTGAGGGGGCGGAGCTGACACTTACGTATGAGCAGAATACGGAAGCATACCTTCATTAATATAGCTGTGTCGGATCACTTTGCATGAGTGGCAGTCTTGATAGGATATTGTCAGATTTACGCTGGATCCAGGCTCTGAAACGGAATGAAATATCAGTGTAGTCAGACTAAGCTTGGTGTCTGTTGCTAAATGAGAACTGCGGGACAAGTTCCTGCAAAATCACCGTGATATTCGAGGCCTACTCACGAAGGAAGTGTGCACGGTAATTATATATTGTTACGTAGACGAATGAGAAATGGTCCGCCGGGAGCTTTTGCTGATTGCTCAGGTCATACGATCCCTATTGCAAAAACCAGCGTCTTCCAGTGCCTTCCAGTGTGAAACCAGCGTGTTTTTTGACACTGGGTGGCACTGGGGACGCTGGCGCTCGCTGGGAGTC
The DNA here is from genome assembly GCF_013339745.2 of Dermacentor silvarum. Lineage (NCBI taxonomy): Eukaryota > Metazoa > Arthropoda > Arachnida > Ixodida > Ixodidae > Dermacentor > Dermacentor silvarum. Next base: position 436,255,639 of record NC_051154.1, read on the forward strand.
ACTGGGAGTCACTGCGACGCTGGTGAGATCGCTGGAGAAGTGCTGGAGAAGTGGACGAGACACTGGTTTTACTGCTATGACGCTGGGACGCACTGGTGTGCGCTGTACACGCGCTGGAGTTCGCTGGCTCGTACTGGAGACTGCACTGGTTTCGTTTGTGCCGCACTGCCGGAGTATAGGCGCTGTTGAATATTAAATGCTTGTTACAATTTTATGGGCATCTCCTGTCCTAAATAGTAGCGCTATAAGTTGGGAATCATAAATGTCTATTTCGTGTCGGTGGTGTTGCAGCTTGGAATAAAGGTGCGTGATGCTAGGCCATGCATATGCGACACTTCAGATCACTTTCTCTTTGTACATTTCCCTTTTGACTGTGCGGATAGCTGTATTCGTGAACGAATTCACGCAAACGAGATAACGCCTCGTTTTCTAGTAGTTTGTACGCAATCGATGACTGCGAGTTGTCGCAGTGTTGCACAGTCGACACGAAGCCGGGCAGCCGTTCAGACGCGTTCGAAGGGACCTCAGAAAGAATGCCGCTGATTGATATTATCGCACCGACAACAAAGCTGTGACCCGGTGATTCGTGCGCTTCCACTTTCCCTGCTGTACTAAAAATAATAGTTAAAAGGTTCTGAAACTCAAGTACAAATATTTTCGCATCCGCCCGGTACCCACACCGAGATCGTTCGTTTCAACCGAAGCTTAAGCCTACGGTACGTACCCGCCGAGTTCATCTACACTCTATCGGCCCGTCTGGACTGAGGAATCAACAAGTCTAACGAGGATAAATCACTCTGTAGTTCACCTTTCTCATCGGTGTTTTTAAACAGACCATTCTTTCGTGCGTACAGTGTCAGCATAACAAGCGATGAGCGCCGATATGACGCTATAAACATACCTAAATGTGCTGTCGCCGAAGGCTGTCAGCAGCATTAACCGACCGCTTCTCTTACGGAGATATGTGCCTAAACATATGTGTCGATTGAAAAGCATTGTCGAGCTATGGAAATGTTGCATTACCTTTGCGCGAAGAATAAGAAACGGCTGTCAAAATCGGCAGTAACGGCCCGTACAACATTGCGGGTCGGAGGTTGATTTAAGGATTTTTTCGTTGTTAATATACCCATCGCAAAAGCAAATCAGTGGTGCAGCACTTCCAGGCATACTATGAAATACGGACAACAATCTTTTCGTTCTGATAGAGGCGTAAGTTTTAGTTGAAGGCGATATCGCATCTACCATGTCTGTGCGAGGCGTCTGTGCAAAGCTACAACTGTGTCTTGTGTGCAAAATATGAACCGGCAATCATAGATAGGCGTGGCGTAGTGGTAAGATACTGGGATTGGGATCTGTAGGGCGGAGGTTCAAATCCTCGCGGCGTTTTTTTTTTTACTTTTTTTATTGCATTACTACGTTCTCTGTTTCTTTCTGTATTCGAAAAAATATATACGGTAGCCAGGCACCACGTATTTCTCGCTCTAGAGCTGCATTTCGCACTAATACCCCGCGCCCAGCGCCTCCCAGTATGCCGCGCCTTGCCAGCGTCCCAGTATCCAGCTGCGCGACACTGGGCCCATAATCAGGCATGGCTCTGGGCACTGGATACTGGGTTTTGCTATAGGGATGGCGCGCGAACCAGTTCCTCTACTGTATCGTCTTCTGTACGCCGCTTTAAGACCAATACCAAGTATTTTTTTAGAAGCATCGACAATATTTTTGCCATGGTCCGGTACGAGGAATGATGGGTGTCCCCAGGAAAGAAAGAGAGAGAGAAAAGAGCAAATACCGAATAGTAGAGGAACATGCGCGCTCACATATCCAGGTATGCAAAACTGTAGGAGGAGTTAAAGAGAGCTCAACTACCCCACCGTCACACACATGAAGTAGCGCGAACGCGTGCACGCTCCTGCGTGAACTATCACTGCAGGTGTACGGCAGTTTCGGTTCGAGGCTGTCGACGCGGAGGCAACACATCGACCGGAAAGACCTCGTATGTGACGTCCGTGAGGCGTCTCAAAAGCTTAAATGATCAAAAGTAGCGGCCTAGAAGTTTCACGCGCAAGCCTGGGCGTCGGATAGGTGTCCAAACCTAGACTCAGTCTCGCGGTTGACAAACGACATCTACCCGGATGAGGCTTTAACGTTGCGTATCTGCATCTTGCTGCCAGCATATGTGAATGCGGGCCAGCCGATGGGCTTATTCTGCGCGCTGAACCTATTTTGTGACACCTGGACCAAGGTAACCATGTGTCGTGCGGCATCATAGCTTCGAGCATGGTTTGCACGTTGTGCCTGTAGACCAGGTAGAATGGCGTCCGTTGTTTTCGGCATTGCAGGGTTGTATGCAAACGTGATGTGGAGAAAAATCTTGTAGCAGGTACTGTGCTGGACATATTGTATATAGATAGCATGTTTTGAATAATGTCATTTCTTCTTTCTGTCAGCCCATTTCTTTGGGGATGGTAGGTGGTTGTTTCGCTGCGGCTGGTACAACTCAGCTTGAAAACGTCTTCCATCATCGGCGCTGTAAATGCCATTCCTCTATCTGTGATTACGTGTGACGGGGTGCCGTGTCGTAGAACTGTGTGTCGTATGAAGAACTGGGCTACTTCAATAGTCGTTGCACGAAGTGAGCCCTCGGTGTCTGCCTAACAAGTCAAGCACTTCGTTGCCACTGCAATACATTTGTTTCCCGTGGACGACCAAGGGAAGGGTCTGAGAAGGTACGTGCCCAAGAGGTCAAGCAGTCTCTTGAGTGGCTCAATCGGTTGAAGGAACTCTGCGGGCTTCATAGAAAGTAACTTGCGATGCCGACACGAACGACAGCATTTCACTAGCGGTGCATATTCATCCATAATCCAGTAGTGCTCCTGGAGCACTCGTGTGAGAGTCTTCGACAAGCCCAAGCGCCCCGACGTAAGCTCGCCGTGGCACGCAAAAAGGATGCCATCGTGGAGGTCAGTAGATATGACGAGAAGATAGGCTTTGCCAATGCCACAGGCGTTTTTCTTATAAACGACACTTCTCCTCAGACAAAAGCAGGACAGTTCACGAGCAATCTGCTGAGGAAGCTTATATTTTCGGCCCTCTAGTTGACCAATAAGTGGCCCCAGCTCTTCGTCCGATCGCTGCCATCATATCAAGTCAGGATCAGTAACTACTACGAGAAAACCAATGTCTTCCTCAAAGTCCGGAGTGGAAGGTTCTACGGGTGCGCACGAAAGCACGTCGGCGTCTTTATGCTTGCTCCCAGACTGTAAACAGTCATGATGCTAAATTCTTGCAATCGCAGGCTCCAATGAGATAGACGGCTAGATAGATATCTCAGATTGGCCAGCCAGCACATTGAGTGGTGTTCTGTCGCTGCCTTTTTGGGGTGTTCTTATAGGTGAGGCCAGAAATTTGTCGTTCTCCACATGACAGTGAGTCACGCGTTTCTGAAGCAGAATTGTTGGAGTCAGCTCGTGAGAGAGTGTCACTGGCGTAGTGTATGATACGTTCAACCCCACCATGTCATTGTACAAAAACAGCACCATGTCGGACGCTGCTAGCGTCTGTGTAGACCCCTGTACCCGCCTCCTTTTCGGTTTGGGCAAGGACAGGTGCTCTATGCTAGCGTTGTCGGACCTATATGCAAGCAGTCCCTTGCTTTGTGGTTCAGACGAAGGGCACATCTCTCTGGTGAGCCGAGTCAGGAGTTCGGCGATCATGGAACTTTGCCAATGAATCGACGACGATAGCTTCCTGTAATCCACATAGATGAGCAGTGTTACATCATTGTTTTTAACTGGAATGACTGGCGAGAACAATCAAGTGTTATATGGTTGAATGACACCATCTTTCAGCATATCCTTTACATGTGTCGGGGTAGCCTCGCGTTATTTACTGAAACGCGGTGAGGCTGTTGTCAAATAGGGCGGGCTTCATCGTCGTTAATCGATGTTTGGTGAGAAGCGTTTGGCAGATATTGGAGGAAGAGGTGAGTCAGGACTGGCATTCCATTTAATGGCCGTGTAGTGCAGCCTTCCGTTCATCCCAAAACTTCAAGTTCACGTCGATGTGGCCAGAAGTCTGAGCAGTCAGCACTACCTCAGATACGAAGCATCTGGTGATGTCGGCTACGGTATCTCAGTAAGCCACGGTAGTGCGTATAAAAGCTGCCGGTGTTCATAGTTGAAATTCGCAACGAGTATCCGCGAACACCCCTCACGAACCGGTACTATACTTCGAGCTGCGCATTCCCCTTGTAGCCTTAAAAGCGAGACACTGCTTTCAGCAACCGCGTCGCCGTATTGAGGTCCTTCGTAAGTGCCCTCAACCAGGATATTCGCTCTGGGAGGTAGCGTCAAGATATCATTCGAAATACGCAACGCAGCCTTACGCTTGCTGTCAACTTCTCGCTCTGTGGTACGTTCTGTTGACAAGGCCACCATGCGCGCACGACGATTAATAATCACGCCGTACTCCGCGCGACAGTCCATACCAAGAATGAGTTGACGAGAACAATCGCAGAACATGACGCAGGTGATTACGAATGTCGACGCACGAATTATGATTCTGGCGGTGCAGCAACCCAGAGGGTTAACGATGTAATCACCAGCTGTAGGAGTGCGCGTTCCAATGACGGCGTAATGACTTTTTAAATACCACGGCCAGTTTCCAGCTTATATTAGAATAATCCGCACCCGTATAAGCAAAAGCACTCACATCAGCAAAGTCTATCACCAAAGGTATATTATACGAGAACCGGTCACCAACATCATATGTGGAAGCCTGTGACTCTTTGTCAAGGCACTCAAGCGGGGATGTGTTGTCTTCATTACGTTTATATCCTGCTGTCTTTATTAATCTTCGTCACTTCGTGCACACTGAAATGCCACGTCTCTTATACTTCAAGTTTAGGTAACCTCGCCTCATGATACCGCTAGCTTCAGTTTTCCCGACGAGTGCTTCGCGATCGCCCCTTTTCCATCGCCTCGAAACGTGGGCGAATAGTTTAGGATCGTCTGGCAGAAGGTTATCGCGACTGATGTCGTCAAACTGGTATACGTTGCTGCGCGAGACAATCTTCGCTTTCCCTTGGCCTCTGGTAAACTTTAGGACTAGGCAACTTAATGGAAAACGCGAGTTCCGATTCTGGCAAAGGAGATAAGGATAATACGATCTCGTACAGGCCAGTTACAGTAACGTCCGTGATATCTAGAGTGGCAATGCAAGCCATAAAATTAGAACTGTCGAAGTGGGTGAAGAAAAACGATGTTTTGGGGGAACTACAGAATAGGTTCAGGCCAGGCAGACGTTTAGAAGATATTTGTACTAACTAAGTGCATAGAGATTTCAGTAGCTCAGAAAAGACCTTTATGGATAGCATTTCTAGATATTAAAGGAGCTTATGACAACGTAGACAGGGAATCGTTGTGGGATATTCTTCAATACGAAGGCATAGATGACGATTTCGTGGAGCTGCTGAGGGAGATATACAGAGACAACCAAGTACAAGTGGTATGGGAAGGTCGAAAAGGAAATGAAATGGTGGGAACTCACCAAGGATTGAAGAAACTATGCCCTCTGTCACCATTGTTGTTCACGCTTTACGTCAAGGGTATAGAAAGACAACTGGAAAACAGTGAATTAGGTTTGATTTATCCTACATGCGTAATTGACAAATAGTGCAACAGAAGGTCCCTGGACTGATGTACACAGACGACATTGTGCTTCTAGCGGACACTAAAAAGATTTACAGATACTTGCGAATATCTGTGGGAATGCAGCGACAAATCTAGGCCTTAAGTTTAGCCCAGAGAAATCAGGAATTATGATCTTTAATGAAGAGACGAGTGACTTCGTGGTATCAATTCAACAGCAATACCCATAGTAAAGCAATATAAGTACCTCGGCGTACACGTAAACGAAGGAAAGAATTACTCAAGCAACCACCAAGATAATCTGAAAATAAAGGGGAAGCGGAATGCAGCAATAATGAAACACAGAGCACTGTGGGGCCACAATAAGTATGAGGTGCTGCGTGGAATCTGGAAAGGAGTAATGGTGCCAGCGCTAACATTCGTGAATGCCATTATATGCTTAAAATCGGATATCTTGTCAGGTTTGGAAGTTAACCAAAGAACAGTAGGCCGGTTGGCTTTGGGAGCCCACGGTAATACCACAAATGAGGCAGTGCAGGGCGACATGGGTTGGACTTCTTTTGAAGTCAGGGAAGTACCGAGCAAAATTAGGTTTAAAGAAAGGCTCAGGAACATCGATGAAAATAAATGAGTGAAGTGCACAAGTATCTCTACATGAAAAGCGTGGACACAGAATGGAGGAAGAGGTCAAGGAAGTTGGCAACCAAGTACAGGATAATCGAAACTGTAAATAGACAACCAGGAGTCATTAGAAAGAAAGTGAGAGAAATAGAGACCGTGAATTGGATGCAAAGGATCGAAAGAAAAAGGACAATGGAGATTTACAAGAACAAGTTCAGCAATCTGGGACATCGACTACTGCGGCGAAGCCGACCCTGGGGCGATGCGGTTGGCGTAACTCTATGGGAAGCATTTTTAAAAATCGATTACTGAGCAATGGCTCATTTTTCGCGATTTGCACTTTAGGCACTAAATCCCGACAACGTTCTCACGGTATATGTCGAGTGTAGTCTAATTCCACTGGCTGGATTTTTTTCCTGGGGCACTTTTGTAGACCCATTGAAAATGCATGGGGTGATTTTTAAAATGTAGTTTGCAGCACAGTAAAAACTCATTCGCTAATTGCACTCTAGTGGTACATACTTTAGGTCTCTCTATATATGTAGGTCCAGTTTGGTTTTAATCCGCTGGCTGAATTTTTTTCCTGGGCCGCTTTTGTTTGGCTACTATGCGGCAAAGCATCTCTACAGGGGCAAAATATTCGTTTGCCGTGGAATTGATGGGAAAGAGCTTGCGGACCATGTCAAAAATGGACACGAATGTGCAGATGTGATGCATATTTGCGCCATGACGTATAAAGAAAGATGATGGTATTAGATTCTGCAAGAAGGAGTGGGCCAAATGGCTTTATGGAGTGCCATCGAAGCGCGAAGCCTGGTTGCGCGCCCCCCTTTTTCTCAAGTTTCGGTGCATGGTAAAGTGTTTCATTTGGTATTTAGAAAGATAAGGTGCTTAGACAGATTTAGTATTAGGCAAATTTTTGACACAAAAGGACATCGCCAAATAGAGCACTTGTTACGTGTGTTTACGTGTTACTTGTTAGGTGTTTACTTAATTTGTTACGTGTGTTACGTGTGTTTAGTGCAATGTGCCGACAATGCGAAGGTTTGAATATTATCAGTGTAAAAACAAATTGAAAGGAAAAACTCATGATCTATAGTGCGCGTGACGGAACGGAATAAAGAGGAAAAGATAGTCCCCGTGTTACAGCGAAAATCAGCAGCTTCGTCTCGTTTAATAAACCATCCCGTTTTAGTTTTAAATGCATAAGCATTTCTATGCCTACCAAATTAGAAATTTCTCCGTCCGTCATAACTCGTAACTCTGCCTTACGTGGCTCATAACCACGTAAGGCAGAGGCTACAAGCGCTCAGCGAAGTGAAGCGAACAGCGCATACATTCATTCAGATGACCCATACAATACACAGAACAGCACACGTTTCAACAAAGAACAAGTGCAAAACAAGCATCCGAACCATGAATAAACATTGCATGCTCCCTCAGCAATTGTAGTGGTGGTTTTGTAACAGCTTAGCTGGACATCCAGGTTGATAAGGACCGATAATAGTTCGTAAGGGTCGGATCGTGTTCGATAAGGTTGATAACGACCGATAAGGGTTTATAAGGGTTTATGCTGGTCGAATCAAGTTTCATAACATTGATGATGACACCGGGCAGCGTGGGGATTAGCAAGCGGCACAATGCTTGTGCATACTTAGGCAACTCCCAGAGGAGGTTCTGCGCGATTTCGTTTTTCAGTTCGGAAGTATAACTAAAATCATGCGTGCCTGTTAAGTGTACGCAAATCTCGCACGTTATACGCGAAGGTAAGGTTGTGAAGGTTTGAGAAAGTGGAGCCGCAACCGCTGAACTACACCGGGTCAATTGTTGTAGGGCCTGCTGTGAGCCACACGATTGCTTAGCTGAGCAAATTGGTAATCTCTTGAGAATACTTCTCGGAGCCCCGCTTTGTCGGGAATATTTCCTCTCGTAAGGTGAATCTTACAATGTCCTCGTAGCGCAACAAAACACTGGTCTGACGATCGTTCGGACATGACTAACCTGATTCCGGGCTTTTAAATGCAGTCGCACCAAATCGCTTGGAAATACGAAGGAAACATACAATGCGTTTGTTTCTCCACAAACTCAGTCGTACTGTGGGGAAAGAAGCTTCTAGTTTATGGCAGCGGTATTTCCCGTACACAACTTTATTTTTTTATTACACTCCAGGCGCATTTACGCCGACGTCATCCGCGTCGCCTTCGCTGTCGCCGCGATGTTCCGTGTGAAGTCCGACTGCGATAACATCGCGGCCGGATGCCGTATGTTGCCGGTGCGAGTGGAAGCGTGCCAGATTCATCTTAGAAGCCTGGTGGCTCAATCTCGAAGGTTATGAAAAACGGCGCACAACAATGCCTCAAGCAAGCACGTCTCGCTGGGTATTGTGTGTATTACACGGACAAACAGGGGCACGCAGAACATCAACTCACCACTCTCGGGTTGCACTAAATGCTGAAGAAATTAAACATTCACTGTTAAGATCACCGCGTACTATCGTCAGTCAAAGCAAACAGCAGAGAAAGCTTCGCTTACTCTGCTTACCACACTGAGTCGGATCCACATAATCTTATTGCGATTGCAAATATATGGACACTCCAGGCACATTTCCGCCGTCGTCGTCGACGTGATGTTTCGTATAATGTCCAAGTGCGATAACATCGTGGCTGCGCGCCGTATGGTATGGGTAAAGAGAAAGCATGAGAGGGTGAGCAAAGAATGGTTGCTCAGTCTCGCGTGCGCAAGGGAGGAAGGCGGGGAAAAAGCGCTCCGTCTTCCATCGCGCACGAGGCCGCAGGGAAAGTGGGGGACGTTTTACTCCCGTGGCGGCTACGTATGGCGCGGCTGAGCGCGGCCGCGCGGCCCCGATCTAGAAAGCGATCTGCGCTGGGTACAAAGTCTAGGCGGGCCGATGGCTGGGACCCTATAACGTAAAACTATTCCAATATGTTTTCCTTCTAATCACCTGATGTCCAATTTATGTAACCGCCAACGCAAGCATCGGGCGGTGACTCGCAGCATTGTTTGAGAAGGCTATTGAAACGCTCTCCTATTTTGTAGGAGGTCACATGTTTGCTTTCAAAAGGAATAGCAATGCCTACCTTAACATATATTTCTTACCTTATTGGCTGACCAAGGGCGATGAGCACGCAGAAATCGAGGGGGTATTGTGGGGCCGGGCTAGCGCAGTGAAAGTAGATAACCTGATGAGCAGTGTGTTGCCGGCGTCTGCGTTTGCCCTGCTTCTTCTTACTTAGCCTTCGGTGTCTGCTATAAAATTACGTCGGCGTGCAACGGAAACGTAACAATGCAGCTAAAACGAATCTTCAGTGAAGAAAATTTGACATAGCGATGTCGTTTTCGTGCTGAAAGGACTCGACAACCATATAATGTCACGCAAAATTTTTAATATAGGCAAATAAATCCATTCTCCACGGCAGCTCCGACTAGCCAGTGCCAGAGCGATCGGCGGGTACCCACCTTCTATTGATGTCGGAACGGGGCAGTGTCCGGCTATTAAAAAGAAAATTAAGTTTTGATCGGCGTAATAATGCATCTTTAATGCGTACAAGCCACCTTAACGCAGTGATTTTTCACGGTTTTTGGACGTCAGGTGACGGACAGGCGAAGTGGACGCAGCCCGAAAACTTTTGACCAATTGCGGATGGCTGATGGTAAAAAGGCATAGAATCGAAATATAATACTTTTCTGTTGTTCGGTCTCACATGCATAATTAGTGTACACACGTCATATAAGAGTGAGTAGCTCTCGCGGTTTTTTAACAGCGGAGCTGTTTAAACCGAGCGTTAGTCCGTAACCTGCGGACAGAAATTGTAGGCCGATCCTGGCGGTAGTGCAGAAAGGGTCCAAGCGCAATGACACATACCTCTGTGAACTGGCGAAGCTGAGCCTGGTTAAGTCTAGCTAAGCATAGTTGGGACTACTTAAGCTTAGTCTCTCATCGATAGACAATCGATAGTCAACCAGCAGCTAATCAATAATCGATAAATGATCAATAAATTTCGGAAAATGATGGGAATGACTTGGTAGTGCTTAGCCTTACTTGGTTAATTTAGTTAGTAAGCGAATGTTTACAGCCGTTTATGCAGCTGATAAAACGACTAACCTTAGTTTGCACAGCTGTCTAATAAATTTCTGTCGCAATCAGTGATTCGCCTGTCGGGCGAAATTGACCTTATTGTTAATATTATTGTAGTTAATATTATTATTACTTATTACGCTCAAGCCAGGCGCAATACACATACAAGTTTCGAATACAGGCGCAGTTCTGTCTTCTTGCGACTGAGTGCCGATAATTTTTTTCGAGCAAATGGGGCTCAGCGTGTCGTTTACAAAAAGCAGCTTGGTGTCTGCCACTGCGGATACGATGGCATAGACATGTTGTAAATCCGGTTTTCTATTGGATGGCGCATATCAGCACGCAGAAAGAGAATTTCGGGTGGTGGGTCGATTCCTTGTTGGAAAAATGGATATATTCTCTCGCGCAAGCCGTTGCTTTAAAAGTGAATCCAAAGTAGAAGTGCCCAAAAATGGTGGTATTAGGTAGTGTGCGCTCTTTCCCGTCTCTTGTTGTTTTCTTCCTGTTTGTTTTGGGCAGCGTCTCAATACATTAGCATAAGGTCACTGTCTCGTTCGACGGAAACACCTAAACATTTTTGCAGTAGGTAGAGTCATCTGCGTTCGGCGTTCTTGGAAGTAGTCTCCTTCCGAGGTGATCAAAAAGCACAGTGCTACTTCATCTTTCTTTTCCTTTTATTAAACGTGCGACATTTAACGGTAGTGCGCGAAGGCGAGTATTACAAGCTTTTGAGCTGTAGTCGTTTTTTATTGAAAGTTGCACACGTGGCTCCACTCTCGTGCGGCCGAGACGTGGACTGTCAGAGTATGGTCATTTATCGGACAATGCCAGGGCTACTACTTTTGTTTTCTCGCCAAAAAAAACGTCCCACCCCCCTAGTCGGTCAAATAACAGTCATAACCTTACCACAAACAAGACAAATTGGCTTTGTGCTTTTGAAAGCGGATAGTGATAGTCTATCAACTCTTTGTCTTTGGATCTTAGCACTTGTTTTCTTTCAAGCCCATACTGCCCTAGAAAAAAGTCGGCAGAATTTTTTTTTCTGGTTACAATAAGCATTCTCAATAGGAAGTTAACATTTTCGACAGTATTCGTCTTCTACCGCAGTGCGACGTGTGTGGCGGCGTTGTGTAGAGATTCGGAAAAAAAACGGTGAAATACGATATTTAGCAGCTGATTGCTGCACTCTCGTTAAATGCTAAACGCTTTTTGGGTGGCATGACACCATTTACACACCCTTACGTTGTCATTTTCTTGGCACATGAAAAATTTGTGCTCTTCAAATGAATGTTCTATGGTGTAAGTGCTGCATTGTTTTGCTTCTGTTGTTTAATGTACTAAGCTTGAAAATGCCGCTAGTCAGACATAATAGAGCACAGAGAAGAGGCTCAACTGCACGCGGCATGGTCTTATCCTTACAATAAATTCGCTAACGAGACAGATCATGAATCCAACTACAAAATGATATCTCGCACCAAAGGAATGTGGGAAAAACCACTAGGACACACTAAGTTCGACAATCTTATTGTTAACAGGTGATTCAAGGGTGACGCAAGGCGACAACTGTTGCATATGACGGCGTGCATACGACTAGACCATCAATAGAACAACGTGACTTTAGTGAACCAAGAACCAATATGCAGGCCATGCGGTAAAACGTTATTATAAAAACACATTTTCAGCATTGTTCGTACAACTCAACGATTGAACCCTGTGTATATTTGCGGCGGTACGTATATGTTTTATTGCTGCATGGCCCAATTTCGTTATTAGCCTGCGTAACACCGTGACTAAATTTCGCCTCATCGCACGCACATTTAAGCCTTCTTGAAAACAGAACCAGGACGATTCAGTCACTGGAACAGCCTTTCATTTATTTATCACACAGTCTCATATTCGCTCGAGGAGGATTATAGCGGGTAGCATGTATACACGCATTAAAACTTTTTTCAAGGTAAGATTATAAGAAGTGATACCCAAACCAAACAAGATCTAAAACAGAGTAACAAAGCACCAGGGGCCGAATCCACAAAGCTTTTCGATCGTAAGTGCTGCACCACGATTCGCTGACACCTGCTTCTGCGAACAGTTTTAGCGTGAGAACGTTTTTGTGAATCCGGCCCCAGTATGTAGCATACAGTAGTTACCATGAGCCTAAAAGAAAAAGATTTTGAAATTAAAGGCGTGTAAAATTGTTATACATTACCAGGAATTTCGGACATCGCCGAACAGCGCCTCTACCGGCCGCCTCTGAAAACATACGCGTTTTCTACGGGAGAGCTTCGTTTTTTTCCAAATAACTAATCACAGAAGCCATGTTTTAAAATATTCCCGTGGAAATAGGCTCTTGGCGCTTAGCCCGAAATAACATGCAAGTGGAACCATCACTTACGGCAGAAAACTCGTTCCAAATTGGGGGCGAACTTTCAATTATGGGAGTCTATTGAAAAACCAAAATTTTGGAGGCTTTTTTGGCCAGTAAAAAGCAATTTGCGATTAACCTATTGCATTGACTGACGTATTCCTAGGGATTTATCAACTTCAATGATTTATCAACTTCACTGAATCAGCTTTCAGCTAGTTGCAGCAGCAGCTCTTGAAATGGCAAAGAAGTCGTTCCAAAATCGCAGTTTTCATAACAAGGTCGCGGAATTTATTGTGGTACATATATAAACCTAGTTTTCGCCAACAGCAACGCTTCGAAGCGGTAGCCGAGCGTGTTGAGCGACCACAGATCAAGATCACTGATAACCACGATCGTGAGCTTGCAGGTTCGAAGCCAGCTGTGCCGCGCTTCTTCTTATCACTTTGTCGCTGCTCAGTTTGGCAGTTTTCCACCCGAAGGCATATTCCGAAATGCAGGACATTTGGTTACGGTTCTCGTTTAGTTTCTTTCTACTGTGCCAACGTCTTCCTAAAAAATAGCTGGCTGGTTTCGAGAACATGCGAACGTGTTTCCAATCATCTTTTGCACTTTAGGTATATTGTATTTTGGAAAATAAACCCAGGTAACGTGTTTTGAAAGTACATTTCTTTCTTAAGGTGGATATTTATGAAGACATTACTAAGAAATATTTTGCCTTTTCAGCTTCGTCTTGGGAAAGGCGTGTTTTGTGCAACTCTTGTGCGGCTTGAAACGTGCCACAAAAATAAATAGCGCCCAGTGTGTGCAATTAAAAGACACAGAAGTAGAAAAGTTGGCTGCAGCCCCAGACGTAGTATTTTTACAAAGGAATACAGTTGAAGCTATTTGACTGAGTGTATTTGCATTATATCAAAGCAGAATTTTTGCGTATACCTGACCTTCAGTGCAAATGAAGGATATCCGAATTATTGCACAAGCGTGTTTGCTTAGTACAAACCAGTACCTCGAAACATAAACATTCTACCCTCAATATGCAGCGCACGTGTCCTATCATTTGAACCATTCCCATATACCTTCACAAAATTCCAGAAATACTAAAGGTCTTCATATCCTTTTACCCTTTTACCACAACTTACGCAGAGGAGTATTGGAAATTATGCGAAAAGACTCTGCGACGTGTTTATGTAGCCTGTCGTGTAAAAATAGAGAACGACTCCAATCACAGACCACACCTTTTTTGAATTATGCCCACAAAGTTGTGCACTGTTTTCGGCTACAATTACCGAAGTTGCCATATAGCATTCTGCTGTTCTGTTCTTGACTAACTCTAATGCTGAATCAGGTCACAGCACCATGATATGATTACTGGTGCAATTCTTTAGTAATTATGTGCGAATATTCTCCTACCCTAAATTTAACATGTTTGAATAATTGAAGAAACATGAGAAAGGACCGTGACGGTTTGCAGAAATGTTCCTTTATTATAATCGTTTATGACATATCGGTACGGTCGTTTTGTCATGATCACGCCAGCGTGCACTGAGCATCATTTATCATTTTGTCTACTGCCTATAAATAAAATGCCAAACCTTCCCTTTTCTGCCATGGTGCCACAGGACATGTCAATTTCACACTTGATTTTCGCCCTTTCAGTTTGCTAGAAAGCATAGGGAGGTACACAAGACGAACAGGCGAAATTTTGAAGTAGTCCTGAGATTTTAGTAAAATTTCATAGGCAATCTTATTATCCTTTATTTGTTTATAAATTTATTACACCTCATTGGTGATACTAATGACACTACATAGTAGTTCAGTTCTTATACTTAATACATCATGTCTGAGATGGCTGTCCTGAAAGTTAGCCGGGTGTAAGCATTGCATGACGTTGCTTGGAAGGCCATTCATTAAAAAATATATGCAGAATAAAGAAAATACAGGTGTTCAATGGCACAGTCACCGTCAAAAGTTTACGCGGCCAAAATTCTGCGAATAAGTTCATTTTCAACGCAGCTACGACCACAGCCAGTAAAAGTATGCAAAACTTTTGTTTACTCTAGACTAGTATACGCTGTAAATCCGAATGCCACGATGCGTGCCTCAGGCGTAGAAATATAATATTTTTTCAGCTTGAGGCGTGCGAAAGCTTTGGACACTGACTATACGTTCTGAAGGCCAGGCTGCTTTTTAGCTTATACGTGATGACAAGCGCCGAGCTCTTGATGATGGAATATTAGAGCGTAGAATTGTAGAACTTGTGCAAGGTCAGGTGACTTCACGACGCAAACCTAGCGATAGAAGCTCAGCATGATTTTTGTTTATTAACACTGATGATAAATGAATAGTCAGAGTAAATTAACGTTACTGCCCGTTTCTGGACAGACTCGAGTGTAATGCATACGTTCTATATCACTGAAGGTTCCATGCTAATTCCATACAGGGCATTCATATTCTAATTTTTGCCTGTCTTACGCCTACCGAATCTTTAGCAATGAGAAGAGGTAGGCAATTTCTTCTTGGGATGTAGCCGAGGCCATGGTAGATGTGATTAGTAATGCGGTATATGTGAGTAGGCTGACGGGATTACATGAAGTACGCCAACGTACCTAGGTTAAGTCACGGTGGAAATTACAGAGCCCTTTATTTTATATATGTTGAAGTCATGTGAGAGTGTCTCTGCTAAAAAGTTATAAGTTTAATATCACGACTGAATAGCCTTCTGTTAAGCTGTTGGTAAAAATACTCTGTACGAAGTTCAATTGTGGTTTAAACTGCAACGTTATCAGCGTTTCCAAAAGAAAGCGACAACAAGTCCATCTTTCTCGGGCGTTCATTTCACCTAGGGTACCACTGCCTGACTCGTGACCTTTATATTTTTATATCTGCCCCGATGACGTTAGTTACGTTGCGGAAAAAATAAATACCCTTTCTTAAGAATGAACCATCACAGCTTCCCGACAAAACGCGGTACGTTGGCGCAGGTTGTCATGTGTGATCACGATAAGAACGACCACCCGTCGTTAAAAATGACTTGTCACTCCCAGGTTTTTCTTTTTTTTTGTCAAGGACGCGACTAACCCGTAGAAGGGTAATCCCGACTTTGGCATGATGCTTGCGACTTTTCTGGTTCCGGACGAGCGCATTCTTTGTGTATAATTCAGGCGCCTGGCATCGAAAGGCTTACACCTTTAAACAGCGAAAGGCTTTCACAGTCACTTCGGTAGCTCCACGGAAAACGCGGAAAATCAGTCCACTTTCAGCATAAGCGCTCTGACCCAAGACACATATTTGCGAGAAAGGAGCTCCTATATTACCCATAGGGAGAAATGTATCCACAAATTACACCTCATTATACCGATGTGTTTATGAGCCGCACTCTGGTGCCTGTATTCTGTATTATGACAAAAAATATAGTTTGTGCAGTGTCAGTAGCCTAAACGTAAAACAGGAAATTGAAGTCATCACAAAGACTGTCATATATCATAAATTGCAAGAAAAAAACTAAAACTGTACTTCATAATACTCGCAATGCAAACTTTGATGCATGTGATTCATTTCAATTTCCTATCTGTTCCGACCCGCCGTGGTTTCTGAGTGGCTATGGTGTTGGGTTTCTGAGCACGAGGTCGCGGGATCGAATCCCGGCCACAGCGGCCGCATTTCGATGGGGGCGAAATGTGAAAACACCCGTGTACTTAGATTTAGGTGCACGGTAAAGAACCCCAGGTGGTCCAAATTATTCCGGAGTCCCTAACTACTGCGTGCCTTATAATCAGATCGTGGTTTTGGCACGTAAAATCCGATAATTTAATTAAAATTTTAAAACCTAGATGTTGCTAATCGTAGTGTTTAAGGGGAAATAAACATGCACTCTTAGCGCGCGCAGAAACTTCGCCGGTTTCTAGCGAGGGGAGCTTCCCGCCGAGACGCAGCAGACCCATTCAAGCATTGACAGTGCAGCATGCTGCCGGCCGAAATATACGGGCGGTGGGGTGAAACTCGGATGTGGCAGGGGCTGCCGTTGCAACGCGAGGATAATTGGATGTGACGGACGTTCGCGCCGAAGATTAAAAAGATTGTTGATATTAAAGCGACAGGTGTGCACTATGACGTAGCCAAACATGGCGGGTTTTATTGGTGGATCATGAACGCTATCACAGAGAAGGTTTACTGCAAAGCGTTATATGGCGGGCAAAGGCGAGGTGGGGTTTAAAGCGATAGCCCTGTGGTGGCCCATGGGCAAAAAAAAATGTACCTTAAGTATGCTTACGTGATTTGAATGCGAAAGCAATATGACTCCTCTTAGTCATTACCAATAAAGACTTCTTAAATATTACAACCTGTTTGCGATCCTTCCTTCGCTTTCTTTTCTCTGCGTTCATTAATCACCAGACCACAACCATTCAGAACTCATCGCCAAGTAGCTACAAGTTGATATGGTGATCGACTTTAATCCACCTTAACCAAATTTAATTCATTGTAATTTAGTTTACTTCACCTTAATTCACTTGACTCCACCTTAAGTCACCCTTCTCTAACTTGTAACTTTATTTCACTTCACTGTAATTCACCTTAATTCACAATAACTACCCATAATTACTACCAATTAACGTAGTCATACCACTTACTATCTTCTCTATTACTACTGATTTCATTCAAGACGCTGATGAAGTCACATTGACTTTTGATACCGCTCGTTGTGGATGACGCCGGCTTTTCTGCCTCATGGCTCATGTAATGCTTTCGCATTAATGACTACTGTAGACGACAACGGTCCGTCTGTACGGCGCAGAGTAAACAGCTTTCCCACTTTCATTGCGATTTGCGCAGCCCCGGTGCGCAGCGTCCCGTCATGCTCAGAGTTGCTTCAGATAGTTGTTGCGCGGCGACGATGGGGAGCGTGTAGACTGCTCGAGTGCACGCGATAGGAGTGAGACCGCTGCTCCGGCCTAAGCGGCCAGATGTTCTTCCTGACGCCGTGGTGGGAACGCGCCTTTGTGGATACGGATGGCACAAGAGCTGAAGCAAGTGGTATACCGGCGCTGTTTCCGCCATGTTCTCTGTTCTGTGCCGAGTAGAACGACTTATATTACTTGTCACGACGTGACGACGCTCGGCCAACGGCGGTGCCGGTGGCGTGAGGAAAAGAAAGGCCCTGCGTATACAGGGGCACTATCCCTCACCAGTACACGGGAGCCCAAGCCCAGAGTCCACTAAAGTTTGCTTAAGAGATTTAATAGTGGAGATGTGGTTTATGGTAAATGAAAAAAAAATAATCACGATAAGTAAGCCAAAGAATGTTGATTCCACTGTCAATCTGCATCAAATCGACAAATTTAACACATGAAAACTTTTCTATAATCGCAATGGAACATTCGCATCACTTATGCTAAAACTCTGCGTTGGATCTCATGTAAAGCTTTCATTGTTGTTGTACTTCCTCTATAATAATAATTTATTAATAATGTAATAGTAGTAGCAGTAGGGGTAGTAGTAGCAGTAGGGGTAGTAGTAGCAGTAGTAGCACTGATTGGACTTCAGACCCCCCCCCCCCGCCCCCCGAAATTATTTCGTGCTGCCATGAACCGCCGACCAGAACAACCACCGGCGCCGGGAATAATTCTGGATTTTGTCCAGAATGTCCTTTTCACGCTCGAAAGCAGATTTCGGCACGCACGTTGCGAACTCGGGCTGGATTTCGTTGCAACGCCCTTGGCACTTGGACTCGCATAACGCAAGGAGCCCCATCCCAGCACAAACTGTCAATGGTTTTTCGATAGCGAGCGGGCGTGTTGCGGCATTTCGCAGCGGCCGCGGAATCTATGGAGCGCATGGAATTCCGAAACTTCATGGGTGTAAAGTTCTCATAAACTTATGACGCGAAAGGTGCACTGACATTTCCAAAGGCGTGCTTTAGATTTTCAATTCCGGAACTTTATGGGTTTAATGTTCTTATAAACTTGAGCTAACATGCGCGCACTGGAGCCCTCGTGTCCAAGCCGTTTCAGAAATGGAAGGCCACGCTCGCATCTTCCACACACACGAAAATACTGATTATGACCGTGACTGCCAGCTGGCAGCTGATAATTTTCTCCAAACATTTTCAGGAAGGGCGCCCGATGTGATCAATCAGCTGGACCAGGGCAGGCAAAGTAAAATAAGAGAAAACAGAAGAAAGTTAACGGCCTATTTTTGAGGCGGTTCTTTTTTGCGGACGACAAGGTCTGGCTCTCCGTGGCCATAGGGACAGTGGTCCTATAGATGTAAGCAAATCCCCTCTGAAAATATTGGTATTTTCAGAGCGCTTCTTCATTTGCGAGCTGATTGTGCAGCTACATATCTGAAAAACCATTTGGATGTTGCCCGAGTAATACCTCGCATTTGAGCCCAGATGTACAAAACCAAATTATAGAAATTTGTGGTGAAATTATCAAAGAAAGCCTAGATGCAAAAGTAAATGGTGCAGGCCGCTTCTCCATATTTGCTGACGAGACGACGGATATTTCCGGTATCCAACAGTTCACTGTTCGTGCAAGGTACCTAAACAAGGATGCCAACGACATCGAAGGAGTACTTTTAGGTTTTAGCACCGGAAAAGATGCCCTCTCTCATTGCGACTGCAGGTTCTATGTAAATGTGTAGAAACGGCTTCAGATTCTAGCCACCGTTCCAGTGACCACTTCAAGCGCAGATAATATATTTTTAACATGAGATTAGAAAAACTACTTGCGCTCTACAATGTCTAGGAACACATGGTTAGGCAGGCAAAGTAATATAAGAGAAAACAGAAGAAAGTTAACGGCCTATTTTTGAGGTGGTTCTTTTTTGCGGACGACAAGGTCTGGCTCGACAAGGATGCCGACGTCCACAGAGACGTCGACATCAACGTGTCCGAAGTCATTGACCGCTTCACTAAACTTCCCCGCCGAGTGAAGTTTGTCCTTTAGCTGGGAAGCGGCAAAAATCAATGCAAGTAAAGGTTCTGTTCCTTCAGGTCCATAAACGCGTAATTATGAAAACGTATGACTGTTCATTAGTTTGTAAAACCGCAGAAATTATCGCCGTTTATTCAAACAGGTAGCACCATGATCAAAGCTATCGTGTGAAAACGAAAATTACGAGGACATCAATAACCAATTTTTACCGACCTTGTTTATTGTAAGCCGGCCCTCGCGGCGCTTCCCAACAAACACACTCGGATATTGGGTAGTTTAACTTGCCGCATCATCTGTGGCTTTCGTTTGGTCTTTTCTTTCCTTTTTAGCTACCCGCTTTTACTTCTGTTTTGAGCCGAAGCAATACCCTTCCTTAATTTTGGGTGCAGAAAATTTGTCGCCGCTCTGCAGGCAGTTAAATAACACACTTTCTTACTGATTTTTGCATTATTCCTCTATTATCTACCCATATGGTGCTGTCGCGACCGCCGCATGGCCCAAGTACATATCACGAGTTACTTTCAGACATAGCGCAAAAAAGTACGCACAACACACACGAAGACAAGACAGACGCGGACGAGCGCTACTACCCACCGTTTATTTCCGTCAACAAACCCTCCGATTTACAAGGTGAACCACGTACACCAGTGTCACGCCCCTTTCCCATGCGAGGTGACAAAAAGAAATCTAAAAAAGTTAACAGTACTATGTCCCTCAGGTAACAGAGTTCAAATAGTTCAGTTCGGCACTGTGCAAAAGAATTGACGCTTCGCTTATACAAATATCTGAGTTCTTTTGGATGTAGAATGCTTCTAGAGCCACTCGAGCCGTGTAGTTTGTTGATTTGCCTAAGATAGTGGTCTCATCAAATCGTGCCTCGCAACCACACGTAATGATGTGGGCAACCATATGTGCATACTTGTCCTCTTTTTCCTTAACTTTTAGCGCATGCTCCCTGAGCCGGTCGTTTATGCACCGTTCGGTTTGGCCGATGTACACCTTCCCGCACAACAAGGGCACGGAGTATACCACTCCTGTCGCACACCCCACGAAGCGGCTATCTTGGCTTGTTTGGCAACCGTCTTTCCGGTCACCGCAAATTCAATGGCAGAGCCTGGATAGCTTATTAGGAGCCGTGAAGACCACAGGAATACGATGCCTGTTCGCGACCTTCTTCAGGTTGTGCGAGACCTGATGCATATAAGGCATGGCTACGGGTGTAGCCATCCATCGCTGGGTCTCAGCCCTTTCTGCTCCAGCTCTGTTCTTTACCCTCTGCAGGATAGACTCGGCCACCGCAATAACAAACAACTCAGAGAATCCCGCTGCTAAAAGGCGACCAATCTGATTGTCAAAGCTATGCTGCATTGAATGTGGGCATGACTTACGGAGCGCAGCATCCAGACATTGTAATGCGATGCCCCTTTTTACTATATTAGCGTGGGCAGAGTCAAAAGGCAGGAGACACTTCTTAACCCGTGGGAGGTACTCTCAGCAAACGTGGCCTACACTAAATTTTAGCCTGAGATCCAGGAATTGTAACCCCTCAGTTCCAAGCAATTCATGAGTGAAACTCAAGCCCTGCCCAGCTTGAATAAAAACATCTAAAATACTCCCAAAGGCAGTGAAACCGTCCTCTTTCTTTAAAAGAATTAAAAAGTCATCGACGTACCGAAGCACTTTGAATACCTTCCCCCCATTAAAAGCCAAATCAAGCGCACTGTCAATATCAGCTAAAAATATGTCGCATAGAATCGGAGCCACGCAAGACCTAATACACATTCCTCTACGTTGCACAAAAGGCTGCTCGTTAAGAACAGTAAATGTTACACTAAGAAAAAATTCTAAAAGCGTTAAATTATGAACCGACAAGCAAGCGGAGTTTTGGAAATCGCATTCGCCACTCTGTTCAATGCACTTCCTAACATCAACTAAAAGCTCATCTTGAGGTACTGAAGAAAACAAGTCCTCAACGTCCACTGACAAGCCATAATCTATACTCTCGTTGTGTTTCACATATTCAGCGACTTCTTCAGATTTCCTCACGCGGAAAGGATCAACAATCCCGCTGCTAAAAGGCGACCAATCTGATTGGGAAAGCTATGCTGCATTGAATGCGGGCATGACTTATGGAGCGCAGCATCCAGACATTGTAATGCGATGCCCCTTTTTACTATTTTAGCGTGGGCAGAGTCAAAAGGCGGGAGACACTTCTTAACCCGTAGGAGGTATTCTCAGCAAACATGGCCTACACTAAATTTTAGCCTGAGATCCAGGAATTGTAACCCCTCAGTTCCAAGCCATTCATGAGTGAAACTCAAGCCCTGCCCAGCTTGAATAAAAACATCTAAAATACTCCCAAGGGCAGTGAAAGGGCATAAGGCTCTTCAGTAAAAACTGACTAACCTTCTTTTGCCAAGCCCCCCCTTCGCTCACAATGGTTCTCAAAGGGACATCTGCCTTATGTGTTTTTGCAGAAAAGAAAACCTTCAGACTGTTCCCCTTACTATTTCTAATAGCACTAGCAAGATCATTCAATTCCAAGTCCTTAAAAAATTTGATGAACTAAGTCTTAACCCTCACTGCACTTTTTTTAAACAGCCACAAAGTTCTTGTCCACTGCCGCTTGGGCTTTTTCATTGAACATGCCTTTCGGAATCACAACAAATCCACCTTCCTTGTCAGCTTCTAGGAGAACCAAACTGTTCTGCCAAACTGAAAGTAACTATGTTAGACCAACTAGCCCAACAGGCGGTCCTTCTGGAACATATCACGATTTCTGCGATCGTAGTTTTGTTCTTGCCGGGATCGTCTGTCTTTCTATGCGTAAAGCTACTACTATGTGTGACTGCGCAACATGTCTATTTGTCTTGTTTGACGCATTACATACAGTGACGTTTGCTTAAATACGTGAATTTATTGGATACTTATACATATATTTAAACATCTTGTTGCGAGGCTTTGTGTATACAAACAGTGCATTTTGTTACCAGTGACACTTTTGTGCCCTTTATCAACTTGTATCTTCGCACTTGTATATTCCATTCTATTTGTGCATTTCTAATCTACATCTTGCAGAACTCCTGCTTCTTATACAGGGTGTTTCATTTTAGCTGCACCAAATTTTTAAAGATTTCCTGGGGCAGATAACACAATTATAATCCTTGATCTAAACTACTCGATGAGGCGGCCATTACCTTCACGAAAAATCAAACCGCCTAATCGAATAATTAACATAATTACGGTAATTAACTTTTTAACTAATTATTTTACGGCACATCTTTCAATCTACGAATTATAGCCGCTGAGTTCTCCGGGCGTATCCACTTGGAACGAATTCTCAGGACTGAATAAGTTTCGAGATATTAATTTTCAAAGTGTCCGGCGAAATGCATGGGCGTTCCAGTTAACTTTTTGAGGAAAACGCTGTTTTATGCATTAAAGCACAAAGTTAACTGTAACGCCCATGCATTTCTCCGGACACTTTGAAAATTAATAACTCGAAACTTATTCAGTCCTGAGAATTCGTTCTAAGTGTATACGCCTTGCGAACTCAGCGGCTATAATTCGTAGATTGAAAGATGTGCCTTAAAATAATTAGTTAGAAAGTTAATTACCGTAATTATGTTAATTATTGAATTAGGCGATTTTATTTCTCGTGGAAGTAATGGCCGCCTCATCGAGTAGTTTAGATCAACGATTACAATTGTACTATCTGCCGCAGGCAATTTTAAAAATTTTGGTGCAGCTAAAATGAAACACCCTGTATGTACTCACTGCTGCGACTATATTATCGGTGTAATTACAATACACGACCCGTAACAACTGCTCATGCGCAATCTATTGCAACGAAGGACAGCGCCATTGAGGTTGTTCCCTGGCCGTTGCATATGTAACGTCACGAGCAAAATTTTGTGGACCAAAGGTATGGTATGATGGTATGATAAAGCTTTATTACGGTCCCTGGGAACGCGCGTCAGCACGTAGCGGGCCGCTCCCACATCGGTACAGAAAGGCCGAGTCTCTCTGCTGCCACGATTTTTTTTTTCCTTCGCAGCCTGGGCATTCCGGCTGAAATCAAGAGCGCAAGCCTACGTGCGCGTGATGGACCAATACAGCGTATTAAGCCAACTCGGGGCCGTGGAGCTGCGCTTGAATATATTAATTTTTTTTGCTGATGCCATGGTCTCCAAACTTCGACTCGCGACTGTACAAAAAAGTAAACAAGGTTCTTTAATCACAAAGATTTATGAAAATATTTGTGCCCAACTTGTTCTTTTCATGTCCTTTACGTTTTTCGCACCAGCTGTATGCACTGCTTTGCTGGTTTGGAATTCTATGATATTTTGATGTTCTAAAGTTTGTGTGATATTTTCTTTACTGATTAAATAGACAAAAAAGGCGGAAGCTTTGATATCAGTTATTTCTGCCACAATTTTTGGGACGTACGAATATATTCTTTTATGAAAAAATACATATTTTACTTGACAGTGGGTAGCACTCAGTAGTTTGTTTGCAGCCTCTAATATACAATGACATTGGCAATGGCAATGCAGTTACTATTGATGTATTTGATCTCTCGACCAATTCTATAAGGAGGAGGCCGCGCTGCAACGTGAGCCCCCCCCCTCTCCGAACAAAATTTCTGGCTATGCCACTGTGCAGGGAAGCAGGTCTTCGAAAACTGACCAGTTACAGATGATTTTCTGCATTAACACCCGTCGCTTACCAAGAACTTAGAAAATGTGTTCGGCTGAAATGTACCAAATTTTCTTTACAAAGCCACCAATTTACATTGTTCACAGGAACCTCCCTGAGAAAACTGACGTCAATCCGAGCTTTTGTTGACGTGATTTTACTCTTTGCGGTGTCGGCCATTTTCGTTATGGCGCAGTTTCGCCAAGGTCACTGCCAATGGCACCGAAAATATAGCCATGCACCTAAGGCTTTCGCCTTCGAAAAACAGAAATTCCGTGGCAGTGAACATAACTCGACCAGGCACCTGCACGCAAATGCGCAAATGGACTCGTAAACTGAGGCCAACCGAGATTAAGGGTGTCAATCATGCGAATGCATATCCCGAAACATGCGCCCATCGCGACCATTTAGCAAGCTTACATTATTATTTTAGCATCAGCTTTCGAGAAATGAAGGGACAAAAGGGCATTTTTGCTTTTTTGATTCGATCGGACAAAAAGTTGGACGAGGAAAAGATGGACGGAAGGGGGGGGGGGGGGCGGAGGCCGCTCTTTCAAGATGCTGCACCCGCTTTCTTGAAGCGGGGCTGTGCCTTTAAACGACTATCAATAGCAGCAAAACTGTTGATTCACAGTAGACTAGCTGGCCGCTCGTCTTATACGCGCGGCGGTTATCAGATCAGTTGTTCCTGATTGGCGCTCGTCCATGCTCGACGGTGAAAGCTGTTGGCGTGGTCCTTTTTTATTTTTATTTTATTGTTAAAACGTGTATTCTGTCATCGTCCAGTACACTTCGTGCGTCATCGCGCGAATTTCGAATCTTAAAGGTCCGTACGCCACGTGGTGTAAAAGCTGTGAACTAAAGGCGATGTCCTGGAATTGCTGGGGTTGATACTGCTCTAAAATACAATCATTAATTTGTGAGTAGGACGTGCAAAATGCTTATAAACATTGGAACATTTCACGCAAGCTGCAAATTCATATATCAAGTTCCTTGACTTAAGACATAGCTGATCCAGTCTGCAGAACTGCGATATGTGTTTTTATTGCAGAGTTGGGGATTATTAAACTTCATGCTTTTACTTTTCTTTAAACCTGCCTATTTTTAATAATTTTTGCTTTAGGCTCTGAATTGAAATTCTTCCAACAACCGGTAGACCTTAACTTTCTCAAATGCTACAAATTTAATTCAAAATAGCCTTGTGGTTGTCTCAAAACTGTTTAGGAATTTCACACGTATTTAAGGAGGGACATCGGAGTTCGTCCTTAGCTAAAGCTCGAGGCCAATTCCGATTTGCAGAACAGAATTGTGCTTGCTAGTTTTTTTTTGTGAGTTGTAGTTCTAAACATAAGTTTTTTTTAATTGTGCAATTTTCAACCATTCTTAATAAAAATTGGTCTAAATGTAAATAACACCAATTAAAAATGTTTTAAATAACAAACATCAAGTTCAGTCCTATGGTTGCCAAGAAAAACGATTTCACTATTCACATGCATAGGAGCTCCTGAGCTAAATAGTTTTCTTAGGTATTGGTGTGCGTCAGTCATGCTTGTATTTCCCAGCATAATTTTGGAATATTGAGCCTGATCTCAAAATTTGCCTTATAACAACATTCAAGCTTATTAAGCTTTGTACAATATATGATGCACTTCTCCAGGAGTACCACTGTTTGCTGCATTTTTACAAGGACTGCCAGTGTTCTTTTTATACTTCAAAATAGGCCAGAATGCTGTGTTTATAAGTTTAGTGTGGTTTTGTGGAGCTGACGCAAAACATTGCAGTGCACATATATCTGTGCACATTGATATGAATCTACTTTCAGGCTTTAGTATCCAACCGTTTAATGTGCATTGCTGGAACAGCAGGTCCTTCTGCACTTTTAATGCGAAGCTTTCTTGTCTTAGACAAGCCTGCTTGTCTCATATGTCAACTCCAGTCGAGTGTGTCACAAATGTTTTCCTGTTTCGTATGTTAGCACCACCAGCTTGATCCGTGAAGCGCATTGGCAGCTACAGTTTGTGTGTTGCAAGTTCTAGGCTGAAGCATGTATGCTGACTGTTCTAAAGTGTGTATGTAGTATGTATGATGCATGTATCTAGTCTGAAGTGCAATAAACGTTTAAAACAGATCACTTTGTGGTTGTAGTGCCAATTATTTTTGCCACTGCATTTACTGTAATCGTTAATGCCTACAGTACAGTTCTCTAGAACCTCGGCAAAGTACAAGCACATTACAAACATCGACATAGGTTTTATAGAGATTTGTCTTTTGGGTCTGTAAAGCAACTGCAGAGAAATGTTCTAAAGAAATTTGTCTTTACAATCTTGAAAGGAACTCAATAGAAATGTTCTATAGAAATTTGTCTTTAGGATCTTTAAAAGAACTCCGTAGAAACGTTCTGTAGAAATTTGTCTTTACAATCTTGAAAGGAACTCAATAGAAATGTTCTATAGAAATTTGTCTTTAGGATCTTAAAAGGAACTCCGTAGAGATGTTCTATAGAAATTCGTCTTTACAATCTTAAAAGGAACTCCATAGAAATGTTCTATAGAAATTTGTCTTTAGGATCTTAAAAGGAACTCAATAGAAATGTTCTATAGAAATTTGTCTTTAGGATCTTAAAAGGAACTCCGTAGAGATGTTCTATAGAAATTCGTCTTTACAATCTTAAAAGGAACTCCATAGAAATGTTCTATAGAAATTTGTCTTTAGGATCTTAAAAGGAACTCCGTAGAGATGTTCTATAGAAATTTGTCTTTAGGATCTTAAAAGGAACTCCGTAGGAATGTTCTATAGAATTGTGTCTTCAGAGTTCCTATAAGAATGCGGTGGCCAAATAACTGTTGGAACTCTATAGGAAAATTCTATAAGCAGTCAAAATAAACACAATAGAATTCTATCGAACAAGTTCAAAAGACTCTGTAAAAAAACACATTAAAAATTTTTGTAAGGGTCGTCTGCTGCTGAATTGCTGGTTGGCTGTGTCAACTGGCTCCTGCTGAAGCACGCTCCAGTCCATCCAATCAGAACTTCAACAGCAGACGAAATGGTCATGTCCACTAGGCGGACTCTTACAGAATACCTCCCCAGGAGTAGCACAGACTTTTTTTTGGGGGGGGGGGCGCAGCTGAGACCGCATGACTTATAGCATAGTCGCTTACCACGTCTGTCGCTTCTTGCAAGCGGCTCTCCATTGCCCCGTTTGACCCTGTGGACGACCAGATGTTAATGTCGTCCAAGTACAGGCCATGCCGGATCCCCGGACTGTTATCGAGGAATGGCGGAAGACCTATTAGGGTGATATTGAACAGGAGAGGGGATAACACAGCACCCTGTGGTGTTCCGCGCCCACCCTCTAGGAAGGGGTTTGTGGCTTGGTCCCCGACCTTTAGGATGGCTTAATTTTCTGTTTGACAGGAGGAGGAGGAGTAGTAGAGAAATAGAGAAGGCAAAGAGAAACGTAAGGGACACGTTGATAACCTCTCCCTTTCTTCGTGTGCGTCTGTAACCAGTACTGAATTTCAAGCGTAGACAACAGGTATTCACAAATTGGAGTCTTGCATGCATGAACATACAGTACGAGCAGATCTGTGCTTATATAGTTACATGTGCTTACGATTTCTGTTAAGCAGACATGGAGTTCACTACTGCTCGGATTCGGTTGTAATCAGGGTGCCGAATCGGAACGTTTTCGGATTCGGATAGGGTTCGGGGTTCAAGCCTATTGGGCTCGGATCCCGGTTTGGTTCCCGAGATCCATTCCGTTCCGGTTCAAATCGGTTCAAGTCTGGTGTGGAAATATCTGGTGCAATAATATGCCCTGACCCTACAGCCCAGTGTCTTTAGTCTCTGTGAGATTGCTGTATGCGTGACGTTATCGAACTCCTCTTTAAGACAAAAGGCGAGGATCGCGGTGGGGGAGTGGTAAGTCGCTGTTACAATCACCTCCACTTTCAGCGGAAGTAGGATGTCCTGTATTGAGAGGTGTGGACAGAAACCTGCCACCGTTGTTGGAAGTTTCTCCGAGTCATGCAGGAGTGGTTGTAGCCGGTTGAGAACGATGTGCTCTAGGAGCTTTCCCACGCACGAAGTGAGGGAGATGGACCGTAGGTTCTCAGTGTTTGGTGGTTTGCCTGGCTTCGGTATGAGACCGACCTTCACCGTTTTCCATTCCTCGTGAAGGCTTCTTCCCTCCATACATTGTCTAGGTGAGCGGTAAGCTCTAGCAGTGGGGGCTTGTCAAGATCGACAAGCGCCTTAATGGTGATTTGATTGGTCAATGCCTGGACATTGTGGACTGGCACTTAATGACATTAATTGCCAATAACTTGGTAGCGCTTGGTCGGCCCATAGGTTTATTTATACCTAATCTTATCCCTGCTGGCGGTAACAACATTCCGAAGACAACAATTCCTCAGTCGAAAAAATGAGCACCTCCTTGCTGCATCCGAATACGGACATTTATCTTTCCCTTGGAATATCCGGTCGAGTCCCTTTCGGCAATGCGAAGTTTTGTTTGCCCTATTACGACGTCGAATATCGCAATTAAGCATGTACATGTGTAGGTGTGGGTTCGCGCCATCGAACATTTGTGCGTCATGTGGGGACATAGAATCACTGGCCCATCGCCTCCCTTTTTGCCGGAAATGTGATCCTCTCTCAGTGGTTAACATCTTATCGCTCGGTGCGAGCACCCTTGGTCGATCCCCAAAGGAAGCGTGTCATATTGTGTGTGATGAGGAACACGAGAACAAGGTGAGAGCAGGAGCCAACATTTCGACAAGGGGACGACAAGTGTTATCACAAATTTCAGTTGCACTAAAAATTTATTTTATGACATGACTGTTTTTCTTTCTTTTTTCCTTTTTTTCGCTTTAAACTTTGCTGTTGCCGGTTTCGCGTGCTTGAGGAACTATACTGAGTAAGCGTGTTCGAAGCAAGTGCCCCACTGGTATACGGCGTCTTGCACTACCTCAAGAAGGCGTCGCAAGTACCACAGAACTCCTTTTTTTCACGCATATTTTTTTCAATCTGGCGCCACCCCGTCAAACAGCCCGTTTCTAACTTTTTTTGCAAACAAAATTGACTTTTTGTAAGACATGATGTAACATTCAGAAAATCGCACAACGACCTGAAATTTGTAAAATCTGCGAAAAATTTGTGAGAGCTGGCAGGTATAATATACATAATCACTTTTTTCTGTATTCTTAGTCGCATTCTATTTTTCTTCGAACTTAAAATGCACTCTCTCTTACTTCCGCCATACATCGCCATGTGGCATTGTGCTCTTGTTGGGACGTCCATCTAAAACATCTCTGCTTTATTGGATGCAAATGTACAATACATTTTGTAAGTCGCATATATCAGCATAGCGCTAATATTTATTTTCATTCCGACCTTGCCGCGTGGCAACCATGGCGCATTAAAAAAATTAACAGCCCTTTCACTACTGTGAAGATGGCAGCCAGCGAAGCTGTGACTATGGTGATTCTGCTGTAGTCAATATTGCCCCCCACGATGAGAATAGGCGTATCGTTGTTGGGCATCACGCAACCGAACATGTCTATCATGAACGTTCTGGTTGAGAAACTCGTGTTTCTCAGGGAAGTTGAGGAAGCTCAGGGAAGTTGGCGCTAGCGTTGCCGAGGCGTGAACCACCGTTGTCGGGTTCCTGGAGGGCAAGACGACGCTGACGTACGTTTCGCCTCAACATCGCGCTCCCGCAACTGGGGGTGGGCGGCTCTTCACTGCCGTTTGGCCTGGGCTTCAGAAGCCCTCACGATAGAATCGGCGCGGCGACGACGAGCCCTTTCCCGAGCACGTTTGCGGCGGCGCTGCTCAAACGCGTTAGGACACGTCGTCAGTTGCTCATGAATGGCTCATACCCCCTAAGCAATGGCTCATACCCCCGTAAACGCGGCATCCACATTACGATGACAGAGAAGAAGTGAAATTGAAGTAAGTTGAGAAAAAAAGAAAAAAAAACTTCTGGAGTGGCGGCGCCCGTTATTGTTTACCAACAGGGGTGAAACCAGCGCTTGCCCTGGCTTCACGTCTAAAAGAGGGCCGCGCAGGCTGCAGTCCGCGCACACCTTAAGTGTTTTTGTTGCGTGAATGTAAACGCTAGGCTAATTGTAAAATAAAAGGTCGTTGTTTCTTGCTAAAATATTATATTTGGCTGAGTGTTGATATCAAGAATTCTAGAAAGATGTACTGCGGCATTCACGTTTCCCACAAAAACCTGTGAAACAAAAGTGTACATTCAATAGGATCTTTATACCGAAATCAGCCACCTTAAATATGAAATTGGCGAAAATAAGGCGTTTCCTTTATTGCACAATTCCCTGATGTCTCGCCGTGGCTGGAGTAAGATGGCGGCGACCTGGCTTCACTTTCGAAGCAGCATTGCCACTCCACAAGTCCAGCAATCTGGGACATCGACTACTGCGGCGAAGCCGACCCTGGGGCGATGCGGTTGGCGTAACTCTATGGGAAGCATATTTTAAAAATCGATTACTGAGCAATGGCTCGTTTTTCGCGATTTGCACTTTAGGCACTATATCCCGACAACGTTCTCATGGTATATGTCGAGTGTAGTCTAATTCCACTGGCTGGATTTTTTTCCTGGGGCACTTTTGTAGACCCATTGAAAATGCATGGGGTAATTTTTAAAATGTAATTTGCAGCACAGTAAAAACTCATCCGCTAATTGCACTCTAGTGGCACATACTGTAGGTCTCTCTATATGTGTAGGTTCAGTTTGGTTTTAATCCGCCGGCTGAATTTTTTTCCTGGGGCGCTTTTGTTTGGCTACTATGCGGCAAAGCATCTCTACAGGGGCAAAAGATTCGTTTGCCGTGGAATTGATGGGAAAGAGCTTGCGGACCATGTCAAAAATGGACACGAATGTGCAGCTGTGATGCATATTTGCGCCATGACGTATAAGAAAAGATGATGGTATTAGATTCTGCAAGAAGGAGCGGGCCAAATGGCTTTATGGAGTGCCATCGAAGCGCGAAGCCTAGTTGCGCGCCCCCCTTTTTCTCAAGTTTCGGTGCATGGTAAAGTGTTTCATTTGGTATTTAGAAAGATAAGGTGCTTAGACAGATTTAGTATTAGGCAAATTTTTGACGCAAAAGGACATCGCCAAATAGAGCACTTGTTACGTGTGTTTACGTGTTACTTGTTAGGTGTTTACTTAATTTGTTACGTGTGTTACGTGTGTTTAGTGCAATGTGCCGACAATGCGAAGGTTTGAATATTATCAGTGTAAAAACAAATTGAAAGGAAAAACTCATGATCTATAGTGCGCGCGACGGAACGAAATAAAGAGGAAAAGATAGTCCCCGTGTTACAGCGAAAATCAGCAGCTTCGTCTCGTTTAATAAACCATCCCGTTTTAGTTTTAAATGCATAAGCATTTCTATGCCTACCAAATGAGAAATTTGTCCGTCCGTCACGTAAGACGAATGCAATGGCTCATAACCACGTAAGCAGAGGCTACAAGCGCTCAGCGAAGTGAAGCGAACAGCGCATACATTCATTCAGATCACCCATACAATACACAGAACAGCACACGTTTCAATAAAGAACAAGTGCAAAACAAGCATCCGAACCATGAATAAACATTGCATGCTCCCTCAGCAATTGTAGTGGTGGTTTTGTAACAGCTTAGCTGGACATACAGGTTGATAAGGACCGATAATAGTTCGTAAGGGTCGGATCGTGTTCGATAAGGTTGATAACGACCGATGAGGGTTTATAAGGGTTTATGCTGGTCGAATCAAGTTTCATAACATTGATGATGACACCGGGCAGCGTGGGGATTAGCAAGCGGCACAATGCTTGTGCATACTTAGGCAACTCCCAGAGGAGGTTCTGCGTGATTTCGTTTTTCAGTTCGGAAGTATAACTAAAATCATGCGTGCCTGTTAAGTGTACGCAAATCTCGCACGTTATACGCGAAGGTAAGGTTGTGAAGGTTTGAGAAAGTGGAGCCGCAACCACTGAACTACACCGGGTCAATTGTTGTAGGGCCTGCTGTGAGCCACACGATTGCTTAGCTGAGCAAATTGGTAATCTCTTGAGAATACTTCTCGGAGCCCCGCTTTGTCGGGAATATTTCCTCTCGTAAGGTGACTCTTACAATGTCCTCGTAGCGCAGCAAAACACTGGTCTGACGATCGTTCGGACATGACTAACCTGATTCCGGGCTTTTAAATGCAGTCGCACCAAATCGCTTGGAAATACGAAGGAAACATACAATGCGTTTGTTTCTCCACAGACTCAGTCGTACTGTGGGGAAACAAGCTTCTAGTTTATGGCAGCGGTATTTCCCGTACACAACTTTTTGTAGCGTTAGCTACACTGGCCTAGCCAAGCCCGTTTCGCGCGGCACATCAAGAGCCGTGCTGCGCATGCGCAAGGATCAGTGATGTCACACGGCTTGCGCACCGGAGCCACCGGAGCCGGCACCTCTCGCGCACTCCGCCGCCGCCGCGCGCGACTCACCGCCGCCGGTCTGCGCATTCCAGAGGAGTGACGTCGTAGCCGTGGTAGACGCACTGGCGCCGGCGCGCGCTCGCTGTGCAGTCGCCGTCTGACACTGCGCTGGAGCCGCTGCGCTTCTGACTGGCGTTTGCCAGTGTGGTATAGCCATGGAGAAGGAGAGCGCAAATGCTGCTCAACAGCGCTGAAGAACGGAGAAGCTTGACTCATCGGATCCCGAAGTAGTTGCCTGGCAATTAGCGGTTGAGCGTAGGAGGAATGAACAGAAG
Source organism: Dermacentor silvarum (assembly GCF_013339745.2). NCBI lineage: Eukaryota > Metazoa > Arthropoda > Arachnida > Ixodida > Ixodidae > Dermacentor > Dermacentor silvarum. The sequence goes on from NC_051154.1 coordinate 436,288,776, forward strand.
AAGGCTAAACGTGCTGCGGAGACACTGGAGCAAAGGGAAGAACGTCTAGCAAAGCGCAAAAATAAATATACCTGTGCCACATAATACGTATACCGCGTGTGTGTCATTGGAGCAGCAGTAAGCATGACAATCAAGCTAATCCTTGACAATCTAGACAACCAGGAAAGCTAAGAATAATCAGCTGAACCTTTGCTAACGCTACGTATATCCTGGCATAGCCGAGCTGAGCCACTGCAACTTTTTTTTATTATTGTGAAAGCAGTTATATGTACACTCCAGGCGCATTTACGCCGACGTCATCCGCGTCGCCTTCGCTGTCGCCGCGATGTTCCGTGTGAAGTCCGACTGCGATAACATCGCGGCCGGATGCCGTATGTTGACGGTGCGAGTGGAAGCGTGCCAGATTCATCTTAGAAGCCTGGTGGCTCAATCTCGAAGGTTATGAAAAACGGCGCACAACAATGCCTCAAGCAAGCACGTCTCGCTGTATATTGTGTGTATTACACGGACAAACAGGTGCACGCAGAACATCAACTCACCACTCTCGGGTTGCACTAAAGGCTGAAGAAATTAAACATTCACTGTTAAGATCACCGTGTACTATCGTCAGTCAAAGCAAACACCAGAGAAAGCTTAGCTTACTCTGCTTACCACACTGAGTCAGATCCACATAATTTTATTGCGATTGCAAATATATGGACACTCCAGGCACATTTCCGCCGTCGTCGTCAACGTGATGTTTCGTATAATGTCCAAGTGCGATAACATCGTGGCTGCGCGCCGTATGGTATGGGTAAAGTGAAAGCGTGAGAGGGTGAGCAAAGAATGGTTGCTCAGTCTCGCGTGCGCAAGGGAGGAAGGCGGGGAAAAAGCGCTCCGTCTTCCATCGCGCACAAGGCCGCAGGGAAAGTGGGGGACGTTTTACTCCCGTGGCGGCTACGTATGGCGCGGCTGAGCGCGGCCGCGCGGCCCCGATCTAGAAAGCGATCTGCGCTGGGTACAAAGTCTAGGCGGGCCGATGGCTGGGACCCTATAACGTAAAACTATTCCAATCTGTTTTCCTTCTAATCACCTGATGTCCAATTTACGTAACCGCCAACGCAAGCATCGGGCGGTGACTCGCAGCATTGTTTGAGAAGGCTATTGAAACGCTCTCCTATTTTATAGGAGGTCACATGTTGTTTGCTTTCAAAAGGAATAGCATTGCCTAACTTAACATATATATCTTACCTGATTGGCTGACCAAGGGCGATGAGCACGCAGAAGTGGAGGGGGTAACGTGGGGCCGGGCTAGCGCAGTGAAAGTAGATAACCTGATGAGCAGGGTGTTGCCGGCGCCTGCGTTTGCCCTGCTTCTTCTTACTTAGCTTTCGGTGTCTGCTATAAAATCACGTCGGCGTGCAACGGAAACGTAACAATGCAGCTAAAACGAATCTTCAGTGAAGAAAATTTGACATAGCGATGTCGTTTTCGTGCTGAAAGGACTCGACAACCATATAATGTCACGCAAAATTTTTAATATAGGCAAATAAATCCATTCTCCACGGCAGCTCCGACTAGCCAGTGCCAGAGCGATCGGCGGGTACCCACCTTCTATTGATGTCGGAACGGGGCAGTGTCCGGCTATTAAAAAGAAAATTAAGTTTTGATCGGCGTAATAATGCATCTTTAATGCGTACAAGCCACCTTGACGCAGTGATTTTTCACGGTTTTTGGACGTCAGGTGACAGACAGGCGAAGTGGACGCAGCCCGAAAACTTTTGACCAATTGCGGATGGCTGATGGTAAAAAGGCATAGAATCGAAAAATAATATTTTTCTGTTGTTCGGTCTCACATGCATAATTAGTGTGCACACGTCATATAAGAGTGAGTAGCTCTCGCGGTTTTTTAACAGCGGAGCTGTTTAAGCCGAGCGTTAGTCCGTAACCTGCGGACAGAAATTGTGGGCCGATCCTGGCGGTAGTGCAGAAAGCGTCCAAGCGCAATGACACATACCTCTGTGAACTGGCGAAGCTGAGCCTGGATAAGTCTAGCTAAGCATGGTTGGGACTACTTAAGCTTAGTCTCTCATCGATAGACAATCGATAGTCAACCAGCAGCTAATCGATAATCGATAAATGATCAATAAATTCCGGAAAATGCTGGGAATGACTTGGTAGTGCTTAGCCTAGTCCAAAAGCCATGCCAAGCTAGGTGCCCATCAGCTCCTCTTTCTCTGTAGCATTGCGCCTCCCTTGCAAGCTACGCTAATATTTTTCCTTTACGTTGCGTGAAATACAAGTGAAGTTGGGCAATCAAGGAGGCCTGATTGCAAAAATAGAATAGAATCAGTTTGGAATAGCTTTTCGTTAAGGTGCCCCTGATGCCTTCGTGTGTGGTGTATTCTCGGCGCAATTAGTTAGCGTTGAAGCTAGAAGTAGCACGATGGACAATTCGCTCGCTGTTGCTGCCACTCTCCCCCACGCCATCGTTTTGACAGCGAGTGTCCGCGCTTATCGAGAGAGATGTGCTCGTTTGTGATTGTGCGCGCGTGACAACGTGCAGGTTAATTTAGTTAGTAAGCGAATGTTTACAGCCGTTTATGCAGCTGATAAAACGACTAACCTTAGTTTGCACAGCTGTCTAATAAATTTCTGTCGCAATCAGTGATTCGCCTGTCGGGCGAAATTGACCTTATTGTTAATATTATTGTAGTTAATATTATTATTACTTATTACGCTCAAGCCAGGCGCAATACACATACAAGTTTCGAATACAGGCGCAGTTCTGTCTTCTTGCGACTGAGTGCCGATAATTTTTTTCGAGCAAATGGGGCACAGCGTGTCGTTTACAAAAAGCAGCTTGGTGTCTGCCACTGCGGATACGGTGGCATAGACATGTTGTAAATCCGGTTTTCTATTGGATGGCGCATATCAGCACGCAGAAAGAGAATTTCGGGTGGTGGGTCGATTCCTTGTTGGAAAAATGGATATATTCTCTCGCGCAAGCCGTTGCTTTAAAAGTGAATCCAAAGTACAAGTGCCCAAAAATGGTGGTATTAGGTAGTGTGCGCTCTTTCCCGTCTCTTGTTGTTTTCTTCCTGTTTGTTTTGGGCAGCGTCTCAATACATTAACATAAGGTCACTGTCTCGTTCGACGGAAACACCTAAACATTTTTGCAGTAGGTAGAGTCATTTGCGTTCGGCGTTCTTGGAAGTAGTCTCCTTCCGAGGTGATCAAAAAGCACAGTGCTACTTCATCTTTCTTTTCCTTTTATTAAACGTGCGACATTTAACGGTAGTGCGCGAAGGCGAGTATTACAAGCTTTTGCGCTGTAGTCGTTTTTTATTGAAAGTTGCACACGTGGCTCCACTCTCGTGCGGCCGAGACGTGGACTGTCAGAGTATGGTCATTTATCGGACAATGCCAGGGCTACTACTTTTGTTTTCTCGCCAAAAAAAACGTCCAACCCCCCTAGTCGGTCAAATAACAGTCATAACCTTACCACAAACAAGACAAATTGGCTTTGTGCTTTTGAAAGCGGATAGTGACAGTCTATCAACTCTTTGTCTTTGGATCTTAGCACTTGCTTTCTTTCAAGCCCATACTGCCCTAGAAAAAAGTCGGCAGAATTTTTTTTCTGGTTAAAATAAGCATTCTCAATAGGAAGTTAACATTTTCGATAGTGTTCGTCTTCTACCGCAGTTCGACGTGTGAGGCGGCGTTGTGTAGAGATTTGGGGGAAAAAACGGTCAAATACGATATTGAGCAGCTGATTGCTGCACTCTCGTTAAATGCTAAACGCGTTTTGGGTGGCATGACACCATTTACACACCCTTACGTTGTCATTTTCTTGGCACATGAAAAATTTGTGCTCTTCAAATGAATGTTCTATGGTGTAAGTGCTGCATTGTTTTGCTTCTTTTATTTAATGTACTAAGCTTGAAAATGCCGCTAGTCAGACACAATAGAGCACAGAGAAAAGGCCCAACTGCACGCGGCATAGTCTTATCCTTACAAGAAATTCGCTAACGAGACAGATCATGAATCCAACTACAAAATGATATCTCGCACCAAAGGAATGTGGGAAAAACCACTAGGACACACTAAGTTCGACAATCTTATTGTTAACAGGTGATTCAAGGGTGACGCAAGGCGACAACTGTTGCATATGACGGCGTGCATACGACTAGACCATCAATAGAATAACATGACTTTAGTGAACCAAGAACCAATATGCAGGCCATGCGGTAAAACTTTAATATAGGAACACATTTTCAGCATTGTTCGTACAACTCAACGCTTGAAGCCTGTGTATATTTGCGGTGGTACGTATATGTTTTATTGCTGCATGGCCCACTTTGGTTATTAGCCTGCGTAACACCGTGACTAAATTTCGCCTCATCGCACGCACATTTAAGCCTTCTTGAAAACAGAACCAGGACGATTCAGTCACTGGAACAGCCTTTCATTTATTTATCCCACAGTCCCATATTCGCTCGAGGAGGATTATAGCGGGGAGCATGTATACACGCATTAAAACTTTTTTCAAGGTAACATTATAAGAAGTGATACCCAAACCAAACAAGATCTAAAACAGAGTAACAAAGCACCAGGGGCCGAATTCACAAAGCTTTTCGATCGTAAGTGCTGCACCACGATTGGCTGACACCTGCTTCTGCGAACAGTTTTAGCGTGAGTACGTTTTTGTGAATCCGGCCCCAGTATGTAGCATACAAAAAAATTATGGTGAGGCATTAAAAACAAAATAAAAGAATAGCCTCGTAGTTACCATGAGCCTAAAAGAAAAAGATTTTGAAATTAAAGGCGTGTAAAATTGTTATACATTACCAGGAATTTGGGACATCGCCGAACAGCGCCTCTAGCGGCCGCCTCTGAAAACATACGCGTTTTCTACGGGAGAGCGTCGTTTTTTTTCCAAATAACTAATCATAGAAGCCGTGTTTAAAATATTCCCGTGGAAATAGGCTCTTGGCGCTTAGCCTGAAATAACATGCAAGTGGTACCATTACTTACGGCAGAAAACTCGTTCCATATTGCGGGTGAAGTTTCAGTTATGGGAGTCTATTGAAAAGCCAAAATTTTGGAGGCTTTTTTGGCCAGTAAAAAGCAATTTGCGATGAGCCTATTGCATTGACTGACGCATTCCTGGGGATTTATCAACTTCAATGATTTATCAACTTCAATGAATCAGCTTTCAGCTAGTTGCAGCAGCAGTTCTTGAAATGGCAAAGAAGTCGTTCCAAAATCGCAGTTTTCATAAAAAGGTCGTGGAATTTATTGTGGTACATATATAAACCTAGTTTTCGCCAACAGCAGCGCTTCGAAGCGGTAGCCGAGCGTGTTGAGCGACCACAGATCAAGATCGCTGATAACCACGATCGTGAGTTCGCAGGTTCGAAGCCAGCTGTGCCGCGCTGCTTCTTATCACTTTGTCGCTGTTTAGTTTGGCAGTTTTCCACCCGATGGCATATTCCGAAATGCAGGACATTTGGTTACGGTTCTTGTTTAGTTTCTTTCTACTGTACCAACGTCTTCCTAAAAAAATAGCTGGCTGGTTTAGAGAACATGCGAACGTGTTTCCAATCATCTTTTGCACTTTAGGTATATTGTATTTTGGAAAATAAACCCAGGTAACGTGTTTTGAAAGTACATTTCTTTCTTAAGGTGAATATTTATGAAGACATTACTAAGAAATATTTTGCCTTTTCAGCTACGTATTGGGAAAGGCGTGTTTTGTGCAACTCTTGTGCGGCTTGAAACGTGCCACAAAAATAAATAGCGCCCAGTGTGTGCAATTAAAAGACGCAGAAGTAGAAAAGTTGGCTGCAGCCCCAGACGTAGTATTTTTACAAAGGAATACAGTTGAAGCTATTTGACTGAGTGTATTTGCATTATATCAAAGCAGAATTTTTGCGTATACCTGACCTTCAGTGCAAATGAAGGCTGTCCGAATTATTGCACAAGCGTGTTTGCTTAGTACAAACCAGTACCTCGAAACATAAACATTCTACCCTCAATATGCAGCGCACGTGTCCTATCATTTGAACCATTCCCATATACCTTCACAAAATTCCAGAAATACTAAAAGTCTTCATATCCTTTTACCCTTTTACCACAACTTACGCAGAGGAGTATTGGAAGTTATGCGAAAAGACTCTGGGACGTGTTAATGTAGCCTGTCGTGTAAAAATAGAGAACGACTCCAATCACAGACCACACCCTTTTTGAATTATGCCCACAAAGTTGTGCAAGAAGACACTGTTTTCGGCTACAATTACCGAAGTTGCCATATAGCATTCTGCTGTTCTGTTCTTGACTAACTCTATTGCTGAATCAGGTCAAAGCACCATGATGTGATTACTGGTGCAATTCTTTAGTAATTATGTGCGAATATTCTTCTACCCTAAATTTAACGTGTTTGAATAATTGAAGAAACATGAGAAAGGACCGTGACGGTTTGCAGAAATGTTCCTTTATTATAATCGTTTATGACCCATATCGGTACGGTCGTTTTGTCATGATCACGCCAGCGTGCACTGAGCATCATTTATCATTTTGTCTACTGCCTATAAATAAAATACAAAAGTGTCGTTCCGTGTGTGTGAGTAGCACAATGGCAGCTGAACCTTTCACATGGTCCTACTAAGCCAAACCTTCCATTTTCTGCCATGGTGCCACAGGACATGTCAATTTCACACTTGATTTTCGCCCTTTCAGTTTCCTAGAAAGCATAGGGAGGTACACAAGACGAACAGGCGAAATTTTGAAGTAGTCCTGAGATTTGAGTAAAATTTCATAGGCAATGTTATTATCCTTTATTTGTTCACAAATTTATTACACCTCATTGGTGATAATAATGACACTACATAGTAGTTCAGTTCTTATACTTAATACATCATGTCTGAGATGGCTGTCCTGAAAATTAACCAGGTGTAAGCATTGCATGACGTTGCCTGGAAGGCCATTCATTAAAAAACATGTGCAGAATAAAGAAAATACAGGTGTTCAATGGCACAGTCACCGTCAAAAGTTTACGCGGCCGAGATTCTGCGAATAAGTTCATTTTCAACGCAGCCACGCCCACAGCCAGTAAAAGTATGCAAAACTTTTGTTTACTCTAGACTAGTATACGCTGTAAATCCGAATGCCCCGATCCGTGCCTCAGGCGTGGAAATATAATATTTTTTCAGCTTGAGGCATGCGAAAGCTTTGGACGCTGACTATACGTCCTGAAGGCCAGGCTGCTTTTTAGCTTATACGTGATGACAAGCGCCGAGCTCTTGATGATGGAATATTAGAGCGTAGAATTGTAGAACTTGTGCAAGGTCAGGTGACTTCACGACGCAAACCTAGCGATAGAAGCTCAGCATGATTTTTGTTTATTAACACTGATGATAAATGAATAGTCAGAGTAAATTAATGTTACTGCCCGTTTCTGGACAGACTCGAGTGTAATGCATACGTTCTATATCACTGAAGGTTCCATGCTAATTCCATACAGGGCATTCATATTCTAATTTTGGCCTGTCTTACGCCTACAGAATCTTTAGCAATGAGAAGAGGTAGGCAATTGCTTCTTGGGATGTAGCCGAGGCCATGGTAGATGTGATTAGTAATGCGGTATATGTGAGTAGGCTGACGGGATTACATCAAGTACGCCAACGTACCTAGGTTAAGTCACGGTGGAAATTACAGAGCCCTTTATTGTATATATGTTGAAGTCATGGGAGAGTGTCTCTGCTAAAAAGTTATAAGTTTAATATCACGACTGAATAGCCTTCTGTTAAGCTGTTGGTAAAAATGCTCTGTACGAAGTTCAATTGTGGTTTAAACTGCAACGTTATCAGCGTTTCCAAAAGAAAGCGACTACAAGTCCAACTTTCTCGGGCGTTCATTTCACCTAGGGTACCACTGCCTGACTCGTGACCTTTATATTATTTAAATCTGCCCCGATGACGTTAGTTACGTTGCGGAAAAAATAAATACCCTTTCTAAAGAATGAACCATCACAGCTTCCCGACAAAGCGCGGTACGTTGGCGCAAGTCGTCATGTGTGATCACGATAAGAACGACCACCCGTCGTTAAAAATGACTTGTCACTCCCCGGTTTTTCTTTTTTTTTTGTCAAGGACGCGACTAACCCGTAGAAGGGTAATCCCGACTTTGGCATGATGCTTGCGACTTTTCTGGTTCCGGACGAGCGCGTTCTTTGTGTATAATTCAGGCGCCTGGCATCGAAAGGCTTACACCTTTAAACAGCGAAAGGCTTTCACAGTCACTTCGGTAGCTCCACGGAAAACGCGGAAAATCAGTCCACTTTCAGCATAAGCGCTCTGACCCAAGACACATATTTGCGAGAAAGGAGCTCCATTATTACCCATAGCGAGAAATGTATCCACAAATTACACCTCATTATACCGATGTGTTTATGAGCCGCACTCTGGTGCCTGTATTCTGTATTATGACAAAAAATATAGTTTCTGCAGTGTCAGTAGCCTAAACGTAAAACAGGAAATTGAAGTCATCACAAAGACTGTCCATATATCATAAATTGCAAGAAAAAAAAACTAAAAATGTACTTCATAATACTCGCAATGCAAACTTTGATGCATGTGATTCATTTCAATTTCCTATCTGTTCCGACCGGCCGTGGTTTCTGAGTGGCTATGGTGTTGGGTTGCTGAGCACGAGGTCGCGGGATCGAATCCCGGCCACGGCGGCCGCATTTCGATGGGGGCGAAATGTGAAAACACCCGTGTACTTAGATTTAGGTGCACGGTAAAGAACCCCAGGTGGTCCAAATTATTCCGGAGTCCCTAACTACAGCGTGCCTGATAATCAGATCGTGGTTTTGGCACGTAAAAGCCGATAATTTAATTAAAATTTGAAACCTAGATGTTGCTAATTCTAGTGTTTAAGGGGAAATAAACATGCACTCTTAGCGCGCGCAGAAACTTCGCCGGTTTCTAGTGAGGGGAGCTTCGCGCCGTGACGCAGCAGACCCCTTCAAGCATTGACAGTGCAGCATGCTGCCGGCCGAAGTATACGAGCGGTGGGGTGCAACTTGGATGTGGCGGGGGCTGCCGTTGCAACGCGAGGATAATTGGATGTGACGGACGTTCGCGCCGAAGATTAAAAAGATTGTAGATATTAATGCGACAGCTGTGCACTGTGACGTAGCCAAACATGGCGGGTTTTATTGGTGGATCATGAACGCTATCACAGAGAAGGTTTACTGCAAAGCGTTATATGGCGGGCAGAGGCGCGGTGGGGTTTAAAGCGATAGCCCTGTGGCGGCCCATGGGCAAAAAAAAATTGTACCTTAAGTATCCTTACGTGATTTGAATGCGAAAGCATTATGACTCCTCTTAGTCATTACCAATAAAGACTTCTTAAGTATTACAACCTGTTTGCGATCCTTCCTTCACTTTCTTTTCTCTGCGTTCATTAATCACCAGACCACAACCATTCAAAACTCTTCGCCAAGTAGCTACGAGTTGATATGGTGATCCACTTTAATCCACCTTAACCAAATTTAATTCATTGTAATTTAGTTTACTTCACCTTAATTCACTTGACTCCACCTTAAGTCACCCTTCTCTAACTTGTAACTTTATTTCACTTCACTGTAATTCACCTTAATTCACAATAACTACCCATAATTACTACTAATTAACGTCGTCATACCATTTACTATCTTCTCTATTACTACTGATTTCATTCAAGACGCTGACGAAGTCACATTGACTTTTGATACCACTCGTTGTGGATGACGCCGGCTTTTCTGCCTCATGGCTCATGTAATGCTTTCGCATTAATGACTACTGTAGACGACAACGGTCCGTCTGTACGGCGCAGAGTAAACAGCTTTCCCACTTTCATTGCGATTTGCGCAGCCCCGGTGCGCAGCGTCCCGTCATGCTCAGAGTTGCTGCAGATAGTTCTTGCGCGGCGACGAGGGGGAGCGTGTATACTGCTCGAGTGCACGCGATAGGAGTGAGACCGCTGCTCCGGCTTAAGCGGCCAGATGTGCTTCCTGACGCCGTGGTGGGAACGCGCCTTTGCCGATACGGATGGCACAAGAGCTGAAGCAAGTGGTATACCGGCGTTGTTTCCGCCATTTTCTCTTTTCTGTGCCGAGTAGAACGACTTATATTACTTGTCACGGCGTGACGACGCTCGGCCAACGGCGGTGCTGGCGGCGCGAGGAAAAGAGAGGCCCTGCGTATTCAGGGGCACTATCCATCACCAGTACACGGGAGCCCAAGCCCAGAGTCCACTAAAGTTTGCTTAAGAGATTTAATAGTGGAGATGTGGTTTATGGTAAATGAAAAAAAAAATAATCACGATAAGTAAGCCAAAGAATGTTGATTCCACTGTCAATCTGCATCAAATCGACAAATTTAACACATGAAAACTTTTCTATAATCGCAATGGAACATTCGCATCACTTATGCTAAAACACTGCGTTGGATCTCATGTAAAGCTGTCATTGTTGTTGTACTTCCTCTATAATAATTATTTATTAATAATGTAATAGTAGTAGCAGTAGGGGTAGTAGTAGCAGTAGCAGCACTGATGGGACTTCAGACCCCCCCCCCCCCCCCCGAAATTATTTCGTGCTGGCATGAACCGCCGACCAGAACAACCACCGGCGCCGGGAATAATTCTGGATTTTGTCCACAATGTCCTTTTCACGCTCGAAAACAGATTTCGGCACGCACTTTTGCGAACTCGGGCTGGATTTCGTCGCAACGCCCTTGGCACCTGGGGCGCGATTTTGTACGCGTTCCAAAATGGAACGGAGGCGTTCCGCTTCCATCGAGCCGCACACGATTGGTCAATTTGAACGTCGCGGTTCAAATGGACCAATCGTGTGCGGCTCGACTGGAACGGAACGCCTCCGCTCCATTTTGGAACGCGTACAAGATCGCGCCCCTGGACTCGCATAACCCAAGGAGCCCAATCCGAGCACAAACTTTCAAGGGTTTTTCGATAGCGAGCGGGCGCGTTGTGGCATTTCGCAGCGGCCGCGGAATCTGCGGAGCGCATGGAATTCAATTCCGAAACTTTATGGGTATAAAGTTCTCATAAACTTATGACGCGAAAGGTGCACTGACATTTCCAAAGGCGTGCTTTAGATTTTCAATTCTGGAACTTTATGGGTTTAATGTTCTTATAAACTTGAGCTAACATGCGCGCACTGGAGCCCTCGTGTCCAAGCCGTTTCAGAAATGGAAGGCCGCGCTCGGCAATCTTCCACACACACGAAAATACTAAATATGACCGTGACTGCCAGCTGGCAGCTGATAATTTTCTCCAAACATTTTCAGGAAGGGCGCCCGATGTGATCGATAAGCTGGACCAGGGCAGGCAAAGTGAAATAAGAGAAATCAGAAGAAAGTTAACGGCCTATTTTTGAGGCGGTTCTTTACAAGGTACCTAAACAAGGATGCCAACGACATCCAAGGAGTACTTTTAGGTTTTAGCACCGGAAAAGATGCCCTCTCTCATTGCGACTGCAGGTTCTATGTAAATGTGTAGAAACGGCTTCAGATTCTAGCCACCGTTCCAGTGACCACTTCAAGCGCAGATAGTATATTTTTAACATGAGATTAGAAAAACTACTTGCGCTCTACAATGTCTGAGGAACACATGGTTAGGCAGGCAAAGTAAAATACGAGAAAACAGAAGAAAGTTAACGGCCTATTTTTGAGGCGGTTCTTTTTTGCGGACGACAAGGTCTGGCTCGACAAGGATGCCGACGTCCACAGAGACGTCGGCATCAACGTGTCCGAAGTCATTGACCGCTTCACTAAACTTCCCGCCGAGTGAAGTTTGTCCTTTAGATAGGGAAGCGGCAAAAATCAATGCAAGTAAAGGTTCTGTTCCTTCAGGTACATAAACGCGTAATTATGAAAACGTATGACTGTTCATTAGTTTGTAAAACCGCAGAAATTATCGCCGTTTATTCAAACAGGTAGCATCATGATCAAAGCTATCGTGTGAAAACGAAAATTACGAGGACATCAATAATCAATTTTTACCGACCTTGTTTATTGAAAGCCGGCCCTCGCGGCGCTTCCCAACAAACACACTCGGATATTGGGTAGTTTAACTTGCCGCATCATCTGTGGCTTTCGTTTGGTCTTTTCTTTCCTTTTTAGCTACCCGCTTTTACTTCTGTTTTGAGCCGAAGCAATACCCTTCCTTAATTTTGGGTGCAGAAAATTTGTCGCCGCTCTGCAGGCAGTTAAATTACACACTTTCGTACTGATTTTTGCATTATTCCTCTATTATCTACCCATATGGTGCTGTCGCGACCGCCGCATGGCCCAAGTACATATCACGAGTTCCTTTCAGACATAGCGCAAAAAAGTACGCACAACACACACGAAGACACGACAGACGCGGAGGAGCGCTACTACCAACCGTTTATTTCAGTCAACAAACCCTCCGATTTATAAGGTGAACCACGTACACCAGTGTCACGCCCCTTTCCCATGCGAGGTGATAAAAAGAAATCTAAAAAAGTTAACAGTACTATGTCCCTCAGGTAACAGAGTTCAAATAGTTCAGTTCAGGCACTGTGCAAAAGAATTGACGCTTCGCTTATACAAATATCTGAGTTCTTGTGGGTGTAGAATGCTTCTAGAGCCACTCGAGCCGTGTAGTTTGTTGATTTGCCTAAGATAGTGGTCTCATAAAATCGTGCCTAACCACACGTAAAACCACACGTAATGATGTGGGCAACGAAATGTGCATACTTGTCCTTTTTTTCTTAACTTTTAGCGCATGCTCCCTGAGCCGGTCGTTTATGCACCGTTCGGTTTGGCCGATGTACACCTTCCCGCACAACAAGGGGACGGAGTATGCCACTCCTGTCGCACACCCCATGAAGCGGCTATCTTGGCTTGTTTGGCAACCTTCTTTCCTGTCACCGCAAATTCGAGGGCAGAGCCTGGATAGCTTATTAGGAGCCGTGAAGACCACATGAATACGATGCCTGTTCGCGACCTTCTTCAGGTTGTGCGAGACCTGATGCATATAAGGCATGGCTACGGGTGTCGCCATCCATCGCTGGGTCGCAGCCCTTTCCGCTCCAGCTCTCTTCTTTACCCTCTGCAGGATAGACTCGGCCACCGGAACAACAAGCAACTCAGGGAATCCCGCTGCTAAAAGGCGACCAATCTGATTGGGAAAGCTTTGCTGCATTGAATGCGGGCATGACTTACGGAGCGCAGCATCCAGACATTGTAATGCGATGCCCCTTTTACTATTTTAGAGTGGGCAGAGTCAAAAGGCAGGAGACACTTCTTAACCCGTGGGAGGTACTCTCAGCAAACATGGCCTACACTAAATTTTAGCCTGAGATCCAGGAATTGTAACCCCTCAGTTCCAAGCAATTCATGAGTGAAACTCAAACCCTGCCCCGCTTGAATAAAAACATCTAAAATACTCCCAAGGGCAGTGAAACCGTCCTCTTTCTTTAAAAGAATTAAAAAGTCATCGACGTACCGAAGCACTTTGAATACCTTCCCCCCATTAAAAGCCAAATCAAGCGCACTGTCAATATCAGCTAAAATTATGTCGCATAGAATCGGAGCCACGCAAGACCCAATACACATTCCTCTGCGTTGCAGAAAATGCTGCTCGTTAAAAGCAATAAATGTTACACTAAGATAAAATTCTAAAAGCGTTAAATTATGAATCGACAAGCAAGCGGAGTTTTGGAAATCGCATTCGCCACTCTGTTCAATGCACTTCCTAACAGCAACTAAAAGCTCATCTTGAGGTACTGAATAAAACAAGTCCTCAACGTCCACAGACAAGTCATAATCTATACTCTCGTTGTGTTTCACATATTCAGCGACTTCTTCAGATTTCCTCACGCGGAAAGGATCAACAACCGTGAGTTACTTAAGGCTCTTCAGTAAAAACTGACTAACCTTCTTTTGCCAAGCCCCCCCTTCGCTCACAATGGTTCTGAAAGGGACATCTGCCTTACGTGTTTTTGCAGAAAAGAAAACATTCAGACGGTTCCCCTTACTATTTCTAATAGCACTAGCAAGAACATTCAATTCCAAGTCCTTATAAAATTTGATGAACTTAGTCTTAACCCTCACTGCACTTTTTTTAAACAGCCACAAAGTTCTTGTCCACTGCCGCTTGGGCTTTTTTCATTGAACATGCCTTTCGGCATCACAACAAATCCACCTTCCTTGTCAGCTTCTAGGAGAACCAAACTGTTCTGCCAAACTGAAAGTAACTATGTTAGACCAACTAGCCCAACAGGCGGTCCTTGTGGAACATATCACGATTTCTGCTATCATAGTTTTGTTCTTGCCGGGATCGTCTGTCTTTCTATGCGTAAAGCTACTACTATGTGTGACTGCGCAACATGTCTATTTGTCTTGTTTGACGCATTACATACAGTGACGTTTACTTAAATACGTGGATTTATTGGATACTTATACATATATTTAAACATCTTGTTGCGAGGCTTTGTGTATACAAACAGTGCATTTTGTTACCAGTGACACTTTTGTGCCCTTTATCAACTTGTATCTTCGCACTTGTATATTCCATTCTATTTTCGCAATTCTAATCTACATCTTGCAGAACTCCTGCTTCTTATATGTGCTCACTGCTGCGACTATATTATCGGTGTAATTACAATACACGACCGGTAACAACTGCTCATGCGCAATCTATTGCAACGAAGGACAGCGCCATTGAGGTTTTTCCCTGGCCGTTGCATATGTACAGTCACGAGCAAAAGTTTGTGGACCAAAGGTATGGTAGGATGGTATGATAAAGCTTTATTCACGTTCCCTCGGAACGCGCGTCAGCACGTAGCGACCCGCTCCCACGTCGGTACAGAAAGGCCGAGCCTCTCTGCTGCCACGATTTTATTTTTTTTTCCTTCGCAGCCTGGGCATTCCGGCTGAAATCAAGAGCGCAAGCCTACGTGCGCGTGATGGACCAATACAACGTATTAAGCCAATTCGGGGCCGTGCAGCTGCGCTTGAATATGTTTAAAATTTTTGCTGATGCCATGGTCTCCAAACTTCTGCTCGCGACTGTACAAAAAGTAAACAAGGTTCTTTAATGACAAAGATTTATCAAAATATTTGTGCCCAACTTGTTCTTTTCATGGCCCTTACGTTTTTCGCACCAGCTGTATGCACTGCTTTGCTGGTTTGGAATTCTATGATATTCTGATGTTCTAAAGTTCGTGTGATATTTTCATTACTTATTAAATAGACAAAAAAAAACGCGGAAGCATTGATATCAGTTATTTCTGCCACAATTTTTGGGACATACGAATATATTCTTTTATGAAAAAATACATAGTTTACTTGACAGTGGGTAGCATTCGGTAGTTTGCTTGCAGCCTCTAAT
The DNA here is from genome assembly GCF_013339745.2 of Dermacentor silvarum. Taxonomy (NCBI): domain Eukaryota; kingdom Metazoa; phylum Arthropoda; class Arachnida; order Ixodida; family Ixodidae; genus Dermacentor; species Dermacentor silvarum. The sequence continues at coordinate 436,304,184 of NC_051154.1, forward strand.
ACACAATGACATTGGCAATGGAAATGCAGTTATTATTCATGTATTTGATCCCTCGACAAATTCTATCGGGAGGAGGCCGCGCTGCAACGTGAGCCCCCCTCTCCGAACAAAATTTCTGGCTATGCCACTGTGCAGTGAAGCAGGTCTTCGAACACTGACCAGTTACAGATGATTTTCTGCATTTACACCCGTCGCTTACCAAGAACTTAGAAAAGGTGTTCGGCTGAAATGTAGCAAATCTTCTTTACAGAGCTACTAATTTACTTTGTTCACAGGAACCTCCCTGAGAAAACTGACTTCAATCCGAGCTTTTGTTGACGTGATTTTACTCTTTGCGGTGTCGGCCATTTTCGTTATGGCGCGGTTTCGCCAAGGTCCCTGCAAATGGCACCGAAAATATAGCCATGCACCTAAGGCTTTCGCCTTCGAAAAACAGAAATTCCGTGGCAGTGAACATAACTCGATCAGGCACCTGCACGCAAATGCGCAAATGGACTCGTAAACTGAGGCCAACCGAGATTAAGGGTGTCAATCATGCGAATGCATATCCTGAAACATGCGCCCATCGCGACCATTTAGCAAGCTTACATTATTATTTTAGAATCAGCTTTCGAGAAATGAAGCGACAAAAGTGCATTCTTGCTTTTTTGATTCGATCGGACAAAAAGATGGACGAGGAAAAGATGGACGGAAGGGGGGGGGGACGGGGGGGGGACGGAGGCCGCTCTTTCAAGATTCTGCACCCGCTTTCTCGAAGCGGGGCTGAGCCTCTAAACGACTATCAATAGCAGCAAAACTGCTGATTCACAGTAGACTAGCTGGCCGCTCGTCTTATACGCGCGGCGGTTATCAGATCAGTTATTCCTGATTCGCGCTCGTCCATGCTCGACGGTGAAAGCTGTTGGCGTGGTCCTTATTTTTATTTTTATTTTATTGTTGCAACGTGTATTCTGTTATCGTCCAGTACACTTCGTGCGTCATCGCGCGAATTTCGAATCTTAAAGGTCCGTACGCCACGTGGTGTAAAAGCTGTGAACTAAAGGCGATGTCCGGAATTGCTGGGGTTGGTTTGCAAGCTAAACATGGACAGTGGGACCTATGGCAAAAAATCAGAGCCCTTCCCCGGTCGAGAAAATGGGGGCAAGGGAAGTTGTGGCAAGACGTCACTGTCGCAGGCGTTCCGCTTCGTTTGCCCTAAACTCAGGGTAGGCGGCTCTTCGTTGACGTTTGGTCTCTACGTCGCGCTCCCACAACTCGGGGTCCGCGGCTCTTCGCTGACAATTCGCCTGGGCTTCGCAAGCCCTCCAGCTAGAATCGGACGGCAAGTTTCGCTTACCCCCATTTTCTTGACAGGAGCAGGGCTGGTGATTTCGTCTCTTTGGGTCCCACGTGTGACTAGGGTAGTTCAAGGGCGCGTTACAGGTCCCCGAGCCCACAGGGGTACGTGCCATTGAGTTGGACCCTTTCTGCACCATCACCAGGATCGGCCCACTTTTCAGCGTGACACCACGACCACCACCACCACCGACACTTGTGAGCTTATAAAGTTTCGCTTAAAAATAGCGTGCAATGGATTTGTGCTAAAATGATGCACCATAGCATTCGGTGACGCACCTGGCCGGCCAAGTCACATTGCTCACCCAAAAAAGTTCCGGTCAGCCCTGCATGTCCCCCGATAGCAGCTTGCCGCTATCGGGGGACATGTGCGCTTTCATGTGCGCTTATTATAGCGTTTCGCCGACCTCCCATAGAAGCGAAAGCCAAGCACCCCGCACAAGTAGGAGAGGTACGTAAAGTGAGCGTGCTCGTTCTAGCATCATTTGCATGGATTACAGGTGGAACTCCTTGTTTTCAGTAGGAAGAATTATTTTGTACATTCATGCATTGATGATTTATGCGTCCTAAAGTAGCACTATATGAGAGGCCGCGCTTCGGGAGGCCTTCGGAGTCCGCAACCTTGTGCTTATCAGCAGAACGGCGTAGCCACTGAGCCACCATGGCGGATAAAAACTTTATAGTAGGGAACCACCGTAAAGCTAACGGCTAGAAGACAATAAACCTTAGCATGTTCCCACATTGCAGAAACAGCGTACACTTCTCCGCATGGAAGGTGCATGCGATACTACCACGTTTTAACTATTGCCATAAGAGAATACCATTTTTCATGCGGAAGAACCCGCTAAAATTAGCGCGGTTTGTTAAAAATGTCGCGAATCTTAAAAGAGCCATACAACACTTTTTATCAAGGTTTTCAAAAACATTTTACCTGAAAGGGCGCTATTTGGAAAAAAATTACAGCAAAAATATTTTAATCTGTTCAGTGAAGCGGAGTTACCGGCAATTAAAGATCGTCCGTAATCCCATCCACGGTGCTCCAGCTATTTCTGCGACGGCTTGCACTCTGAAGGCTACGGTAAAGCGGAGTGACGCCTGCAACGATCCGCTTACTGAACGTCATCGGGACGTGCAGTTTAAATTTGGATTTGGGTCTTAACGTAGACGCCACTACTTTCGATTATGGCGCCTACGACACGCTAAACTGAGGGGTTGCCTCTCAACTTACGGTTGAGTTACAAAAGAGGCCGAGCACTATTTCTCTAGCTGTCGTTAAACCAATTCACCGTGAACGCGTTAAATGTCTTCAAAGTAGTTCAAAGACATTAATATTTCTTTCACTAAATGTTTTTATTTCTTGGTCGGTGTTCTCGTTTATTCAGCATGCCTCTTCCCGACCAGACGGGATTCCGTCAAACCCTGGATTTCACACTACGTATACTTAGGATGCCTAGCTAACGTTAACCAAGCTGTTCTAAGAAGAAAAAAAAAGATTACAAAGGCAGGGCGCCAGATAAAATTTTACGATCTACGGCCTTCGGTCGTCAGTCGAGTTGAAGAACGAACAGAGGCCTTTTAATTCTATATTAAACAACGTTTTTAAATATTTTCTTTTTCTTTTTCATTGCACAGCTTGGCTTAGTTTAGTTGGGACGCACGGTATATTTTTTTTTCCGTTGCCGACTTACCTAAATGCGCTGCTCCAGTGGCCGTGCGGGCTCGCTCGTGTTGTTTAAGGCCAATACGCGCTGAATCCGCACGTCCACTCCGCAAGTATGCGGACCGGGGCGGAAGCCTGCCCGATCGTCTCGACGGGCGGACGCAACTTTGTCATCCGCATGCCTGCTCGTCTCTCATTGGCTGGTACGAGGCGGACAGCGTAGGACGTCATCACGGCAAACGTGGCGCTTGCTCGAAGCGAAGCGAAGCGGTGACGCGAGGCCTAGGCTACAGCCACGTCAGAAACAGTCTATTTTGCTCGTTCTTGTGATTCTCACTAGAGTTATCCAGCACCCACGAAGATAGTCGTTGAAGGCAGCAAGCCGGTGTACCCTCTCAGGCTTCATCAGTGCGGGCGATCGCCGACAGAATCAGACGGAGCGGAGGAAGTGTGTTGTGTTTGCGCGAGCGTCGGAAGAAATATTTCAAGCCGTCGACTTCGTGATTTCTTGTGCCGTGCTTCGCGTGTGAATTGAAAACGAGAAGGCCATCACATACCCGTGTATTCTGAGTATACAACACATATTCAGGGCGTGGCGAAGTGAAAAGTGTTCGATCGGCGCACCCAGCGTACGCGACTTGTATGTGTTCTGTGTATGCAGTTTGTTGCCACGAAGTGGTGAACGCCAGTCCTTTACAACCTTTAGAAGTGATTACAAGATCAGTAGCGATGAGATTTGTTTCCTCGTTATCGCTGTCATTCCTCGTGTGCTATACTGCGTGAGCCGTTTTGCCGCCTGCGATGCGCCGTGGTGACCGCGACGTTCGAGCCGGTTAGAGATCTGTTGTTGCTGTTACGAAGTGTTCGCAAGCTACAAATCAGGATATATATGTGTCGCAGTGGTACTAGGCGTAAAAGTGCTCGTTTTATGTGATGTGCGTATGCTAAGAAGTGAACTGTGCATAAGTGTTGCCGATCGCGTTTTCTTACGTACTACCCCGAGAGAGAAGCCCTATCACACCGACCTTTCTGCTTCGTGCATGTGTCGTTTGTTGCAAAAGTTGTTACGGCACTTTTGAAAATGCTTCTATCGGTGAAGGAAGTTTAGGGAACATCATAATAGTTACATACGTCAAGACATACTGTGCTGTCCTGAAATGTGGATACGCCTGCGCACTAATTCTATGAATGCAAATTTCTAGCAGCCTTGATTTGTATCATGTGGGCAGTGTTGTGAATATCAAGAATTTCTAGATTGCACGAAGTAAACAGCTTTATATTTTGTGATGCAAGTAGCTTGCATACCCAAGAATGCTAACTGCTTGGTTTTTGCTGGTGACTAAGCGGAGTCTGTGAAGAAACCAGTGGTATTGTAGATGAATATGGTATGAATGAGTACTGGATACTTCCTTATGATTAAGCACAGATTTACGTTCCCTGACAAAAACAAATATGCATGTAAAAAAAGAAGACTGAACACAAGTATGGTGATATATTCTGCTAGCAGCCAGCAGAATCGCATGCAAGAAATTTTGCCCAGTGTTCTTTCTCACTGGCTAGCTATGGTCACGTTAGTAATGCAGGCAGAATAAGCTAAACGAAAGTTTGCCGTTACTGTGTGCATCCACCCTATTTCGTTCTCTGGTTCGTGTCACCTGTTTTTTTGGCACAAGCCTTCAGTTTAATGGGAATATTATTTATCACAGGGACCAGCATTATCTGGCTAGGAAGTGCTATATTTTTTATCCTGTTGTTCGTTCTGCCCACAGTCATTACCGAATAATGTGTGTTAAACAGACTTGAGCCTGCAAAGTATGTCCATTAGGTGTTTTTCTGGTGCATTTTCATCTAGCTGTAAGCGTACTGCTACCTATTATTCGTGGATGTAGGATGTTGGACACTGTGAGTGACCATCTCGGTTAGCTTTATTTTGCACAGGCCATGCTTCCACTCATTAAATCAAGAGTTTTCAGCTGCGCTGCCAGACTATGGAAAGAGGTGCCTCACCTCATCATTATTAAGCATTTTCATGGCCACAGTGCATTGTGCCTGAGAATTAAGCTGCTATCACAATAAAAAGGGTGCCTATTGGCTGTCATGAGAATATTCTAAACAGAAATTTCACAATTATGTCAACATTAGATATGTGATTTAAGACACCCAATGAGAATGAATTGGTGGCAAAATTTTCCAAGTTACTCTGCCGGCAGAATATTTGCTCCCTATGTTATATTAGCCGCAATGTTTTGGTCAGTGTGCTGCATTTTTTTGCATGCAGCACACTGACAGATAAGAAAATTATCTACCCAGGCAGATAAGATATTGTCCAACCATCAATTTTAGTCATAAACATGGACACTTTTTTATTTTGGCATATTTTGGAAATGTTAGCCAAGCCCAGCTATATATTAGCAACATTAGCTTAAGGTTTGCACGCAGTTGAGTTGCTGCATGTGAGAAAAGAAATAATTGCGAAACTAATAGTAATTATTCCAGAAAAAAACTTATTTGTATTGACGTATTGATTGTGTAAATTGTGCTGTTCATTTTATGCACACAGTAACACGCAAACACAAATTGTATGCGTACATTGCGTTTACATGCATGTGTGTTAATAAAACAGCACAACTTCTAATATCAAGACATGTCACTACAACTTGACCCCATGAAAGATGCTCTATATGGTAGTCAGCTGGTCTTATTTAAATTTTATCACGTGATGCGGTTACATTTCTTACCTGTATGTAAACCAGTTTATGAACTGTATCTGCTGCATGTGAGAATGCATATTTTAGGCCAATGACAGTACCTGAGGCAGCAGCTTTTTATTTATCCTTTGCCATCACTTATTAGAGGGGTCTTGTTGATTATGCCGTCTGAACAACTCGTATAAAGTTCATGTGTTTAGTATACTAGCACTGAAATACTGAACCCAGCTACACTACTTTGGAAATGCGAAAACACCTGTGTACTTAGATTTAGGTGCACGTTAAAGAACCCCAGGTGGTCCAAATTTCCGGAGTCCCCCACTACGGCGTGCCTCATAATCATATCGTGGTTTTGGCACGTAAAACCCCATAATTTATTTTTTTTATTTTGCACGCTAGTGAGAGAATTCCACTGCTCATAGTTCTGTCACATGTTGTTCTCCAATCATAAATGGTGACTGCACTTGCTGTAATGAGTTCTAGGCTCATTTTCACTTGGGCCTTTCGATGAAGTGAAATCTATTCAACAGTGAATTTAGTGGAAAGCCACCACTGAACCAATAGCTCCAAGACCAATTCCTGCATGTTTTTATTCAATCAGATTGTGTGCAGAAACTATGTATGATACATCACTTCAGCTACACCAATAATCACACAGCTGAAGCTGCTACATATAGTTAAGTCATTGATATAGGCAGATGAAGATGTACTTATGCAGCTGTCACTCATCACTTGAAATGGGAATGACCCAAACCTTTGTGAGCTTCTCGGATTGCAACCATATGACAGCACGAGGGGGAAATAAGCTGTTCAATAGTGCCACCATCTCAGCTGGCTTGTCATGATGCTCTTGCCTGTTGGTTTCTTGTTTATATTTAATAGCCTTTCTGTGTTATGAATTCACAGCTTTCATAACAGTTACTGCACTAATGAAGGCACTGCACACGTACCCCTACTGACGGAGGTATCTGTACATGTAGAGCAGAGAGAATTTATGGGTTAGTAAAAAAATATACAGGTGTAAATACGCCAAACAAAGTATTTTCACATTAGAAGATATTCCACCGGCAATGAATGCACATTCAGAACATGCAATAAGTGCCATGCGAGAAAAATGGAGACGTGTGGTGCCGAAAACCTGCTTGCCTTTTCAATATTGATGTGAAGAAAAATTCCAGTCTGTACTTTTGTCTTCTGCGTCGGAGGGTAGAAAGTCAAAGTAGAACTGAAAAACGGGTGTTGTATGTAGCAGTCCATTATATATATGCTAGTCAAGTTGCACCACACACAGCTATCAACGTGCAAAGCAATGGACAAGTGACCGTGTCAATGTCTGACGCATTAAAAATCTCTTGCACTGATCATTTTCAGCTCTAAGTGTGAAATGCATGCTGTTTTCAGCTACAAATAGTGCATATATATACATATATGCACCACAAAAAGCTGCACGACAAAGAGCTGATGTGACAAACAATTGTGTACACCGGAGTGTTACATTGCTTGTCGTGCAGTGCTATGGTGCATTTCATACGGTCTCAGTTTACTTAATACACTTTAGAATTTACAGATTGCTTCACATGGTTTACAGCTAAAAACCACAAATGAAACCTCGGGAAACTACTTGCATTATGACTGAGAGGTCACAACACGAGGATTTGTGTGGTGTCCTTCCTGTTCAATGATGTGGTTTTGCACTATAAATGTAAAATGTCACACCAGCAAAGCAGACCAATCACACTTACATTTCAAATGCATTTTTGAATGCTGGACAGTTACGCTGATAAGCACATTCTGCCAGCAAATCTGCACCGCCTTAATTTCAGCGCGATGGAAAGGAATGTTTGTGCATAGCCAAGCTGTGGCGTGCCTGCAGGAATACAGCATTGCCTGGTGGCACCGTATAGTTCAGGCGTAATAGTGAACAACTAGTAAAGAAATCAACTGATACTAAGCTGACCCATATGTAGGAGCATTATATTACCTAAGCCACACGCAAAGTTGCTTTCAGTGTACTGAAAAACCACAGCTTTGATTTGTCAAGTTATTTTACTGCACAAACACACAGCGCTGCAATAAAGTCTGTACAATGGTTAGCAATGCAGCAAGCAATGAAAGATTACTTGTGATGCGCGGATTTCAATAGTACATGTGAATGCATACCCAATTCACCAGTATTGTTTTCTTCTGGAACGATTTTATGTTTGGTACAGAGGCTGAGCCACTGTGCTGAAAGCTGACTACAAATTTCAGTGATCTCTTTCACGGTGCTCATGGGGGTACCATTCATTTGGCTACTTGAATAGTGAATAGATAGATAATGAAGCGCACCCATCTTGCACTTTTATGCAGAACATGTCGCGCATTATTCACAAAGCTGAACCAAAATAACTATTCGTTGGTTTGTTATGAAAATAAAAAATGGCAATAAATGTTTCCTCACTTTTTGTGCGCGCCTGTCTTCCACCATATGAGCCTTCAATTCATTGTCATGTGCATGTTAAAGCAGCTACTAATTAAGAAAGACAAAACAAAACCACTTACTACGTCAGATACCTTTTCACACCACGAGTGATCACTGAGCTCACTGCGAAGATAAGTCATGTAATAATCTTGGTTTGCTGTCAAATAAAATATAGGTACTGGCCAACTGTTTGTTATGGTATGCATTTCCTCATTTTCCTAAAATCTGGCTGTGCATCAGCTAGCTAGGTTTAAACTGCAGCAGGACTGCAGCGAGGTTGTTGCTACATAAATACATAGACAATGCGTAGCCCATGCCCAACTCACTAAAATAACCTGAGTGGAGCTTAACAATCGTTCACTTATCATGTGCTTCCTGTGTGAACTTATTTTTCATATATAGAGTGATCGAAATAGAACACGCATGTATCATGCTGACAGTATCAAACAGTCTCAAGTCGATCATCTTTGTTTGCTGCCATGGCTGAGAGAGGGAGCATGCCTATCATGGTACTGCTTAATTTTTGTGCACTTTGGTAATGTGTTTTACATTGTGTAAATGCTGATTTAGTATAACTGCAGTATAATAGGTCATGAAAAGACGGATGAGTTAGCCCGCAAAGGACATGATCACATAAAATTTATAGACGTGTTTTTCACTAAACGTGAGGCTTCTATGAACGGCATAGAAGATGGTCTTCAACTTCCGGTGATTGCAAGTTTTTGTTCTATATCATCACAGAACTCCAATCAAGGCAACCACAATGTCTACCACGGCATCTGGAGACCCTGTTTCACCGGCTTCAACTGAATGTTGCATACATGAACAATCTTCTTTTTGGCAATGGCCAGTCCACAAACCCATGTGACAACTACATGTGGCGCCGTGCTATCTCTAGAGCACATCTTGCTTGAGTGTCCAGCTTAAAGAGACGAGCGACATCAATATAAAATGAACATGGAAAAGCTCGACCAAGGCCCCCTGACATTGACATGGGTGTTGGGTTCCTGGCCTTGCCCATCAAAACAGCACTAAGCCCTGGACTTATTGCTTTAATGCATTGAGCTTCGCTGTCTAAACTAAGACTCACGCGCATCGTCTCATCAGGACTGTGATCTTATTTTCTTTTGCATTGGCCATCTACCTTCATCACCTCGAACACTTACTCTACTGCTGATAACATGACACGAGCTGCATGTTTTTTTTTTTCATTTTTCTTCTGCTTACCCTTTTCTAGGCCTTACTTCTCCTTCGTCCCATTCGCTGCAGAGTAGCATGTAGGCGACAATATGCTTGCTGAACCCTCTGAATTTTCAATAAAGAGCTTTCTCTCTCTCACTTCAAGTAGTAAAGGGGCAACAGATTGGCCACCCAGGCTGACAAGAAAGAATGTAATTATTTGATTTCACTCGAAATAAGTTGTCTTATCAGCAATATAAATTATTATTATCTTTCAAATAAATATTCTGCTTGAAAACATCTCATGAGTATGTGTCTGCATAAGGTGACCACTATACGTAGAGTCTGTTTCACGCTTAGGGGAAAACTCGGAGCGCCTGTGTTCCCCTAAGTGTGAAACAGACTGTACATATTGCTTTTATGCCTGTCATAATGAATTGTATACTTGCTGCTTAACCTTCAATTCCTTGCTGCGTCAAGTTATGCACTTATGCACAACCTTTTTACACACTGCGAGAACTTCATCCATGACTGAGCCCATCTAAGGCTTTATTTTGTTTGAAAAGCTTACAAGCAGCAAGTATTCAATTTCTGAGAGGCAAGTTTTATGCCGCGCTCCGTCTTTGGTGGTTTTATATATGCAAAAAAAGGAGAAGGCATGTCATGCATCCAAGTGCTTTTTAAGCACTCTTAAAATTGGCAGAGTGAAAAAAAGCATGAACAAGCAAATGCAAGCATTTGCTTGCACAGTCGTAAAACTGTATGACGAAACTGATTCTTTATTGGGCGAACGTGTGCCCACAAAAGCAAGTTACACTCGAAGCACAACGATAGCGGCGAACACAGTCGGCGATCGCCGAAAATCTGATGAGCGGCGAAACGCGTCTGCTTTTACGCATGAGTCATCGAAGGTTTCAGATTATTCCCTGGTGCCCGCTTGTCTTCCAGGAAGTTCTAGACAATTCGCGTCGGTCATACAATCAGATTACGTAAGCGTCGGTGACAACAGACAACGGATAGAAGCATCGATAACGTTCGAGAAACTTCGGAAACATGCAGGCGCGTCCTGCGCCTAGCGATAACGTTTAACATTTGTTAGTCGGTGAAAAGCGGTCACCGATGAAAGATAAACATGTACACGTGTCAATATCAGCAAGGTGTACTCGGAGCCTCAGATGCGTGCTGAATAGTAAAGAGGGGTGTCCTGTCGACTACGCAGCTGTATTCCGCGACGGTTGTGCGTGTGTTCCGCGTTCTTGCGAACTGTCACTAGCACTGCAGAAACAGCGCCATCGCACCGAACACGAGGATTTTGGTCGAATCGCTCGGCGATACTATCGCTTTCGCGTAACGTAGAACGCGGCACGTTGGATGATTCGAGAGGTTTTGCTCAACCAGTCAACAGTGCGCACTGACAGTGATCGTCCGAGGATACGTGCCATGTTGCGACATGATGCGATTGCAATACATTTTTAAAAGGTGGCGCAGATAAGATGACTGTGCGGTGTTTCGAACAAGGATGACGTCGCCAATGCAACACATGCGGCTACAGAACAGAATGTGACAGCCTAGAGTCACATTTTCACCGTGACGCAGAAACTTGAAGTCGCGTCTGCAAAAATATGACAGCGTCGTCTGCTGTCAAAGGTAGTTGCCAACCTTGAACACTTTGCTCCGCCGAATGGTTGCCAGCTGTCAACAGACCGCGTCGTCCAATCGGAGTGCGTGTGCAATCCGCTCGTGCGGATGCAGCGAACGACGACTTTTTCGACACGATCCGCCTTTTGGTCTTCCGCCCCGGTCCGCAAGAGGGCGGAGGCGTGCGGAGCGGAGAGGCCGATTGAGCGCGTATGGGCCATTAAGCGACGATGGATCCCGTTTTGCGACGACGGCTATAGAGCGTCAGGGCTGACATGTGTTTCAACTCATAGGCCGATGCAGCACTGAGCAAAGCAACTCGGAAAAGTGACGCTCCACAGGCCTGACCACCAACAGCGTGCGCCAAACCTAGAGTTTCTGCGTAATCAGTGACAGACAAGTGCCGGTCCTAACTGCAAGTGTCATTTCGCTGCTTGGACGCTGGTCGTCTATATACCCTCGAAGCCGCAGAAAAGCATATGACCAATATCTCCAGTGACATTATACGTTCCCCGCTGCATGCAAGTGAGTAATATTTGGCTCAGGGGTTCACGGAAGCGTTCTCGCATCTAGTACAATTTCTTTACCAAGCTCATAATGTGTGGTCGGGTACCCTATAAGTAAAACAGGGAGCTCTCGTGTTTATTTATCGTTCTTATACTTGCCTTTACGGAATGAACTGTGAGCTGTGATTACGCATATTAAGACCTTATCAAGTCTTCATCAGAAAATGGCGGCTGCCAACACGTTAGAGTAATCAGGCGAAGGGAAGTTAGCACGCAACCATTTATGTGGTAGTGCATGTGTTGTGCATTCGCATGATGCTAACTGGTAGTTCTACGCGAAGATTATCTTGTACATCGTTTAAGACGATGTGATATAATGGGCCATAAAGTAGGCTCACGCCGTTGCAATGCAACTGCTCGGGCCAAAAATAAGTTATTGTCGCTTCGGCATCGAGAAAATGTTTATCTTCTGCGGTAAAACCATCGTCTTTGAAGCGAAGTAAAATTGTCTAGGGGTGGCTTGCACAAACATTTACTAACTGAAATAATAATGATTTTAATACCGCGCTTGTAAACGCAGCCCAGATCACGCCGCTTTGAACGTTGCCAACAGTTTCTTAGAAATCCTGGTCAAGAAATTTCATTTGAAAAGGTACCCTCTTAAAGCATAATATTGCGAAACTCGGGGTGCCCCTGCGTCTTCTCTGGACCTCAATAAAGTTATTTCACTCACTCACTCACTCACTCACTCACTCGGGCGACAAGCTCCTTAGAACGAACCGGCGATGTCATCGTTTCGTAATTAAGAAGGAAAGCATGTACTGCTATAAAAAAACAAAACATTTTAGCAAGATTTTGGTTAACTTATTCAGCAGCAGGTGTGACAAATGGTGTGTTCAAACTGCTTGAATAAAGAAACGTTGTTCTTTAAGATGTTGCGCGTCTGTGCGACATTTTTCATCTAGTCGCACAGTAGGGTTCTTGCCGAGGCTATAGGGACGTTTGGGAACAGCTGGCACTTTTAAGATGGCTGTCAATCGCCGCAATCTGTTCTGTTCCCTCGGTGTCCATTTGCCACACGTGCGCGCCAACTGGAACGCTTTCTTTCTTTCGCGGACCAAAGATGCTGGGATGATTTCATACGCCTCTTCTCCTTCACGAGAAATTGTGAGGAACGAAATCATTTTTCTATGCAGCACAGTCGTCGGGTCGCCGAATATAAACAGAGTGGACGCGAGCTAGACGCGGCGTCTCTGTGTTCGGTTCCAGCTTCGTTGCGTGGTAATTGTGCCATTGTGTTGTGACCTGTGAGTACGAATATTGCAGCGGCGTGTCCATACGTTTGTCGCACTGCTCTGACGGTGACGTGAAGAGTGTTTGAGTCAAAAAGCGCCGACGAAATGGCCCAGTGTTTCGGTGGTAGTGATACGCCTGTGCTTGTGCTTAAAGCCGATTGCTTCAAAGCGATTACGTCGGCTGTCTAGATTGCATGTGACAGAGTTGTGCAATGGGGTTTGAGCTCAGCGTATCATTCCTATTTACCCTGCAGCATGTGTTCTGTGCACTCTGCCCGTACGAGCAACAGCGATGCGCCAATTGTTGACTGCCACACACTGTTATTGAGCGTTGATGCGCTGCCGCTCAGTCTCGGAAACCCGTCTTGCTGAAGCTACCATTTTCACGTAAGTGCGGTACACGTAAGTATACACGCGTAATGTATTGGAAAAGTGTTGGATGTGGGAAACGGTAGACTACTTTCTTACGGCATACACACGGTACGTTTGCGTGTGTAATGTTCATGTAAGAAAATTGGCTACGCGTAATTATAACCTGCACATAATGCTCGAAATAAAAACGTTTATTCACCGGATTCCGGTCTCTGTCTTTTTCTGTGATATGAGGGTGGCATCGCGAAGGTCACACACTATGTTACTCAGATGAGCGCCTGGTGTAATTACTCTTTCAGCTAAACTGCTCGTTCATTCGGCGTCAAATTTCCAGCAAAGCAAGAATTTCGAGGTGCATGCCTTTTAATGCAACATTCAGATGTTCAGATGCAACATTCAGATGTACTATTGCTTGTCCCGTTCAGAATAAATCGGTGTACGACCGGAATACTTGCCCCCTAGTTCATTGCCAAGTAGAAATTGAGGAAAACGAACAAAAGTGCCGTCTGTCGTTATAACAGCAAAATATTGCGCATGCCTTGTTTCTCCCACCGCCTATGGTTTCACCTTCAGTGTCAGACGGTGCCACTGCTCCTTTATAGCAATTTCTGCACGCTGTGCTAGGCGCTGCAGCAAGTGGTCGTCTACAGAAAGTAACACGCGACCGCGGTATTAAAACGTGTACACTACGAAATATGAGTGTGAACGAGTCAGTAGTTAAGCTAGAAGAGGCATGCCTACCTCGCGTTCCGCCTCTATTTTGATCGAGGTGTCGCACCACTAGTCCACGAAGTGGCCGCCAAGCTAGAGACAGCTGCGTGAAGTTGGGGGCTCCCATTCCGTGTAGCCTAGGTACGATATTGCTGAATTCGAGGGAACGTTCAATAACACGTAAATAAAATCGTTATTATTTTCGTCATTAAATGTTCGTGCGAGCCGCGCTTGGTTGTGATATCTACCGACGCGGCATTCTTACGAAATCACCATGTGCTGATTTAAAATAACTGTAAATAATGCATTCTTGCGGCAGGTAAACGATGGCTGACCACTCTATGGGCATTGGCCACATTTTTTAAGCACAGTGCGTTGGTGTAGCCAAAATCACAATGCCAGAAATCGCGATCGCAGCCGCTCAAACAACAAACAGCGCTCCTATGCAGAGAGATCCAGCAGAGTGAACATCATTCTTTGCCAACCAGCATCCGTTCCACCGGCACGGCAAATGGGAAGCATACTCGCAGTTACATGTTCGATGCAAACGCGTAGGTGTCTCTCATAGCTCAAGTGTTACTTTCGGACGTTAAACACCACCAATTAGCAATCCAATCGCGACTTCTCGAAAAAGATGCAGAGCTCATTTGCTTATCGTTGCAATTCCTGCGCGCACATTTCTTAATGCTCTAGACAAAATTAAAATACATGGGGTGCTATAGATCGCCTTCAAATAAACTTTAACTGAAGTTTTCAAGGTAGACATCTATCGTTATCGTTCAATGCATGACAAGAACGGCACAAGCGGCTTCCGTGTAGTTTATAAAGTTTGCCGGCGAAAATAACCCAAATTTTCTACGTTCTAATTTAAGTATATGCCCTGTGTGTATCATTAAATACCCTGCATTATATAGGTTCCAATTTCATATATAGGCCCTGCGTGTATGTTTCCAAACTATTCGGCACTGTGAGTTCAAATGTTCTAAATTATTTCCAGGCCTTGATAAAATCTGCAGTGGTCGAGGGCAATTTCTTGCACCACGCGATTGAAGAAAAGCGCGCTAACATGCACAGGATAAATTACCCGCCATAGTAGAATTTCGTCTTTCTTTTTTCTTTTTTTTGCCATTGAGCGTGGCAGTTAGTTAATCGAAGGGGGCAGCACTAAAAATGTTCCATTGCTAGTGTCCGCCCATCCCCAATAAAAATAATGCGTTCCATTTCGCGCGCCCCTGTAGGTGGCGCTGCACTCAATGTTTTTTTTTTTGCATTCAAAACACAATAACAGATATTTATGTCATCCATAATTGCGACGGCTACTTTTTCGCATAATAATTTTGAGAATATAAAAATATTGTAAAATAAGACGTAACGGTACAAGTTCGCAAATTCCAGACGGGAGTTTGATAAGAGAGTAAATGAAGTCCTGATGTGGTCCTATAATGAGACGTACTGGAAAGTACGATGACAAAAGACGAGGAGAGATTGCACCAGGAAGTACGTACTAAGTCCCGACCCGTACTTGTATAACGAGTTCCCAATACGTAAACGAGGCCGAGGATGGTCCAATATGAACAGCGGTACAGATAAGAAAATACACGAATGGCATAACCTACGCACAGACACCACATCCAAATCTGGGCTTCATCATACAAGGCGCACAAAGTGGATTAGGACATAAATTTAACAAGCACCCATATATGCAAATTAAGTCCATATATATATATACAAATGATGGACGTGGGTCGCGCTTACGTAAATATACCCAATGCGGCATGTAGTACACGTTTATTGTCTTCTCCATTTGCCAGCTTGCTCAAAGAGAGGACAAAGCCGCGCACGCCAGCAGCGCTGTAGCAGAGGCCTGGAAGAGGAATTTTCGATGCAACAGTGAAAGGTGATTCGCTGAATCGCATAGCGCATAGTACGCCAGTCAACCAGAAATCCCAGAAACCGCCGGTAATTTTAGTCAGATTCTCCGGGCTATCCCACCGGGTTCACGAGCCCCGGTAGACCAACGCGGTGGCGTCCCGAAACGATACGCCGACATCCTGAGCCACTACAGACTGGGTAGGAGGCCCTACCCACCCCCGCATCCCAAGCTGACCAGAGAAGAGGCGGTGATGTTCCCGAAACTACAGACCGGCACATTCCCGCACGGCACCCTGCTACACGCCATGTATCTTACGAGCTATACTTACAACTGCGCTTTCTGGTCTGTGCCCAATACCCTCTAGCACATGGTATGAGAATGTGGGCGAAACCCATCGACACCACGTATCACCGGAATAACCGTCGAGCAGTGGGAGGCCCAGGTGGCAAGCCTGAGCCCTGAAGATCAGCACTGCCAGGTGAGCAGGGCCAAGCTATCGGCTCAGGCCCACGGCATCCTGGACTAAGGACGCCGCCCACCTCGGACGATTTTACCGTCTGCTCACTTCTGTAAATAAAGTTTATTCCTCCTCCTCCTGATAACTAATTATTTATGTTGTTAATTATTATG
Source organism: Dermacentor silvarum (assembly GCF_013339745.2). Lineage (NCBI taxonomy): Eukaryota > Metazoa > Arthropoda > Arachnida > Ixodida > Ixodidae > Dermacentor > Dermacentor silvarum. The sequence continues at coordinate 436,320,552 of NC_051154.1, forward strand.
TTGTACAATAACAGCTCGCTTTCCCGCTGAGAATCTTTTGGAGATGCTGCTATCCTGTGCGCACGGGTGTCTACTCCTATGGTGTTTTTTCATATTTCGTGGTCTCTTTTTATTTGACGGAAAAAAGTAAAGACGCGATGTGTACCTTCCTGAACACACTTTATTTTTTACTTCGCTCAAGATTCTCTTCAACCACCTAATTGAGATAGTGAAAATTGATTCAAGAAACAAAAAGTTTGCTAATTACTTTTATTTAATAATTGAATGTCGGTCAATGAAAACTTGAAATGAAATGAAACGACGTCACGATGAAGGCATGACCACAGTGGGATGATGACGATGGAACGATGATAGGTTGATAATGACGGAATGCAATTAAAACTAAGTGTTCGGGTTTTGCGCTCGAAAACCATAGACTGTTGTTTGTGAGGCACGCTATAGTAGGGGACTCTGGTTGATATTAAAGAACATGGGGTTCTTTAACGTGCGCATAAATCTAAGTGCGCGAGCTTATTTTCATTCCGCCCTCCATCAATATACGGCCATCCCCGCCGGGACTATACGGCGCAGTGACGAGGCCCAACGATGAAGGCATGCTGACGATGGAATGGCGTATATGGGTTGATGACGATGGCATAATTATGAAGACATGATGACGATAATATGACGACGATTACTTAACGATGACTACGTGACAATGACGCACTGACGACCACAGATGATGGCGATGAAATGAAGGCAACAAAATGACTACGGCTGACTGACCACGACGGCATGAAGATGAGGCAATGGGCCCTCAATAATGTGGTGATGTAATGTGCCCAATGTGCCCTGTCAGACCTTTACAAGGAGTTATTCTTCGAGTATGATCTTGTTCCTGGGCAGCACCTGCACGAATTTAATCTATTCTTCAGATATAAGAACAGCTTGAAACACACGGAAATAACCTTACTTGGATCATGTAATTTTGAAGTGCCACCTGACACACCGTGCAAATTTGGAGGAAGAAATACCTGAGTTGTGTCTTTTTTGTAAGAACAAACCATAGCAACAATAGGTGCGTTTGATTCGCTTGCACCACTGTGAAGCTGTTCATGGCGGAGCACCCCGCAGGGGCGTCTGCGTAAGCAGGCGTTTGGTGTGTTGCGACACCACGGACCCGAGCACACGAAGTTTGGACCCTCCCGCGTCTAACCGTGCGCGGCTTAGCCGTGTCCGGGGAAAAGAGGATCCTGGGGGTTGAGCCGATGCCGGGTGTTTGGACCTATACGGCCCCTCGGCGGAGGCAACACACCCCTTTGGCCTCGGCTTCACGTAGACGGCACCCCCGGACTGACCCACCCGGGGGAACTCGGTAGTTGCCTTTTCCTGTCTCTCTCTCCAATCTTCGTCTTTCTCTCTCACTTTCCATCTCTCCTGTTTTCTACTCTCTTCTATATTACTTCCAATCTTCTTGGCAGCGAGGGTTAACCTTGTGTGGGTAGCCAACCATGGATATTTCATATTTGGTTATAGTGGTGGCGTACAGTTGGCGTTTGCAGGACCTGTCCTTTACAGATTCTGCAGCGTCCCCTTGTTGGGCTCCATGGTGGGTGGCTGGCGCCACCGCCGAAACAAATTCCGCATACATGGATAGTTCCTTTCCCGCACTTCCTGATCGCCGCCAGAAACGGGGGCGCACCGAAGCATTTCAATTTTTTGGCCAAAAAACAGAAATTTTTCCGCGCTTTCACGTTATTCATAGTGAGAAGCCAGACAAGAGCGTAAGAGTTGCATCACCCTTTCTTGTTGCGAAATGTTTGACCGAGACCATAGGACCAGGCTACAAGGCTACAAAGTTGGCAAGTGGAGATCTCCTGCTGGAACTCCGCGACAAAAAACAACATGACAAGTTACATACCCTAGTGTCTTTTGGCGAAATACCAATAACAGTGACCCCGCACCGCACGATGAACACCACTCGTGGTGTCGTCTCAGATGATGATCTCATGGACCTAACCGAAGCTGAACTTCTAGAAGGCTGGAAAGATGAAAATGTGATCAATGTAAAACGAATTAAGATGAGGCGAGATGGCAAAGAGATCCAAACGAAACACATTATTCTCACATTCGGTACAAGTGTTCTGCCCGAGACTATAGAGACAGGATACATCAAGATCAAAGTCAGGCCCTACATTCCGAATCCTCTCCGTTGCTTTAAGTGTCAAAGATTTGGCCACAGTTCGCAGAACTGTCGTGGCCGCCTCACCTGTGCGAAATGTGCCCACGAACATGCATCCGAATCCTGCGATAACAAACTGCAATGTGTCAACTGCGACGGCGAGCATGCCGCCTACTCGCGGTCCTGCCCGTCGTGGAAAAAAGAAAAACAAATTGTCACAATCAAAGTCAAAGAAAATATATCGTTCAAAGAGGCACGAAGGCGGGTGTCATACCTGCCAAAGAACACCTTTGCCGAAGTGGCGCGTTAGGGGGCAGCGTCGCAACGGCTTCCGGCGGCTGTCCGGCCCACACACAGTGAGCCGGCAGTGACGCCATCCGCCCCCTCGGCGGCTGCAGCTAGCACTGCTCCGCCAACTCACAAGAAGGGGCCATCGACCTCCGCGCTGGTGGCCTCCAGGGCCTCGTCCCTCGAGGCAAGGCCTTCTCGTCAAACCAATCGCTCGCAAGAGCGCGTGTCCAGCGCCTCGCAACAGGCTATGGACACAACAACCAGCCAGACGCGCCACTTGCGCCTAAGGAGCCGCGAGAATCTCGCGATTGCTCCAAAAAAGAAAAAGCCCGCATCACAGGGCCCGACAAGGGCTCTGTGAGTTAATTTAGTCTCTTAAACGCACAGCACAAAAAACACTTTAAACATGAATACACAAATAATACATTGGAACGTCAGAGGACTCCTACACAACCTCGAAGACGTTAAAGAAATCCTATACATGTTTAATCCTAAGGTGCTGTGTGTTCAAGAGACACACCTTAAATCTACACAATCCAACTTTCTCCGGCAATACGCCATTTTCAGGAAAGACCGAGACGACGCTATTGCGTCGTCCGGTGGTGTAGCAATAGTTGTAGACAAGTCCGTAGCTTGTCAACATGTACCCCTTCAGACGGCCCTTGAGGCGGTGTCAATCTGGGCAATTCTTTTTAATAAATTGGTCACTGTATGCTCTATATACATACCCCCACACTATAGTCTCGGAAAAACTGAGTTTTATAATCTTGTTCATCAGCTTCCAGAACCCTACATGCTTGTGGGTGATTTTAACACTCACAACACGTTGTGGGGAGATTCCCGATGTGACCCAAGAGGTCGTCTTATAGAAAACTTTCTTTTGAACTCTGGCGCGTGTCTCTTCAATGGGAAGGAACCAACATATTACAATCTTTATCATAATTCTTACTCATCAATAGACCTGTCAATTAGCTCTGCCTCCGTTTTCCCCGATTTAAAATGCCGTGTGCTTAAAGATCCATTTGGAAGTGACCACTTCCCAGTGGCACTGGACTTGTTGAAACATGACTCCCCTCCGCATGACCCTCGCTGGAAACTAGCCTCAGCTGACTGGAAGGGTTTGAAAGAATCCACATACTTATCACGAGATTTTATAAGTAATTTTAGCATAGACCATGCTGTATTATATTTTACTGCTTTTATTATTGACGCTGCAGAAAAGTTTATCCCTCAAACAAAAGGTCGTTCATGCGGAAGACGAGTTCCCTGGTGGAACGAGGACTGCAGGCAGACTCGGAAAAAGCAAAACAAAGCCTGGGGCACTCTGCGCCGATACCCAACTGCAGAAAACCTTCTTCAATTCAAGCAATCTAAATCACAGGGAAGGCGCACGCGACGGCAGGCTAGGAGAGCAAGCTGGGAGAGGTTCCTGTCGGGAATAAACTCATATACCCAAGAAACAAAAGTGTGGAATGCGCTCAGAAGGCTAAAGGGTCAGGAACCACATCCGCTGCCTTTGGTAAATAATCAAGGAAACAGGTTGGAGGACCAGGCAGACGCTCTCGGAACACATTTTCAGTATGTATCTAGCTCCGCGCACTATACACATACATTCCTTCAACATAAAGAAATAGAAGAACGGAAGACACTGGACCGCAAATGCAGAGGAAACGAACTATACAACTGTCTATTCAACATTGCCGAGCTTAAAGCAGCATTGAACGCCTGCAAAAGCTCTGCGCCGGGAGTAGACAGGATTATGTATGTATGACATGATCAACACACGGACACACGGACACACAGATAACATTGCTCGCACTTCTTAATCACATTTTGGCAGCCGGACACCTTCCAGTGGCATGGAAGGAAGCTATCGTTGTCCCAGTCCTGAAGCAGGGTAAAGACCCATCCCTGGTAACAAGCTACCGTCCGATAGCACTTACAAGCGGCTTATGTAAGCTTTTCGAAAAAAAGATAAATCGCCGTCTTTTGCATTTCCTAGAATCAAACAACATGCTTGATCCCTACCAGTGTGGATTTCGGGAAGGCCGGTCCACAACCGACCATCTTGTGCGCATTGAAGCAAACATACGCGATTCATTTGCTCATAAACAATATTTCTTGTCAGTTTTTCTCGACATGGAAAAGGCCTATGACACCACATGGCGCTATGGCATTATCAGAGACTTATCAGGAATGGGTATCCGTGGCAACATGCTTAGCATAATTGAAAGTTATCTCTCACACAGTACTTTCCGAGTTAGAATTGGTAATGCCCTCTCTAGGCCACTTACACAGGAAACTGGGGTACCGCAGGGTGGCGTACTTAGCTGTACCCTTTTTATTGTTAAAATGAACTCTTTACGTTCGGTTATCCCACAAAGTATGTTTTATTCAGTATATGTTGATGATGTCCAGATTGGATTTAAATCGTGTAACATCGCAGTCTGCGAGCGACACGTTCAGCTTGGATTGAACAAACTCTCGACATGGGCAAATCAGAATGGCTTCAAGCTGAATCCACAGAAAAGCTCCTGCATCCTCTTTACAAGGAAGAGGGGCCTTGTCCCAGAGCCCAGTATCCAGCTCCATGATCAGCGCTTACCTCTGAACACTCAGCATATATTTCTTGGTGTCTTGCTTGACTTTAAACTTACATTGATTCCACATATAAAGTATTTGAAAGTCAAATGTTTGAAAACAATGAACATTCTTAAAATTCTTGCGCACACGACATGGGGCAGTGACAGAGGCTGCTTAATGAACCTGTACAGGAGCCTCATACGGTCACGTCTGGACTATGGGTCTGTGGTGTATCACACTGCCGCTCCAAGTGCATTGAAGATTTTGGATCCCGTCCACCATTTAGGCATTCGCCTTGCACAGGCGCCTTCAGGACAAGTCCTATACAGAGTTTATACGTAGAGTCTAATGAGTGGTCACTCCACCTGCAAAGAACATATATAAGCTTCACATATTTCCTCAAAGTGAAATCTAATCCTGAACACCCGTGTTATAAAACCGTTAAAGATATCACGTCTGCCACGCTATTTCAAAACCGACCTTCAATGAGAAAACCTTTTACACTACCCGTGAGGGAGTTGAGCGAGGAAATGAATGTCCCACTAGATTTGCACCCACTGATGGCTCCAACAAGGCTGTTGCCACCGTGGTTGTGGCAAATGTTAAAATGCGACACGTCATTTGTCGAAGTTACAAAACACGCTCCACTGGAACACATCAGAATGCACTTCCGAGAACTTCAATTAAAATACTAATGCCCTGAATTTTATACTGACGCATCAAAGTCCAATGCTGACGTGTCTTATGCAGCAATTGGTCCATCTTTCTCAGAATCTGATGTATTGCAACCCGAAACAAGTATCTTTTCCGCGGAGGCATACGCATTAATGTTGGCTGTAAAACACATAAAGGAATTAAAACTTGAAAAGCTGTCATATTTACAGACTCTCTAAGTGTAGTAAGAGCTTTAGTGTCTCTACGGAAACATAAATATTCAATAATCAATTACCTTTACTCCTCGCTGTGTACTATGTATGCATCTAACCAATATATCGTAATATGTTGGGTGCCAGGACACAGAGGCATAGTGGGCAATACGCTTGCAGACGAACTTTCTGCATGCATAACTACGAGAGCCTGCAACTCTACCGTAGCAATCCCTCCCACAGACTTGAAGCCTTTCTTGCGCAATAAGCTGAGAAACTTTTGGCAATCCATCTGGGACCATGAAACCTCCAACAAACTTCATTTAATCAAGCCGCACCTACGAAACTGGCCTTCGGTAACAAAATCGCGACAAACTGATGTCGTGCTTTGTCGACTGCGAATAGGACATGTGTACGGCACTCATTCTCACCTGCTGACTGGTGGTGAACCTCCACTCTGTGGTAGGTGTGGTGAGAGGCTGACCGTTCTCCATGTCTTGGTGGAGTGTCGGGAACTAGAGGCTAACGAAATAAGCACTTTCCTATAGCACACCGTTGCCACATTCCCCTTCATCCGGTATTGTTTCTTGGAGAAGAACCACTTTTTGACCATAAATCAGTTTTACAATCTTTACAAGATGCAGACTTATTGCGCGTTATAAGCCCACGTGATTCGTAGCGCGTCCTCTCAACGGAGGCTGCTGCTACGATAGTTGTGATCTGTATGGCACATGCCTCCAGGTCCTTGCGCTTAAGGGCCCTGGTGAGGCACTAGTGCTACCTCTTTTAGTATATCACCTCTTTTTAATACACCGTTTCTTCATAACATGTCATGTACCATAATCAACTTTTAATGCATATATAATTGCGGACATTTTAACAAATCTTTTAGGCCTCTATACAGCCATGTTTTATCCATGTCTTAATATTAATTATTCATCCACCCATAGCAGCCTATTACCATAGCATTGGCGTTCTTTGGCCACATCTGGCCCTTGCGCCAATAAACTCCAATAATCATCATCATGGCGGAGCACGTGAAGTTCTGTAATTGCAAAGCTCCGTTGAGCGGTACAGACACAATGCTACTCTCGAAACAAATGCCGCGGTAGAGACACGGTGCAGGCTTAATGTTTTGTCCGTCTAATGTGCGCCGTCTGCGTAAGTTTGAGAGCTCCCGAACCACCAGCATGATCGGCTTCTTTGTCGTAAACAACGTACCCCGCGTTACGTGGACACAGTAGACGCGTGTAAGCGGGGATTCAACGGTGCTTACGCCAGCCTGCTTCCCCGGTGCTTACGCCAGCGTGCAGCTGCTTTGCACCTAAGTGTGCAAAGCAAGAGGGCACCATTGCTCCACTGCTAAAACGAACAGCAAGGTGCAGCCCCTCGTTAACTGATTCAGGTCGGGCAGGCATATTCAACAGACCGAATAGGTTATGCTTTCGTATAGCTACCTTGCTATGCAATCAAGAAAATATTGCCACAGAGGCAAACATTATTTGGTGTCATGCATAGAAAAATTATTTGTGTTGTCTCTTGTGTTCACGAAAATAAAAAAAATGTTTTCGCAATAATTCCTCACGTAATTTACGGTGTAAGTACACACCTACAGCTGTTAAAGTGTGCATGTAAGATTTGGGGTGCTATGCAGGATGCGCCGAGTTTCTCCTTCGCGCGAGTTTTACCCGAGTTTGCTCGATGGCAGTCAGTGAACGGAGATAACAAGAAACGTGCAATAACAGCAGGAAAAAAGAAATGCCAAGATAAAGCCGCGTATGACAACATGAGCGCACCCTGCGCTGCACTGTGCTTCCGCGCTTCAAGCACGGAGGACTGCGCAACAAAACGCACCCGCGGCGCGTATTGTTATCAACGTATTATCGCAATTTAGCAATACCGTGACCGTCCCGCTGTCTATCTGCACACTTGCCGTGAGCCGCTTGCCACGCCTTTCTCAGGCGCGTCAAGGGCGTGCCTCCTCTTTCGAGCGTTATCTTTCTATCCTCCGTCGAATGTGGACTGGGCACACGTGGTGCATTCTTGCACCTAGACTTTCCCTCAATCGAATACATTGAAATACAACAAATAAAATAAGAAACATTTCATTTCTTAACCTATCTGTTTTTCGTTTTGAATGCTATAAATTTGTGATGACAAACGGACATCGAGTTAAGTATTAAATTGTGCACTTTTTTGCCGCGAGTGGCGACAGTGAGGCGAAAGCTTATAAGCGGATACATTCTAGAGGGTCGCGCGCACGAGGGAGTTCATACGGTGAGCAGTCACCAAGGGCGCTGCAGTGCTATTCTTGATAAAATCGATGTGATGATGATGCATAAAGTCAGTCATGACAATGATCTGTCCATTCCCTGTCTATTAGGGGAATGGCAACGCAGCGCTGTGGCATGGCTGTTCACCGCAGGTGCTTTCACTGACGCGGCTATTTAGGCCGCCGCTTTACCAAGTGAAACGACACTCTCACCATAGAGACGGGGGCAACGGCTGTCGCTGCAAAATTGCTGTGCGGTATTATAGGGTCCGTAGTGACGCAGAACAGTGAAAATGCACCAGTTTATTTGCATGCGCGAAGTCTCCGCGATGCATTGCGAAGCGATTCATCGCTTGTCACCGCTTGCCCAGTGAAGGTGCCTCCGTGCGCATGTACGCAGAATTTGAGTGTGTGGTTCACTTCAATGTGTTTGCCAATTACCTCTGCTGCTGAGCTAACAGCGAACGCAGAGGATATCGCAACGACAACGCAGTTATCGCATTTTGGCGGATGAGGGCTCTTGTGTGCAGTTAGAAGATTAGACTTCGAACGCAAGGAACGTGTTGCAATTGTTTAGTGTGTCGTGCTTTTGATGAAGAAATGCCATCACACTGGGTGCGTTTGCGCTGACCGCTGACCATGTTTGCGACACTGCGGGTCCGATACATCTCTGATGACAGAGCAGCCATCTCAAATGGCAGCTGCGATACGTTGTCGTTGGAGAACACTACGCACTGCTCAGGATCGTCGTCCACCGCGGCGCATCGACGCCTTGCAAGTAGCTACAGTGACCTGCCAATAATTATTTGCTGTGTACGACATCGCCACAATGCAGGCAATGAACCGTGTTGTGGGGCTATCACAGCCCAAGAAGATATATGCATAAGCCCGCGAAAGTCGACGCTTCTTTTTTCTTTTTTTTATAGTGATGCTCAGTACATCACCGACGACAGTTCGTTGTGCATGTTTTATTTCGGCGGTCAAGATTGTTAATGCCTCTCAGTTCCGCACGACGTCGCTGTTGCCGAAAAATAAGTTGGGCGTGGCCCAACCATGGTGGGCGCGCACAAGAGTTACATGCCTCGCGCGGGGCGTCACCTATGGTTTTGATTGACAGGCGAACTCGTGCCAAACTCGTACATCGAGAAACCCCCCTCCAGTTGAACTCGTGAACATGGTGGCGGCAGCAGCAGCCTGCCGCCGCCATGTTCCGCCATCGCATCCCGCGGTAGTAAGCGTCAATATGACCGTCTGGACCCGTTCGCCTACATCACCGACGTAGAGTTTCGCGTCATTTTTGCCATTCCAAAACGTCAGTGCGCTGGCTGTGTGAGGAGTTAGGCGAAGGCCGTCGTCTGCGGAGACAGCGTGGCGGGCAAATTATATGCTTTCCGAGCGCAGAGTGGTACGACTAGGCTGCGGAGGAAAAGTTCGTCCGATCACATCAGCTCTCTCCTGTTTCAAGCCCTGCTCGTCCACCACGCCCCAGCCCCAGGCCATGTCCAGCGTCGTCATCGGAGTACTGGGGCACCTGCGAGCACCTGGGATTCAACCCGGACCATCCAACCTGCGCAGGCTAAGCGGTCACATTATATTGGAAGGCTCAGAATGGACGCCGGGCCGCCTTCCGGGGCCACAGCTGCCGAAATCAGTTTTCGCAGTTACACGGTACCGCTGCACTGCACGAGCAGAGAGGCCAAGGAAGTTACTTCGCCAACACGGACCGCCTCGGCCGTCTGAACGACCACCTCTCGAGGCGGCAAATGATTAGGCTCACGTACTGCCTGAGCCAAAACGTAGACATATGGCTGTTGAAGGAGATGACCGGCGACTTGTTTCCTCTATCGGAGCACGCCATCGCCGACTAGAGGAACTACCCCCGTAAGTTCGCGAGAGACGAGCTGCTGGTGCAACCTCCACTCGGTGTCCCCGGGTAGATAGCGCAAATTGACGAGTGGCTTCTTCGCGGCGAGCAAAAGTGCAATCGAGGCCACCTAATGTCGGGCGACAACTTTCCGCTGAGCCGCCAAAATTACGGCGGTGTTAAAGATGGTGCCCCATGGGTATTTGGCATGTTCTGCGCAACCAGAAGGGTGCAGCGACTTTCAAGGTCGACCGACGAAAGGCGGCGATGCTAGGCGCCATTATTGCAGCTAATGTTCAACTGGGGACCATTATTCATAGTGACGAATTGGCCGAATACAAATATATCCCAAATTTAGTGGATGCTAACGGGGCTATGCCTCAATCTGCATCGGGAGATAGTCAACCACAGCGTGAACTTTGTGGACCCCATCACGGGCGTTCACACGCAAAAAAATAGAAAGTGATTGTCAAGAAGTGAAGCGCCACCTCGTCAGCGATGGGTACCGGGTAACTGCGCCGATGCTGGAGTCCCACCTGGGATGGATGTGGTGGCACTCAACGGCCACGTGCGCTGCAAAGACACTTTCCTGCGGTTGTTAGAAGCCATCGCTCGACGTTTGCCAGTATGAAGGTGCATCGCAAAGTAAAAGAAAATACAGCGTAGTTTTCTGACCCTTGTATGAGTGCTTTCCGGCATTCCTGAGTGCTTACACGGTAAGCGCGCGGCAAACCACTTCTGCGCTAGCCGACGCTCACTTCGTCTCGCAGCCTTACGTTAGCGCGAGCAACGAGCGATCTGTTAAATGCCCAGTGTGAAAACCAGGCGCACACCAATTTGTGCTCGCAAATGGGAGCGCAAGCACGTAGCGAGCCGCACCAATCCAATCCAAAGGAAAGAGAAGAGCAACGAGCGATCTGTTGAAACCCCAGTGAGGAAACCAGGCGCACACCAATCGGTGCTCGGAAATGCTAGCGCAAGTACTTAGCGAGCCGCGCCAATCCAATCCAAAGAAAAAAAGAGGAGGATGAGCGTCCCCTCGTGGTATAACGCGAAACGTATTATACTACAAATTAGTCTAATGCACATGCAGTGTACATCTTGTAAACATTAAAATGCTTATAACCCACAATAATGTGACAATATTCTTGTACTAAATGCATTTATTTTATAGCTTGCTTGTACCTGCAGTGTAATGCACTCGGTGGAATGACAAACAAGTGAAAAAAGGCACAACCATGCGCCGACCATATGATCACGTGAGCCCCAGTTTGTCGACCGCCCATATGGCAACGGCCAAGGGTTCATAGCCACAAAGAGTGAATATAGATAAACCAATGAAACTGGAGGCGTGCCGACGCACAAACTTTGTCTTGTTACCATTAGTTCTTTCCTCTTGGGGCGTCGCCAGAGCTCGTGAAGATCCCGAGTTTCGCCAAACTCGGCACATCCTGCGTAGCACCCCTGTAAAGTGTTTTGGGTGAACTTGGGTTGTGTACTAAATATCTACACCGGTATGCTTTGCTATGGATGCATGAGTGCTCAGTGCTGCTTTTTCACGTTCGATATATTTATTACCATTTTATTATAACTCATGTGCAATTTGTATACAGTGAAATTGACTGAAACATCGTGCATGTTTCACAGTTGCTTTTACACTGCACAACTGCTTGAGGCAGTCACGTAGTGAATCTGATACTTAGCAGCTTTTACTACTTGTCCTAGCATTTATTGTATTTAACGTTTATGATGAGAGATAATGCTGTACCCGCCGCGGTGGCTTAGCAGTTATGGTGTTGCACTGCTGAGCACGAGGTCGCGAGATGAAATCGCGGCAAAGGCGGCGCATAGGGGCGAAATGCGAAAACGCCTGTGTCCTATGCATTGGGGGCATGTTAAAAATCCCCTCATGGACAAAATTAATCTGGAGTCCCACTATAGCGTGCTTCATAATAGAATTGTGGTTTTGACACGTAAAACCCCAGAATTCATTCAAAATGCTGAATAAAGTGGAGTTAGTGAATTTGAATGGTGACACAATGAAGAAGCCCTGACGAAGATTGATTAACGACGAAGGCTTAATGACAGAGATATTACGACAATGATCTGGCGATGACTGCATAACGACGATTCAGTGATGACGTTGGATTGATGACGACGGAACCATTGACTACACGTCAACAAAGAAATGGCGACAGTGGGAGTGACGGAGACGGCATGACGACAAAAGTGTTTTTGTGCTGGAGCTTACCTGTGTGCTTGCGTCTGCACTGCCCGGGGAGGCAACCCCGCGATCCCTATGTATTTGGTGCTATATATTTGCACTATATTGCTTTACATAATACGTACTACCCTTTTGCACTACACCTACGGCCTCGGCAATCGTGCAAGACAGCCGCCAGCACCCGAAAATTAAAGGCAAGAGGCAAGAAAAGAAGCTCTACATTAAAACGTCAAAACTCTAAGCTCAGTGTGAGTTTCATGTCAGTGACAAAAAAGTGCGCCGATGAAGAAAACGACTGAACAAACTTTTCAATTTTATATCCAAGCGGATGGCTATCGCTGACCTGCAGAAAGGTCGACACGACGTGGTGAAAAGATGGTGCTGATCTTATCAGAAGAACTATTGTAGCGAGAGTGTCTGTAATGACGGAAAGTGCGAGAATTACATATTGGTACACCATGTCGACCGCACTAGATGGAAACGAAGATAGTGCACTCTTAGCACTGTTGGAACGAATCAGTGACGAAGAGGCCAACGACGTCGATGACGACGACAACGAGCGTGCGTTGTAATTGCGTAATAAAATTCTTCTTCTTTTCGCTGTCCAATACCTTTTATAGATTGGCTTACATTCGAGGAAAGAAAGAGCAAGATGGCAGGCAACAAAAACTAAAGCAAGGACATAGGATAGAGGGCGACAGTTGGAGATCTTTACATCCTCTCATCCTATTTTCAACTTGTTTGTAGTCCCTCCTAAAGAGTAGGCAGAAGTTGTGCCCCTCTCGGTTGCAGCTGCCAGCCTGCTTTCTATCTCTTTATCTATCTGTCCTTGTATATTACAGCGAAGCTGTTAAGGGCTAGTTCCCCCAGGATCGTGTTCGCGTGTAGCAAAAAACTATCATTATCAGCGTAGGCTCTTCTTCCGCAGCAGACTCGTTGGAGCCCTTCGGTTTGCACTCGTGTCGCTAGTTCCCGTGCCGAGCACGAGCGCGTGCTCGGTAGGCTCTCGTGCCACTGCACCCGCGTTCGTTGTCGTCGTCGTCGTCTGCTGCCACAGCTGGCTGCGTTTCCGCTAATTATTACAGCGTATAATTTGACTTCTCTTCTGTTGTCGTAATGGGAGGCCACGTTTACGGGGGTATCAGCTATTTCTGAATGGGGTATGAGCCATTAAAGAGGAAATGACGACGTGTCCTAACGCGTTTGTGCAACGCCGCCGCGAACGCACTCGGGAAAGGGCTCGTCGTCGACGTGCCGATTCTAGCGCGAGGGCTTCCGAAGCCCAGGCGAAACGTCAGCTAAGGGCCGCGGGCCCGGAGTTGCGGGAGCGCGATGTTGAGGCAAAACGTCACCGTCGTCTTGCCCTCCAGGAACCCGACAAGGGTGGTGCACGCGTCGGCAACGCTAGCGACAACTTCCCCGGTGTGACGGCCAGGTTCCAACGCGAATTTCTCAACCGGAACGTTCATGTTAGACATGTTCAGTTGGGTGATGCCCAACGACGATACGCCCATTCTTATATTCACTACAGCAGACCCACCATAGTCACAGCTTCGCTTAGCTTCCATCTTCACAGTAGTGGAAGGGCTCTCAAGTATTTATGTTTTCATACCTAATGATAATAATAACCAATCATTTAATCAGTCATGTATTTGACGTGCCCAGAAACAGCACTGAGGTCTCAGTGCTGGCGCACGCATACATTAAAATAAAAAACAAAAATAACGAAAGCAGCAACAGGGGAATATCAGTAAAGAAACAGAGTGAATAAAAACAACCTGAAAGGAAGAGTGTACAATAAACAAAACGCAAGGTACATGCGAAAGAAAACGGAGAGGAAAATCCGTTGAACAATGTTTAAAAGATTAACGAAAATCTTGGAAAATAACGATGACAGCGAGTTAAGAAAAATATCGAGATCAAGAAAATGAGCGTTATAAATATTGAGTATTCTGGGGAGCATTGAGAGTTGGTGATGACAGGCAGGAACATGGAATGATCTATATTCCCTGGTAATCATGCGCGGATACGAAACATGATAAAACTGAGGAGTTCGGGGCAGGTCAGGGTATCGTGAATTAGTTTGAAATGGGAAACAGAAGGTCAGCGCAGTTACGTCGGCAGCTAAATAAGTGTGATGGCAATAATCCAACAGTGCTAGAACAAGGTTGAGTGTCCGCGTTAGCAAAGCGGTGATAATAAATACTGATAATAAATAAACGTTTTCGGGAGCCAATTTATAATGTCCCTGCTGGATCTAGAAATGTCATTCCAGACCACCGACGTGTATTCGAGTTGAGGAAGACAGAGTGTTGTGTACAACTTGCGGAAAAGTGAAGGATCATTCTTTCTCCCGATAGCCCGCAGACAGTCCGGTGAGCGCATACCTCGCATTGCAACGCGTTTAGTTATGCGCAGAAAAGTGCAAGGTTGTATTAAAAAGTAGATGGAGATCATTGATCTCAAGGACATTACATAATGCTACAGAATCTACTGAATAAGAAAAAGAAATGCTTGCTGCTTTGCGGGTGAATGTCATGACTTTGGTCTTACCAGCATTCTAGGTAAGGTTATTATCTTCGCATCATTTAGGAAAAGAAAACAGCTCAGATTGCAAGACATGACAGTCATCTACAGTATGAATTTTGTTACAAATCTTGATGTCATCGTCATATAGAAGGAAAGAAAAATTATGAATAGCGGAAAGAACGTCAACAATAAAAATTACAACAAGGATTGGTCCTAATACTGATCCTTGAAGGATGCCGCTAGTTGCCATGTACAGAGATGTTTAAGCCGTTGACGTCAAAAAAACGTGATCTATCAAGATAACTGCGCAAGAGGCCGACAGCTGACGAGTCAACACAAAATTACGTAACCTTGGCCAGAAGCCGTGAGTGACTGACTACATCAAAAGGTTTGCTGAGGCCACAGTAAGTGGTGTCAACTTACCTCCTCTGAAGTACCGGCGTGGAGGTCTGCGTCTTAAAACTTGCGAGATTTGTGATATTGGAGCGATCAGAGATAAATCCGTAATAATAATAATTATAAATTTCAGAAAAGTTTCTTTTTTAATAACTTCCTGACCCTACGTATTTCGGTAGTCAGCCGATGATTGATGGAGGCCTACATTCGAGTAAATGCTGTAAGTTAAGTGCACGCCATTGCTATCACACGGTCTTCGCATGAGAATTTCCTGTAGCTGAGTCATGCAAGAAAAGAAACATTTTTGTATGCGGCCTTGATGCAGGCTTCCTCGAAGCCGCAGTGAGCCTTTACTGCCATATTGTTTCAGGCTTTCCAACAAGAATCTGCGTCCGCTGTAAAAAAAACACATTGAATACGCAAATGCAAACTACTTTGTGATTTCATTCCCCGCACTTTTGTGAACTGAAGCAGGCACGTGTAACCAGAGCATCGACGCGCACACGGGCTAAGCTCAACGCCTCCGTTTACTTAAGACCATCTCAGGTCTCGCGTATCGAAACTATGTTCGTGCTGTTCTCAAAAATGTTTTTTCTCATTACGATGTGTAGCCTGGTGCGATAGAGGGCTCGCATACAAGCAAACAAAAAGCTACATGTTAGCATGCTGCAATTTTACTTTTATGCTCGTTACGCTTAATTTTCACCTTATAAAATGACAATACCAGCGATTTCAAAGGAAGCCCTGAGGCGTCATCACTGAATCTGGCTGACCGACAAGAACTGCTTGATTAACTAAATTTTCCCTTCGTTATCGAGTGTTTGCCACCAAGGCTTTCAACATAGGTCGTTATTTTGTCGATGTCAGAGGCATCGTTTGGCTGCTAGGACTAGCTGCCACCATTAAAAACTACCTGGAGACAATGCACGACAATATTTTTTTCTTGTCTTCAGGCTCGGATATATATATATATATATATATATATATATAAATCTTATTGTATCGTGAAAACCGTATGTGAGTACATGTACAGCCAAGAGTGCTGACTATATCAATAGGATTCCCTTGTGCCACGCAGCAAACTTATCGTTTCACAGTTCTCCTTGGCAGGCTCTTGCGTCGTTATAAAACGCTGCGTCTGGAATTCATTGTTGGTAAGCAGTATTCTGTGCTTATTGACAACGGGATATGCAGGTGGCTATTCCAACGATTGACAAGATCACTTTTTGCTAAGCTTTCATGAGAACCATTCGGCGCTATCCAGCCGCCAGCACTCTTTACCTACAGCGCCGGAGCGGTTTGCAACACCGTACGTTTGCGCCATCTAATGGGGGTCGCTGCACCGATTGTCTGGTGTGTTTCACACCAAGGGAATAATTCTGGTGGCTTCAGGCAAGACTGCAAGTTCTGGTCGCTGCCTTTTCCTTTGGATACGGTCGTTATTGGTGTCGCATCAGGGCCTGTATTCATAAGAAGTTCTCGTCCTAAAATTGTTCGAAGAAGCATGATTTGAGCAGGTGATTACGTGGGACATTATATTACCGATGGCGGTTGGCGAAGATCTCTTACAAACGAAAAGTTTGGAAATTCGGCAACAGGTGTTTTAGGGGCGAAGCTCCTTGGGGTGTGGGTCTGTCCCTCCTCTGTAGTATGTAGTAGTAGTAGTAGCAGTAGTCGTCGTCGTAGTAGTAGGTAGCCACGTCTACTTTTATGAAAAAAAAATTCCGAAAGTTGTGTCCGTAGCGCGGAATCGAACCAGGGACCCCTCGCTTCCGAACGCGCGGCTCTAACCACTACGCCACGAAGCGCACATGCATACACGCACCACGATGACAATAAATACCCAACATTAACGAAAGACTGCGCGTTTCTAACGCGTTTGTGCTAGCGCGTTACGGCCTGTGTAAGGAGCTGGTGTAAGACGCTGTGGCCTCTCCGCCTTACCCCCGTATTCATAAACGCTCCTCGACTTGAACTTGACTTGCCACCGCCTTGGGCAGCGCGTTCGAAACGCGTTGAAGGCGGTGGCCAGTCAAGTTCAAGTCGAGGAGCGTTTATGAATACGGGGGTTATACTCTCTCAGCAGTCATGTGATGGCGTCGGCAAACGCGGTGCACGTTCCGGCATGTGTAAACGGCTGCGTAAGACGCTGTGGCCTCTCCCCCTTACTAGAGAGTACTGAACGTTTCTAACGCGTTTGTGCTAGCGTCCCCTTAAGCGGGAGATGGTGCAATTATAATGAAGGGCGCTGTTATAAAATAGGAATGACGTCACATATGGCGCGTGTCATTGGTGGAAGTCAATCGTTCGATTTAGTGCGGCGAGACTGGGCGAATTACACGGAAGATTCATGGTTTACCGATGATTCCCTCCGGAGCTTCGCCCACTCATTATCATTCACCCCGTGTATATGCGGTGTTTTTTCTTAAATGCGTTCGCCGGTGGCAGCATAGCGCACGAGCATTAGTCGGCGAAATCTCGCTGTTGGGCACAAAGTTAAAGAATCTTATACCGGGTGCTTCACGAAAGGTCTCCGAAATTCCTCAAAAATTGCGAAGATGAGATAATTAAAGAATTTCCTCTTGCTTTCTTTTACCATAATCGTACATTTAAGAATAACTGGATAAACTAATTAAACAATCGAATATGAAAATTTTTGAATCGAAAGAACCATGTGATTGATTGATCGCAACAGTTGACTTGAAGCCTGCCATCCGAGGAGCTCAGAACCGTTTTCATAAATTCAACAAAACGCTGCTAATTTTTGCAGCTCAATGAATTCCGGCCAATTTCGATCAGAAAGGCGAAGCTGAACAGCTGAAGAGCGCAGCTGGCACGCTCTTTGTAGACGCCCAGGAGTGACGTGCATGATTCTGCCTGACGGGTAGGCGAGCACCTAGCGAGTGTTCTCATCAAGCAAAGATCTCGTTTGCTTCGTGCTCACCCGATGGTGAGGCGCAAACATTCACGTCGCTCATGGGCGTCTTCAAAGGGCGTGCCAGTTGCAGTCTTCAGTTTCCCGTGTAAAATTGGCCAGAATTCATTAGGCTGTAAAAATTAGCAGTGTTAAATTCTTGCATCTCTGGAAATGGTTCTCAGCTCTTAGGATGGAGCACTTCATGTTTTCTTTTGCTTAAAAAGTTTCGTTAGTCTAATTTGCTTGATTACTCGTTTATTACTATGCCGAGTCATGTTCAAATACATGACTCTGTGGTAAAGCATTTAAGAGGAAATCATTTATTTATCTCACCTTTCATTATCTCAACTTTCATATATTTAACGAATTTTGGACACATTTCATAAAACACCCGGTATACTCGTATACAGGATGTTCCAACCATCATACACCAAGATTTAAAAATATGCAGATGCCACATAGCGGGACATAACCAACGTAATGTTGTTTGCCGTTGCTTGGAAATGCTCGGTTTTGTTTTGCATTCCGCCTATTACATATTTAGTCTTAATTAATTAACCAACAGCCCAAATGGTATAATTAGACAAAAAGTGTCAATGAGAAAATTATAGGGCAACATGAAAAGCTCCCGATACAGCTTTCTGTTGCTAAATACGTGCTACCTAAAAGTGCTTTTCCGAACGTGAAAGAAGACCATGAATACGAGCAAAGTGCCTCAAGCGGCCAGTCGCGCTAATATATATATATATATATATATATATATATATATGTCTGTGTGTGTGTTTGTGTAGAGAGAGAGAGAACGAGAGAACGTTTACAGCACCATACCGACGGGCGCCGCCATATTTGATCGCCTCACAGCGCTCGCCATAGAGCGCCTTCTGATCGTGGTTTGCTCGCTTGTTTACGATGGCCACGGCGCCCAGAGGCACGGCTCAGACAGCCTTTATTTCGGTCTTCACGGTGAGCAGTCAGTGGATAGACGACATAAGACTTTGGCCAAAGCTGCAAGGCAGTGTAAGTACACCTTTCATTTATCCATTCTGTCTACGCTGCAATCCATAGTGTGCAAGCTTACCGGCTCAAGGCGACAACTGTAGAAGCCTGATGTTTGCTTTTACCCTTTGTATTCTAATCTTTACTGGGGTAGATTCGTAAGGCTGAAACAGTCGTGCGCCTGTTGTAGTCGTTAAATGTATGTGCGATAACATCGTCAGGGAATAGGCGTGGGTGCACTTGGCAGCAAATACCTTAGCAAATGCCTGTTTGCGACTCGCTCCGACCAGGTTCGTTGGTTCCGACCGCATCATTCTTGTCTTGGTGATCAGATAACTTGAGAATGGTTTTTCGGTAACTAATGACAGAGCAGGTTATAATTTATTCGTGTACGCGTGGACAAAATATTCACCGACGATTACGATACTCCCTAATGCGAAATTTGAGCGCTGCGCTATGCGTGTTTTCATTTCGCGATATATTGTCTGAAGCGGACAATCTTTCTCGTGTGGCGCGTTGCAAACGAGCGACGTGTGGCGCGACTGCCTCTCATTATATGGAGACTGAGAGAGCCAGCGCGTGGGTGACGCGGGGGCGCGATTCACAGCAGGCGCCGCCGACAGACCTCCAGACGACGCGCGCTACTGTGGTCATACATAAAGTTATATTCTTTTAGCCAACCTACCAAGGTTAATACACCTGGTATCGAAGCTTCCATACAAGCCCACGTTAAAAAGATGGAGGCTTATCGGCGGTTCATGGGGCTTAGCGCCATCTGTGTGACGAGGGAACACTTCCAGCGGAAGAAAAGATAATTTGACGTCATATCGGTTAAAAACAGAAGTGACGTCATTTTGTTTTCAGGCGCGAAATTGGTTTTCGAAGGCCTGCCATAGTGCTGTATATTCTAATGCCCCGCCATTCGACTTGATGGGCGTTCCGAGCTTTCAGCGCGGAAAGTGATGCAGGAAAAGGTCAGCCGTACGGGTTTCGAAATCGCATCGCTGCACAGAACATACTTCCTTTGCAGGAAGACGAACGCTTTGGGCGTAGATTGCGTAGAGTGCTCGTCCTTTCGTCGGACGCCAAGCCCGTCGGTCAGCGCTGTCGCACCAAAACAACTAAATTAAACAAGTATCTGACGGTCGCAACTCACTACTCTTGACTCCACAGGTTAAGAAACAATAAAACTACCCACGTCACCCAATTCAGACAAACTTCCACATGAAAAACAACACAATATGTGAAGGGGGCGTATTGTAACAGGTTAACTTTACGAGCGCGCCTTTCCACGCACTCCAAGAGCTGCATTGCATGGCAAGTGATAGCGGCGTCAACGCGCGCCGCTATCGAGGGGCGCTCTCACGTTGGGCGCTAAAAAAAGGTATTTATTGATAATGATCAAGTAAAATAGAGTTGTATCTTCTCGCCATGCGTATATAAAATGAATTTGGAATTTCATTTTCGTTGAATGAATCTAAGTGCGTGTCGCTTTAATTAAAAAAATGCTTTTTTTCTTTCCCAGTGTTTATTCCCTCCAAACATATGGCGAATTCCATCGGGAGAACAGGAGCAGGGCGCCGCGGAGTGCGGAGTAGGGTGAGAACGCAGTGAGAGCAGGGACACTTGACCCGCCACTGGAATACGGTGTGCATTCGGAGAGCAGGTGGGAAGGAGACGTGTGAGGAGAAATGTACGATGTGACTAAAGCAACCGACGTCCCACCATTCTCTGCAGGAGAGCGGCAAAACACGAGTGACCGTCTTGTAATCTGTCGGGCGTAACGCTGTCACCGTTTGCGGTCACGGGCTACATACTTTTGTGCAGCGCCGAAGCATCCCACAATGTTTCCGCTTGCGAAGATCATCTGAAACTGCAACTTGAATCTGAAGTTGAGCTCCAGGAGCTTTCGCTGCTGTCACCGTCGAGCGTCTCAAGCGCTTCAGCAAGGCGAAAGCGCTTTGCTGCCGCTGTCCCCCGCGCATCCAACGAGAAGGAAGACGGACTAGAAATGCCAGGATCTGTCGCTAAATCGCTGCGAAGCTCGCTCGTATCACCGACGTCAAAAACAGCGGTGCCAAAACACCAACTACGCTTGGCTGCCGCCATTGCCGCCGCGCGCACCGGCTGAAGCAAAATAAAAGGATATGAGGAGGATATGACGGTTCAAGTCACGTGACTTCCTCCGTATTCCGCTTTTCAGGCAAGAGCAGTCCGGATTGCTCCCGGCTGCTCTTGGCGCGGCGAAACAGCTTCTGTTCGACCACTGGATGACGGCTCTCCCACTCCTGTTCGACCACTGAAACACGTCGCCTCTGGAATGAGCACTTTCAGCGTGCTTTTGAGTGCTCCTGTTCTCCTAATGGCATTCGCCAGTAGTCGCGCTTCAATCGCTGCTCCCTGATGCTGATGCTTGGTGATGTTGGTGACAATTGGTTCTGAACCGCTTTTCGCTCGAAGCTTCGCGACCTATAGGGATCAACCTTGTACCTACTTCAACATACCCTCCTCCGCTTTCGGCTTCATGGTTGGGTGGCACCCTCCTCTCCGCTTTCCCCCTTGCGTCTTTCCTAACCCCGCGGCGCACCGCGTTCACTTTTTCATCCTTCGCTCCTTCGCTCGGTTACGCCGCCGAAGAAGGCAGGGATGCGCTCCAAATGGCACGTACACACTAGCGGCAAAACTAAAGCTTGAGGCAAAACTAAAGTCCCCATATAGTAAAAGTACCGCCATCTACTCTTTCCTCCGTCGTCTGCTCTCCTAAAGCGCTTGCTTTTTCCTTTATTTTTTGCTTGCGAAAGCAAGTCGACGTTGGCGGCCCTAGAAAGTACATGTTGAAACTTTCAGGCCGGGCGCGCGCCGCCGTCGCCGGAGACTGCGGCTGCGCAGAGGTACATTCAACATGGCTCTGAGGTGGAAAAAGCAAAATATAAAGAAATCAAAGCGCGCGCTATCATCGTCCAATCGGAGATACGGGAGAGAGCGAAGCGGCGTTGATCAAAGGATGGCGGTACTTTTCTTATATAGGCACTTCCGGCAAAACGCGTGCGGCGCGCCGCCGGCACAAAACGCAGCAGCGGCAGGGCAGCTACACCAACCGGTGACGTGCCACTGCGGCAATCACGTGAGAGACTAGAATCCTCCCCCCTTCTCGAACTATCTGTCACCTCCGTCCGGGCTGCTCTTCAAGTCACCTGAAGCTCTACCGTGCCCTCCTGAGCTTCGTTGACGACACCGGCCTCACTGACCGTGTCTAAACCTTGACCTCCCTTTTCCCGCGCCTCCGGCGCCTCGGATGCTGCTGCTGCTCCCTTTGCGATCTTTCTCTCCTCTAATCTGTTAATCCCACTTCCCCTCTGTGCAACGCGGTTGAGGTGTCCTCTATTGAGAGACAGTTATCGCGTTGCACTTAACCCAATTTTTCACCCCTTTCCACAACAATCTCCAATGGAGCTGACGCGTGCAGACGATAGTGCGAAACGAGTTTCCGGCTGAACCGGACAAGAGTACGAAACGAGCGGTCGGGTGGGTCCGCATGACACCAGCTTCCGCGCGCACGTCAAGGAAACGGGCCGCTGTCATTGGTCTCCTTCATCCATCGGCAAAACAAAACCTGTTTCGCGGCTGCTTTCGCGGCGCGCGTCTTGCCGCCAGTGGCGTGCCGCGTGCGCTTTGCCGCTAGTGTGTACGTGCCATAAGAGCTGCGCGCTAACATGTTGCAAGTCGCCAAGCGATCGCTCGCCTGCTGTCCCGGCGGCGACTTTCCAATTGCTAGTAGGTACAGCGGGGGCGTGGCACTGCGGGTCACGTGACTTCCGCTTAACACGTGTTTTCATGGCAATCGTCTAGGCGCTTAGGGACTTTTGAGGCACTGGTCTGCAGGGCCGCCCGGCGGCTGCTACCTATAGTCGGATACAACTTTAGAAGACAGCGGCATTTGCCCCTCAAAGGCGGATGCATACGAGCCGGCACCAATAGGCGCGCACTTCAGGTGACGTCATGAGCCGGACGGCCGGTGTCCCCGCCGACGGAGAACATGCCTAACATGGCCGCCCTCGCTTCGAACTGGGCCGAGTCGCGTCAGCTGTGTGCGTCTCCCTTCGTCAGAGTGAATTCGAATTGTTTGTGGTGGTCTTTCATGCCGGAAATATTACTATGAGCTTACGATGCACAATTTGTGCCGCGTGCGTTTGTTCTGAGCCGTGAGCCGGCGAAGAAAGATTGCAGCGAACATCGGTGACGCTGCGCGGCGCTTCGTGTGGAAACAGGATCCCGCGGCGACATACCGCTGCAAACAAACATCGTGCTTGTTTGTTCCGTGGTGTTTTGTTTTGCTCCTAAGTGAAGTTACGACGACGAGAGTTCGCCAAAGTCTGGTACCTACTGCGAGCGGCGGGTGTGTTTGTGTACTGTGCCCCTGCGTTTCTCGTCGGACGTGGTGAAGTGATGGAGCAAAACCA
The DNA here is from genome assembly GCF_013339745.2 of Dermacentor silvarum. Classification (NCBI taxonomy): domain Eukaryota; kingdom Metazoa; phylum Arthropoda; class Arachnida; order Ixodida; family Ixodidae; genus Dermacentor; species Dermacentor silvarum. Next base: position 436,344,111 of record NC_051154.1, read on the forward strand.
TTATCAGGAGAAATGAGAAAAGCGTGCGCGGATGAAACCAATCTGCGAGTTTCTCAACAGAAAAGATTTGTGAAAGCAACCTCCACTGCAAAGATTCGTTGCTGTCAACTCAGCGTGCAAACGACCGATCGTTGGCAGCAGTGTGATAAGATAGCCGAGCGTCTAGCATCGTCGTTCGAGTGTTGTGTAGCACCGTCGATTGATTGCTTTCCACTGCTAACAATCAGTGACTAACACGCGCTGCTTGAGCGAATGTCATTGGATTGTTAACGGTCAGGCGTTTGGAAGCAGTGTTTGCTTCCTTAATCTCAGCCTGAATGCTAATATAAAATTATGACTGATACACTGGTGCCGTTGCAAGGGAGATTGGCATGAATTTGCGTCGCTGTGTGGCTTAGAACTCTTCGCTCACTGCACGCGCCAGCTGTAGAAAGCCTGCTGTGACACAATCGCGCATAAGTTGTGCTGCCAGCACTCGACTTGCTTTCCCACAACACAGCTTTGCGCTTTGTCGTGATATGTCGCTACTAAAAAATTTCTATGACGGTGAAGGCAACAGAGCCAATATGTACATTTAAAAAAAAGTACGACAAAGTAGGCACAGCTGCTTGTGAACTGACTCCTAATAGTTCTACTCGCGTCTGCGTTAAATGTGTGTGCGTGTTTTCTTGTGCGTTTATGTATATTTGTTATTTTGGCCTTTTTTGTATTTTAGATCTTAGTTTTCGTGCTCGCGTTTGTGTTCATGTGTGTGAATATGTGAGTTCTTTCGTGCGTGTATGTATTTATTCCTATTTCTATCCTTTTATGTTTGCTTTTGTTCTTGTAAGCATGCTGCAGCCACGACTTTCTTTACAATTCCATTAACTCGTCTCATGCAAAGCACCAAGTCCAGTGAATAGCAGGGCTGGCCTCTTCGATGTCATTAAAGCCATTCTCTCTTGCCTACCTTGCCTCCTCAGTCTGTCACCTTGCTTTGTTTTCTCCTACTATTCTGACCTTGCTTCTTGTGCTGTTGCCGCAACGTGATTAACCAACTTGCACCAAAGTTCTATCAGCTCTGACAACAGAAACATTGACAGATACAAAATGTTAAAAGCGTCACGTGGCTTGCACAGTTACTTCGTCTCTTACCCCTGTTAATGTGTTTATGCATCAGTGTATACGGTAGCTTGCCAGAAGTGCACATGAAAAGGTGCCATATTGTGAAACAGCACCTTGCTATGTTGTTGCATTCAGTTGCATTCAAACAGATGGTTTTGCTGCCCGTCACATGTGGTGGTACACATATATAACATTGTGCAGTGGGGTATCATTTCCTGTCTTGACGCTTTCATCATTACAAATGCAGTTTTCTAGTGGATGGAGTCCAGCAAAGTAGTGCTGTGAGAGCTTTTGCAACTTTCACCATTTGTTACTTCCCTAATACCACTGTCTGAATCTGTCCGTCACATTGCCTACGGCTTGTAATGAACAAAGTGACTCACTAAAACACGTTCAACTTTACTCAGCATTTTTCCGGTACGTAAATATGACAAAAAAATGCTAGCAAAATTAATCACAATAATTGTGCTTGCATTCGCATTACTTGCTCGAGTCAGATTAATAAATTGAAAATTTGCTGTGACAACACTTCAATTTTCAGTGCAGACTGCTAACGGAGCCATAAAGCGTGCTCCGACTCTTGCTATTTCACTATGGGGCGCGTCAAACTCGACGGTGGCTGCCTGAATGAGCACTTTGGGCCTCACTAAGCTAATGATGTTTATATTTGTTCTCTTCTTTGCATTACTTGTGTGAGCCAGATAACAATATAAACATTGCAACCACATGAATGTGCTTTGGCATTCAAGCTGCTTACAGTGGCTGTCAGTTTCGTGTTGTCTGCTGCTATTTCACCACCACTCGCTATAACATGACTGTGATTACCAGTGCAGACTGCTAACAGAACCATAAAGCGTGCTCTGACTACTGCTATTTCACTATGGGGCGCGTCAAACTCGACGGTGGCTGCCCGAATGAGCATTTTGAGCCCACCAACTATAATCAGGGTTAACAATAGTGTTTCAATTCAGATATGCCAGCATTTAAATGTGTTTCTATGCCACTTCTTAAATCGAGCACAATGGGCGCAGGACGTTTCTCATCAGAATTGAGCTTCTATTATAAGGAATATGCCATAAGTGGAACTGCTTATTTATTTGAGAGGTCACGGAATGGATGGTTGGCTGTTGCGAACCCACCGGCAAAATTTTGATAGCCCTAATAAGGGCTGTTCTTTTGTTAATAAGAAGCCTTTATGCTTCGTCGAGTGGCTCAATGCCAGACAGCTCGCAGTCGGAGTCGCTTTCTTCAGTGTCACCTTCACCCAGCTGGATGATGATGGGTTGAATGTGCTCACTCCCAGACGTGTAAAGTCTGAACTTTGCCTCCAAGTCCATCACATGCTGAATGCTCTTCCTCCAGTCTTCCGCCGTTACCTGCTCGATTTTCTCCCTCAAGATGACGTCAACCGTGGACAGCTTGAAGTCACTGTTGTCTGCAGCGATGCCACTTTTGACCTTGGCCCACACAAGCTCAATGGGATTAAATTCGCAGTGGAACGGCGGGAGCCTGAGTACAATGCAACCGGCCCTTATAGCTGTGTTGTCTGCGATGTAGCTCAGAAAGCTTGACTTTACAGATGCCATCAGTTCAAGCAGCTGCTTCTTTATCATCCTTTCACCGTAGGTGATGTTCTTGCTTGTGAGCCACTCCTGTATCTTTTCCTTCTTCCAGGCCGTCGTCGGCAATTTCTCTTCTCGCCGGCTATGGTAAGGTGCATTGTCTAAAACAATGACGCTACCAGCCGGCAACTTCTGCCAAACGTCATTGAACCAGCCCTCAAAGCGATTGCCATCCATTTCTTCGTGGTAGTCGCCTGTCTTTTGACCTCTGAATACATCCAAGCAGCCGTCGACGATTCCATCCTTGCTGCCGATGTGCGTCACGATCAGGCGCTGACCTTTCCCAGAAGGTTGTTTTAGACCCGTCGTCAGGCCATTTGCTCGAGCGAACAGGCGTCCGCGCTTCTGCACCATGGTGTCTGTCCACACGATCGACCGAGTGTGTCCCACCATCACCCATGTCTCGTCCAGGTAGAAGATCTTTCGGCTTTCCGCCCGGTAGCGCTCCACGTCACGGAGGTAGCGATTCCGCCAATTGGTGATGTCATCTCGGTCGATAAGCAGCGAGTTTCGGCTTCTCTTTTCGTGCTTGAAGCCGATCTCGGCAAGCAGGCGAGGCACAGTACACCGCCTTAGTGATGGGGAAACTCGGTAGTTATCTTCTCGACCGTCGGTATCTCGTTGCGGCGAAAGAAATCGCGCACACATGACCTCAGCGCGCACAACGTGAAGCTGTCAAACTTCGCGCTGCGTCTTCTCTTCTCCGCATTGCGTGGGCGCTTTCGCGAGGGCGTCGTCAGTTTGCCACCCGAAAAATTCGAAGCTTTAACTTCCTCCCTCACCCTGAACACAGTCCTTTCGCTGACACCGAGCATGCCGGCGACAAACTTGCTCGTGTTCTCCACGCTGCGTTCAGGCTGCCTGTTACGCCAAAACGTGTAGCAGTGGAAGATCATGTTGCGTGAATCGCTGTTCAGGATGTGGCCGCTCTTGTTCTTGCCGAGGCTCCTTGATGGTGTGGTCATCGAGGCGACACAAGGCTCGTTCGGCAACAAAGGATCGCGTTCCGATGTCACCTCGCTGGGCTCCATGGCTGAAAACTGGCACGGAATGCCGCGCGCGATCGTGCGCGAACTCACGAGATCGCAGCTTCGCAACCGCGAAAAAAAAGAAAAAAATATTAATTAAAAATAAGCCCAACACATTAAGAAAATAAGGTTGCGCAAACACACAAAAGGTATATATGAATCTTATGCTATTAAGCCAGCGACTACTACGCCCGGTGCCGTCGATCTTGCTCCGTAGCAGACGATGGACAGCGTTCTAGAAGGCACGGAGTTAATTTTCTCTCGTGATCCGGCATGTGCGGTAGCATTTCCATCATGATAGTTTTACTAAACCACTCGTCAAGATACACAAATCTTATTTATACCGACGAATACGCGTTTTAGAAGCAGTCACAATTTTTTGAGCAGGACTATTTCTTGAGTCGCGGAGGAATTGGCTGCTGCGCTTCGGTCAACTGGGCGGGGCCTCCTCCTGTCTTCTAAAGTTGTACCCGACTATAGTTACTGAGCGTGGCTCTCTTATCTCCGGGACCGGGCGCAGCCACCTTGCCGAGCGCAGGTCCTACGTGCGTAGGGAGCGAATCGTTTAGGGCGCGTTCAATGTCGGCCGGTGTCTGGGCCACGCCGGCCGCGCTTTATTATTGTGGCGTTTGTTCTAGTACCGGAAATCCTTGCAGTAGTGGTGGTGTGGCATGACGGCTTTTGATCTTGGTGAACTGTGGTGGTGTAAACAAGCGGTTTTACACGGTGCCAGAGAGAAACGATGATATTCCTAAATAAACGCTTCACTGTTTTGATGATCCAAATATAATCTCACTATCATAGTCTACATGACTGGAGCAGTATTTTTCTATTTGGGGTGTTGCTACGCTGCGCTCCGCAACACCCCAACGGCTACCGCTTCGTGTCGGCGCCCGGCACCGCTGCTTCCGCCGCGGCACCAGGGTACAAACGCGAGCAGTATCCGCTTGTTTACACCACCACAGTTCACCGAGATCAAAAGCCGTCATGCCACACCACCATTACTGAGAGGATTACTGCCTCTAGAACAAACGCTAGAATAACGCTACGACGCTACGGCCGGCGTGGGCCAGACAGCGCCAGACATTCAACGCGCCCTAAACGAATCGCTCCTTACGCACGTAGGAGCTGCGCTCCGCAAGGTCGCTGCGCCCGGTCCCGGATATAAGAGAGCCCCGCTCAGCGGAGACCAGTGCCTCAAAAGTCCCTTAGCGATTATGACCCTAGGCACCTAGGAGCTCCACGATTGCCATGACAACACGTGTTAAGCGGAAGTCTCCGATGTACCTACTATCAATTGTAAAGTCGCGTCCCGGCGCAGAAAGAAACTTTGCGGCGCCCGACTATTATTCCACGTCGGACTTCGCAGCTATAGAAAGTGAAGTTGCTCGAGTATGACAGTCGCTTATGGAAAATTCGACACTGGGCCAATTGGTTAAACCTACTAGTGTTTCTGCGCATGCAGAAACAACGAAAGAGCCAAACGGGAGGAAGTGCGCAGGCACTTGCGCTCGGCGTTTAGTGTTTTTTTAATTTCTCCAGCCTGGTCCTTTCGTTATTTCTACGCAGAAACTATAGTATGTCAGTCGTGCTTGCATGGGAAAAGGGGTATCGCTGACTTGCATGGTTGTCGAAGTTTCAACATTCGGTGACACTTTGCATCAGTGTGGTGGCGGTAACGCTGCGCAGTTGCTGCAGGCAATTGGTTGCTGGTCGTTGCCCGCAATTGGCTAACCAGCGCTTGTGGTTGAGCTTCTCTTCGACTTGCAGAAAATTTTGCAGGAGAAACGGTACTAAACACAGACACTCCTTGCGCAATTGAGGTGGATGAAACTTGCGCACCGTCTCATGCCACACCTTGAAGTCTCTGTCCATATCTTGCAGTTCCCGACAAAGCCGTTACGTCCTCTCTTCTCTTAAACATAATTAATAAGTAGGATGATGATTGTTTATCGGCATCCCCTTTGAAACGGGGCGGTGACAAATAGTCACCTAGCATGCTTGAGTTACTCAGCTATGCTATACATGCTTTTCATTCTAGCATTTTTGTAAACATATCTTTAATCTTTTTTCTCTTCCTCAAAACTTCTCTAAGTAGCTTGCACCGCTACCAATGCCTGTAACGGATCCGTCTTATCAATTTCTTTCCTGCTTTTTTTCCACCAAGACTCTAAACGTTTCTTGCTTAGCTCGACTGCTGACCGACTGATGCTTCCGACCGCTTTAAATCCAAGCGCTTCTGGGAGGTGTACGTTACCTATATGGGTCTCACTGGATGAATCCCTTCGCATTCCATAAGGATGTGTGGTCTCCGGATGTTTGCGGCAGCATACACGCGCCTCATCTTGTTGCGAATATTTGCTCCGGTATGCCATTGTCCCCAGGCAACTAGCTCAAAACTTCAAATAACAACGCACATCGTTGGTGTTACCGTGCAGGTTTTCCTTTCTACTTTCTTTATTCTCATTCTTGTAAATATCCATATACATTTCTCCATGTATAAATCTCCATCTAAATATTTATAATAAGTGCTACTATAAGCGATCTCCAGCCTCCTGGCGGGACGCGGGTGCAGCGGCCGGTGGCGGCTGATGCCTGCTTGCTCCCGATTCAGAAGGCATTCAGTGGCACCGCTCCCAAGGCGGCCCCTAGTGCGCGGTGCGCAGACTTCTTGCTATAAAAAGTCTATATAGTAACAAAAAAGACGACAGCATGTATAAAAAATTTTACTAGCTTTTCGATCGGGGCCAGGTTCTTGGCCAGAGTACCGTCTTCTTGTTCGTGCTATATTACCACCGGATCCCGATAACTTTCTTTTATTTATTTATTGCAATTGCAATAAATATTTTGTAATATGTATACAATATAGTGTAAGCAATATTATTTCAATACATTAAAGGTGCACGAATGTCAACTTATTCTAAAACTAGTCGAATATGAATAGTAAGTATAAAATATCGAATAGGTAAACGCAGACACATATATTTGTAGTAGGAATATTTATTTCCATATAATTATGCACCACACTTCCATCTATCCAAGACATAGGATCAGTTTTCAGCACAAGACCGCTCATACTAACCTAAAAGAAAAACTCCACGAAAAGCCTCTCCACAACGTTATAGAGCTTGGTTGCAAACAATGTCATCTAGAAAGAATGGCCGTTGTAAGACTCACTTTCCAAAAATCGCTAAATAAACGGATGCCGAAGAAATCATTCTGGAATTGGAAGAAAAAAAAACTGCGATGGACTTGTGTGCCGTAGACACAAGTAAAAGGGCCCGTTGCAAGCAAGACATCACAGGATGTAGCGTAAAAGATTAAACTGTGTCATGACTATACTGCCAAAAACACTAAATTGCAGACTACGCGGAAAAATAACATGACGTGTAGGCTTCCGGCCCGAAAACGAAATCAAAGCTAGGGTTAGTAAGAGTGTTACCCATTTTGTTTCTGCATTACTTTTGACAATAGTATTACAAACGTCTTTATTCGAGGGATAGCCTCAAAGCCTGCGAAGGGGTGGGGGAGCATATTGTCACGTAGTGGTGACGCTGAAGAAAACAGTCGTAAAACTGTGTACGACGAAACTGGTTGTTTATTGGGCGAACCTGTGCCTACAAACGCAAGGTACACTCAAAGCATAACGATAGCGGCGAACACAGTCGGCGATCGTCGAAAATCTGATCAGCGGCGAAACGCGTCGGCTTTTATACCTGAGTCATCGAAGGTTCCAGATTAATCCCTGATGCCCGCGGGTCTTCCAGAAAGTTCTAGACAATTCGCGTCGCTCATACAATCAGATAACATAAGCGTCGGTGAAAACAGGCAACGGAAAGAAGCATCGATAACGTTCTAGAAACTTCCGATACAGGCGCGTCCTGCGCCGAGCGATAACGTTTAACATTTGTTAGCCGGTGGAAAGCGGCCATGGGTGAAAGATAAACATGTATACGTGTCAATACCCTCCCCTTAAAAAGCATCGTCCCAATGCTACAAACAAACGCGAAAGCGAAAACAGAACGACGCGTAATAAAGAAAGAAAATAACAAAGTAATAAAGTACCTATAAGCTCGTCAGCGGGCGTAGAAAGGCTTAAGACGTACCACGTGGATCACTTCAGGTCGTGCCCGGCGCCGCTGTGATTGCGAAATGCCGTCTGGCACGACCTCATAGTCCAGTGCGCCAATACGTCGGATTATCTTATATGGTCCGAAATAGCGACGCAACAGTTTCTCGCTAAGTCCTCGTCGGCGTATCGGAGTCCAGACCCAAACACGGTCGCCGGGCTGGTACTCGACGTAGCGTCGTCGTAGATTGTAGTGTCGGCTGTCGGTCCTCTGCTGGATTCTTGATGCGCAGGCGGGCGAGCTGTCGACCTTCTTCGGCACGCTGCAAATAAGTGGCAACGTCGAGATTTTCTTCGTCAGCGACGTCTGGTAGCATGGCGTCAAGTGTCGTTGCGGGGTTCCTTCCGTAGACCAGGTTGAACGGCGCCATGTGCGTCGTTTCTTGCACGGCCATGTTGTATGCGAAGGTCACGTACGGAAGGATGGCATCCGACGTCTTGTGTTCGACGTCGACGTACATTGCCAGCATGTCGGCGATGGTCTTATGTAGGCGCTCGGTGAGGCCATTCGTCTGCGGGTGTTAGGCGGTGGTGCGGTGATGGCTTGTCTGGCTGTACCGCAGGATGGCTTGAGTTAGTTCTGCCGTAAAGGCCGTGCCTCTGTCGGTGATGAGGACTTCTGGGGCACCGTGACGCAGGAGGATGTTCTCAACGAAGAATCGGGCTACCTCGGCGGCACTGCCTTTGGGCAAGGCTTTTGTTTCGGCGTAGCGGGTGAGGTAGTCCGTAGCGACGACGATCCATTTATTCCCGGACGTCGACGTCGGAAAAGGCCCCAGTAAGTCCATCCCGATCTGCTGGAACGGTCTGCGAGGTGGCTCGATTGGCTGTAGAAGTCCGGCTGGCCTTGTCGGTGGTGTTTTTCGTCGCTGACAGTCTCGGCATGTCCTTACGTAATGGGCGACGTCGGCAGAGAGGCGAGGCCAGTAGTATTTTTCTTGTATCCTCGCGAGAGTGCGTGAAAAACCGAGATGTCCAGCCGTTGGGTCGTCATGGAGAGCTTGCAGAACCTCTGGACGCAATGCTGAGGGTACCACGAGGAGGTAGTTGGCTCGGAGAGGCGAGAAGTTCTTCTTTAGGAGAATGTCGTTTTGCAAGAAAAACGACGCCAATCCTCGCCTGAACACCTTCGGCACAATGACGGTCTTGCCTTCCAGTAGTCTACAAGGCTCCTTGGTTCCGGGTCGGCTCGCTGTTGTTCGGCGAATTCGTCGACATTGATTAGTCCCAAGAAAGTGTCGTCATCCTGGTCGTCCTGTGGCGGCGGTTCGACGGAGGCGCGAGACAAGCAGTCGGCATCAGAGTGCTTTCGCCCGGACTTGTAAACGACGGTGATGTCGAATTCTTGAAGTCTCAGACTCCATCGTGCGAGGCGACCTGAAGGATCCTTCAAGTTAGCTAGCCAACACAAGGCGTGGTGGTCGCTCACAACTTTAAAGGGCCTGCTATAAAGGTAGGGGCGAAACTTTGATGTAGCCCAGATGATGGCGAGGCACTCCTTTTCTGTTGTGGAATAATTTGCTTCCGTCTTCGATAGCGACCGGCTAGCGTAACTTACAACCCTTTCTAGTCCGTCAGTCCTTTGCACAAGCACGGCGCCGAGTCCTACGCTGCTTGCGTCGGTGTGGACTTCGGTATCGGCATTTTCGTCGAAATGCGCAAGTATTGGCAGCGATTGCAGGCGTCGCTTCAGTTCTTCAAATGCTTCGACTTGCGGCGTCTCCCACTTGAACTCGACGTCGGCCTTCGTGAGATACGTCAGTGGCTAAGCGATCCGTTAAAAATTCTTGACGAAGCGCCTGTAATAGGCGCACAGTCCAAGAAATTTACGCACTGCCTTCTTGTCAGCGGGCGGAGGAAAGTTGGAGATGGCCGCAGTTTTCTGAGGGTCGGGGCGCACTCCATACTTGTTGATGACGTGGCCCAAAAACAAGAGCTCCTCATATGCGAAGCGGCACTTTTCTGGCTTCAACGTGTGTCCGGAGGTCTTGATTGCTTGAAGAACTGTTTCAAGGCGCCGGAGGTGTTCCTCGAAGCTTGAGGCAAACACAACGACGTCGTCCAAATAGACGAGGCAAGTCTGCCACTTCAAGCCTGCCAGTACTGTATCCATGACACGTTGGAAAGTGGCAGGCGCCGAGCAAAGACCAAACGGCATGACCTTGAACTCGAACAGTCCGTCTGGTGTTATAAAGGCAGTCTTCTCCCGGTCCCTCTCGTCGACTTGGATTTGCCAGTAGCCGGTTTTGAGGTCCATCGACGAAAAATATTTTGCGTTGTAGAGTCGATCCAAGGCGTCGTCAATCCGTGGGAGGGGGTATACGTCCTTCTTCGTGATTTTGTTGAGGCGACGATAATCGACGCAGAAACGTAGAGTTCCATCCTTCTTCTTCACTAACACCACGGGGGACGCCCACGGACTCTTGGACGGCTGGATGATGTCGTCGCGTAGCATTTCGTCGACTTGTTGCCTTATGGCCTCGCGTTCGCACGCCGAAACTCGGTACGGGCAATGACGGAGTGGCCGGACATTTTCGTCGGTTATGATACGGTGCTTGGCGACAGGGGTTTGTCGAACTTTTGACGACCACGAGAAGCAGTCCTCGTATTGCAGTAGCAGAGCCTTTAGTTGTTCTTTCTTATGCCTGGGAAGGTTCTGATTGACGTCGAAAGTTGGTTCAGGTACTATAGTCGTCGTTTCAGGTGCACTGGAATCCGTGAAGGCGAAAGCACTGCTGGCTTGTACTATTTCGTCGATGTAGGCGACCGTGGTGCCTTTGTTCAATGTGCTTGTATTCGGGGCTGAAGTTCGTGAGCATCACCCTTGCTTTCCCTGCACGTAGCTCAGCTATGCCTCTAGCGACGCAAACTTCACGGTCGAGCAGTAAGTTATGATCGCCCTCGATGACGCCCTCCATGTCTGCAGGCACTTCGGTACCGACGGAAATCATTACGCTGCAGCGAGGCGGAAGGGTGACTTGTTCTTCAAGCACATTCAAGGCATGGTAACTTATGCTTGTATCCGGTGGTATCGCGTTGTGCGTTGAAAGCGTTATCGACTTGGACCTTAAGTCGATGACTGCACCGTGTTGATTTAGAAAGTCCATGCCTAGGATGACATCCCTGGAGCAGTGCTGCAGGATTACGAAGCTCGCCGGGTAAGTACGGTTGTTTACCGTGACTCGCGCTGTGCAGATTCCAGTCGGCGTTATTAGGTGGCCTCCCGCTGTCCGGATATGGGGTCCTTGCCAGGCCATCCTCACCTTCTTCAACTTGGTGGCGAACGGGCCACTGAAGACGGAATAGTCGGCTCCAGTGTCGACGAGAGCGGTGACGTTATGGCCATCGATGAGCACGTCTAGATCGGTAGACCGGCGTCTGGCGTTGCGGTTAATTCGTGGCGTCGGATCACGGCTGCGTCGGCTGCTGCTGCTACGTCGCGTCGGAAGGTCTTCTTTCGGCGGCGAAGTGCTGTCAAGGCTGTTGCTAGGCGGCGTGCTGATATCTCGTCGTGATGAATCGCGAATCGTCGTCGTCGGCGGCGTCGGAGGATCTTCGGCATTGCGTCGTACAGCAACTGCACCTCCATCGGTTGCTGCCTTTAGTTTCCCGGGTAAGGGCTGGGAGATCGGCCCCGGGTGGGACCGTTGTACTGACGGCGATGCGGCGAGATGTAGCGGCCTGGTGACGGCGAGCGTGAGGATCGTCGTGGTTGCCACTGGGCTCCGGCGAGCTAGTCGGCGATGTCGCGCGGTCGTTCACCTCGATCGGGACGCGACGCGTTGACGGGGAACCCTCGTAGGCCCATCTCGCGGTATGGGCATCGGCGGTAGACATGGCCGGCTTCCCCGCAGTGATAGCAGAGCGGGCGGTGGTCGGGGGCGCGCCAAATGTCCGTCTTCCTCTGGTAGCTGTGCTGGGCGACGGGCGGGCGTGCTGGCGGCGGCGGCGGTGGATGACGGAACTGCGGCGTTACGGGGCCCTGGCGCGAGCGCGGAGGGGGGCCTTGACGACGGGCGACGGCGGCGTAGGTCAGCGCTTCCGGCTGGGGTTGCGGTGATTGTGGCTGCACATCGGGAACTCCAAGTGAGCGCTGAACTTCGTCTTTGACGACGTCGGCGATAGATGCCACGTGAGGCTGCGACCCGGGAAAGAGTTTCTGCAGCTCCTCGCGAACGACTTCTCGGATGGTCTCGCGCAGGTCGTCGGCGTATAATGCTTGAGCATCGGCGTAGTTGGTCAGGGCATGGCGGTTGTATTGCCTGGCGCGCATTTCAAGCGTCTTCTCGATCGTTGTGGCCTCGGAAAGAAATTCGGCGACACTCTTAGGCGGGTTGCGCATCAATCCGGCGAATATTTGCTCTTTGACACCCCGCATCAAGAACCGAACTTTCTTTTCCTCAGACATATCGGGGTCGGCGTGGCGGAAGAGGCGAGTCATTTCCTCCGTGAAGATCGCGATGTTCTCGTTCGGCAATTGCACTCTGGTTTCTAATAAAACTTCGGCCCTTTCTTTTCGCACGACATTCGTGAAGGTCCTCACGAAGTTCTCACGAAATAGGTCCCACGTCACCAGGGTGGTCTCTCTGTTCTCAAACCAGGTCCGAGCAGCATCATCCAATGAAAAATAAACATGGCGCAGCTTGTCGTCGTCGCTCCATTTGTTGAACGTCGCGGTCCTCTCGTATGTCTCCAGGCAGGTTTCAGGGTCTTCAGCCGATGATCCACGAAAAGTCGGTGGCTCCCGAGGTTGCTGCAGCAGGATGGGGGACGCTGGTGCTGCCATTCTGGTCGTTGACTTGGCCTTGATTGCGGTGGTCTTTTCGGGAAGAAGTCCGATCTCCGGCACAAGTCCTTGCTGCCTACGGCTAGCTCGCTGTTCCTTGGCGACGTTGGTATTGTCCTCCGGTTTCGGGCTTGGGTCGCGGCTTTGCGGGGGCGTTCGGTGCATGAACGAACTAGCACCTCCACCAGATGTCACGTAGTAGTGACTGTAAAGAAAACAGTCGTAAAACTGTGTATGACGAAACTGGTTGTTTATTGGGCGAACCTGTGCCCACAAAAGCAAGGTACACTCAATGCACAACGATAGCGGCGAACACAGTTGGCGATCGTCGAAAATCTGATCAGCGGCGAAACGCGTCGGCTTTTATACCTGAGTCATCGAAGGTTCCAGATTAATCCCTGATGCCCGCGGGTCTTCCAGAAAGTTCTAGATTATTCGCGTCGCTCATACAATCAGATAACATAAGCGTCGGTGAAAACAGGCAACGGAAAGAAGCATCGATAACGTCCTAGAAACTTCCGATACAGGCGCGTCCTGCGCCGAGCGATAACGTTTAACATTTGTTAGCCGGTGGAAAGCGGCCATCGGCGAAAGATAAACATGTATACGTGTCAATATCGACACGCTCGTCTAATCGCAGCAGCGAGTCTAAACCGCCGGCCTCCCCGTTGTAAGAGAGGAGCTTATGGTATGAGCTGCCATTCAGGCATGCCTATGGGCCGTGTTCGTTTTGCATACTGTCTTTGGATAGGTCGGCATGAAGACGTCTGATGTTTCTAGTAGCTGGGCAAGTCGTTTGTGAGCGACATGTGTCGGCAGGCTCATGATGTTGATGTCAGAGAGGACAACTACTATAGTTTCGAGAACTTTTGCCATTCCCTCACTTCTGGTCTTTCAATACTTTGTTTTGTAGGGGCATAAACATTGCGCATCACGATGCGAAAAAGAGTACCCAGTGCCAATTAAAGGCACCCACCATTTCTAAGCGTTGAATAATAAAACAATAGTAACAATAATGTGGCAGTTACGAAATATTTAGTTAGCTTCTAATATAATAGTTTCTGATAGCTTCTAATGCAAATTAGCAGCGTACAAAACCCTCGTGAGGCCTGCTCTAGAGTATGCATGTGTTGTCTGGTCACCTCACTGCGCATATAACACATCAAAGCTTGAGGCTGTGCAGAAGAAAGCTGTCAGATTTATTGGTAATCGGTACGATCGCGATTTCTCCCCTTCTCTGCTTGCTGGCCTGCTATCGCTTGAGCCGTTGGCGCATAGGCGCACGTGTGAAAGGATTAAAATGTTGCACAAAATTGTACATGCTTCTGTCATTGTCGACGTACCTGTGACATTTGTTAGCTCCTCGGCGCGTGTAACACGAAGAGCCCATCCTTTGAATATTGTTCCCTTTCGAGCTCACCTTAAATAGCTTCAAATTTTCTTTCTTGCCATTTACCTATAAATTCTGGAATAACCTACATACTCACCTTCGAGAATTGTCACCTGAGCGTTTCGGTAGGCGAAGTTCGTTTACATGTGACATGTCAATTGTATGTTGTCTTGATGTACTTACGCACTCCTGCTATGTCTCAAATCTGAGACAGCAGTATTTGTAAACAAATAGATATTCGAAAATACCACATAGTACCTTTTCGTATTCAAATACATATAGTTAGTGTCGTGTGGTGTTATGAAGTGTATGCGAAGAGATCTTCGTGCCTGCTGGATGGCTCCACCTATTCCTCTTCTATTAATTCAATGATGAGCTCAAAAAAAAGAACAACCAAACGTCATACAAAGAATACAGAAAAGACTTTAGTGACAACCGTACTAGCGTTCTCAAACACACAAGGAAAGCAATTGTTTCCGGGCAGTTCACAAGTGTTCGAGTGTTAATGTTGACGTACACGTGGAGGTCCTCGTTGTTGAAAAACATAGCACGCACCAACACACATAGAACCACAGAACACGAAAATATGAGTGAATACGCAAAACACGTATCGGTGAAAATGTTAAAAAAGGACTCACTTTGACAAATACGGCGCCACCAAATTTACCATAATAAATTTCTTAACTTTTAGATAGTCTCGATTCTTCAAGAAACGGTACTATTCCGCGGGCTGCACTGTGCTGCAAATGTTCTAATGGCCATGCACCCAGGATTTTATCTAGCAATATTAGCCACCTATCCAGAGCATGTATCTTCCCAAAATCTCCTCACGGTATCATATTTTTTGTAATTTAATAGCAGATGTTGGATGTCTTCTTCAGCCTCTTTACAAGACCACACAACGCTGTAAGTTTTTCCTATCTTGTACAAAAAGCTGTGTCATCCTAAATCTATGAATTGTTGCCATTTAGCGGCTGATTTTATAGGTACGGTGAATTGCATGTTTCGCTCTAGCGCATATAATGTCGAGCCTTCCGCACCCTTCGTGAAACATGTTTCCCTCGACATTTGAAGGCAAAGTTTCCTTAAAAGACAACGCGCATCGCTCGCCGCTAGAGGTAGCAGGGATAGTACGTACTTCATTTTGGCGACCGTCACACGGCATGTCATCTGCAGGGATGTTACCGGTAATTTCGCAATGACGTGGTATTCACTGGAATGCAATATCATGCAGAAAACGTTTTACTGTAGCGTAAGCTTTCGTGTTTCGTATATTAATGTACTGTTTACTCTGCGAATCTTGCAAATCAGTGAAGCTTGCGGATCGCTGAGAATTACCCATAGAAAAAATCATGAGTGTGAACCTATGAAGCGTAATGTGGAAATTTTAGCACACAGTGCTGACGTCGTAGATGTTACAGAGTTGCTCGTGATATGATCGTATTAAGAATTTAGAGCTCCCATTCTTACACGAACCACTTGTGTAGACTTGCAAACGATCCCTATATCTAGCGTATAGGTACGACCAGGTTAACAATTTGATGGCAATCCGTTATCGAAACTTCAAATATACGCCCATCCCGACTATATCTATCGATCTCTCGTTCGATCTGTATATATATATATATATATATATATATATGTACATATATATATATATATATATACAGGGTGTTTCAGCGAACACTTTCAAAATTTATTTAAGGTTGCCTGTGGCAGATAGCCCAATTCTAGTTAATGAGCTGGTCTACTCGAAGAGGCGGACATTACTTGCACAAAAGATTGCTATGCATAATCGACTAATTAACAGAAAGTCACTAATTAAGTTTTTAACTAATTACATGATGGCCCATATTGCAATTTAAAAATTGTAGCCGTGGAGTTCGCAAGGCGGATACACTTAGAATTAATTCTCAGGATGACACCAGTTTCGAGATATTAATTCCCGAACTTTGCGGAGAAATGCATTGGCGTTCCAGTTAATTTTGTGTTTCAATGCATAAAGCGACGTTTTCTTAAGAACTTAACTGAAACGCCAATGCATTTCTCCGCAATGTTCGGGAATCAATATCTCGAAACTGGTGTTATCCAGAGTATTCGTTCTAAGTGGATCCGCCTTGCGAACTCCACGGCTACAATTTGTAAATTGCAATATGGGCCATCAGGTAATTAGTTAAAAACTTAATTAGTCAATTTCCGTTAATTATTCCATTATGCATTTCAATTTCTTGTGCAAGTAATGTCCGCCTCTTCGAGTAAACAAGCTCATCAACTATAATTGTGCTATCTGCCACAGGCAACCTTTAAAAATTTTTGAAAGTGTTCGCTGAAACACCCTGTATATATATGTTGACGCTTGATGAAGGTCGGACCCCGGCCGAGACGTGAGTAAAGTCCCGTTACATTTTTTGCCTACGTGCTTCTAGTTTGTGAACTATTTTTGTGCTGGCTCCTGCGATTCTTTGCATCACTGATATATATATATATATATATATATATATATATATATATAATAAGCAAGGAACCGAGGTATTGTTGTCGCAAATAATGAATACACAGAGAACGGTGGCACCGCACTAGAGTATCTTGCAAGAAATTGTTGGCGTACAATAGCTGAATTTTGATTTGCACGTGCATGTAACATACCGAGGCACCGGAAACACCTTAAAGGGCGGCTGCTTCCGATCGCACTCAAACACGTCAGAAATGTAAGCTGCAATCTTCATAAAAGCTTCGCGTTCATCGGGTGCGCACAGTCGCAAGGAAGCCTATGTGGGTCTGGACACCGAGTCCGAGTCAGCTTAGGCGTCTAAACCCCAAAAAGAAACCAAATAATCGGCGCTGAAACAATCTAGTTTCGCTCGAAACAATCCGAGGGAGTACGCCCATCTCTCTCGTGGTAGCTCTGTAGTAGCGCTTTTAAATAAGGAAAGTGAGTGACTGATGCAGAGAGAGTTCAGTTCTTAAATTGAAACGCATCAGCCAAACACGACAATAAAATGCGTGGACAAACATCGACTCTGCAGAGCTTTATGGAAGTTTCCGTAACTTGGCGTCCGTACGTAAATATTCAGTTCTACGAAGTCGCGTCCCTTTTTTATGAAAGCCAGCCCGCAGCGAAGAGAAACGCAAACCAAACTACAACGCGACACAAACAAAGCCTGTCCTTGTCGCCTTCTTTTTCAATTGTCCACGTACCGATATTTTGTGTGCTTTTTTATTTCTGATAAAGAACCGCCATATAGGCTAAAGCCTTGGACCTTGTATAGATAAGAAAGTTGGCCTACTGTATATATAGATTAATCAGAACTGCGTTATGGGCAAAGTTTATTGGTTACTGTTTCCGTTTTGCTTACATGGGTTCTTCCGCTCCGCGATATATGAAGTGTGTCCTTTATTTAAGTGTTAATAGTATTCTCCTGCAAAACGTTTCATGAGGTGTTCCTTCACTCCGTCTGTACGAGCGTCTTTTGAATATTTTAATTTTATGCGCGGGTATTATTGTTACTGGTGCTTGGGTTGTTCGACTGTGCTTGTATACGTCGAATGATGCGCAGCTACGGGTTTCGGTTGGGCACTCGCGTCTCGAAGCTGCACCGGACATTTTCTTTGTTTATCTCAGAGACAGGGAGTAGAATTTTGCATGGTCAGTTGCAACGCGTCCTTCCTCTGGGTGTTTTCTTTCATTTTATTTGAAAGCACAGGCAGGAGCTGCAGAATCAGCGAAAAGATTGCCGACGTCCTTTTAACCCGTTATGTACTGTTCTTTTGATTGGTGTTTCTTTGAGCTGGGACAACTTGTTTCATTGAACAAGAAACCAGCGTGTCCCCATTTACGCAGGGTTGACGGGGAAGAGTTCACTTGCACGCAATTAGAAAACAAATAATATGGTACCGCAATATCACGTGCAATGAAAAAAAAAACTTCGGGTAGAAATCACCTACGATGACTATCCAAGTATGTGAATAGCCGAAACGCAAGCACTACCGCCGTGCTCTTCTCTCGCGGTTCCTTCTGGGCGCGCTGCAAATTAAGACGGCGTCACCGTGAAGTCCACGTATACTCAGTGGTACATACACAGTGACCCATGTTGGCATCAAAGTAGTTCATTGGAGAGAGGCACAGTCCCAAATTTGAGACTACTCCAACTGCGGAGTTGGCCCTCTACTTTTTTGGCAGGTTAGATAGAAAGCTAGATTCCCGGAAAGAAAACTGGTCTGAGTGAGCCAAGAGTTCTATTTGCACTAAATATACGCTGATCTACAAGTTTTTATGAAAGGAACAGCAAAGGGTACGTCATACTGTGGAAACAATACAAACCCAAAAATGTACTTGTGCTCAACGTAAATTAAAGACGTATATTCTCACATGAAAGACAATGGGAAGAATAAAACCCTGTTAGGATAATAAATGCACCCACACATAAAAACAAGTTCTAGGCCTTACATCCCACGACAGCAAATCTTTTCGTAACGGCACCTATATATCAGTTTCTATTTTGTCGCATGTGTGCTCTGAGCTTCTATCCAGAACATTCCACTACTATCTAATATGACTTGAAGGTAACTTTCTACTGCGATAACTGACGCAAAAGGAGCCCATGCCGCCTGTAAAGCCCTTGTGACGCAAATAGCTACAATGAACGGATTGTACTACGAAAACTTGAAAGGGCAAATGTTTTCACGCTATTTAGCACGAGTCTGAAGAACACAACACTGAACGAAAGTTGATCATTACCAGCCATAAAACGTTCCAAGAAGAAATTAGTTCAGATTAGTTAAGAAACATCAGGTTGCATAATTCGTAAAAAAGCCTCTCACTGACACTACGTAACTCCGAAAATTATGGGGATAATATTGCTATGAGGTATTACTACATTTTTTGCGCATTCAGATGCGACCGAGAAAGCTACTTCTGCTAACCTTGTCTGTCATAAGATTTTGGTGTTCAGGCACAAAGAAAGTCACTGACAAGACTTCTTTTGCAAATGTAGGCAAATCTGAGCAATTGATACACCAATAAGCCTGAAATTAGCGCTAGTTGGGGTATTCATGATTGTCAAATAACAGCGCGTAGAAAACAAGGCTCGAACGTAGCAGAGACATAGACAGCGCTCTGTATGCCTCTTCTACGTTCATTCATTGTTTTTTTACGCGCTGTTATTTGACGGTCATGATACATCGAAAGCCACCAAGCCGTAACAGCGAGTTCTGACACCTTTCGGAAGTACTAGGGGTCTGTTTGCTGGCTGTTCTTAGGGCTGATGATTCATGGATTCATCATCGCGGCGCCCAGATCATGCGGCCGCTTCAGGGCTTCCACGCTAGTGGCGTTGCTGGTTGCTCTTTACCTTTGCAGCCGTACAAACTCCTAGCTGAGCTCCAACATAGAGTCGGTGAAACTGAGAGACAAAAATTACAGATTACCGGCCACAATAACCACGCAGAGAAGGTATTGTTTATTTTTGTGAGGTATACTGAAAGTAAGTTTTATGTTATAATCACTAACAATTACGTAAAAACGACCCTTGTTCCACGAAGTCAACCCGTATTTCGCGTGAGCATACTTTCTCTCATTCTTGTCGTTATTGTTTATCTGATTATTCTCTTTTTGTTATTCCTTATTCTCGCCCCGAGCTGGAAAACCGCTAATGAACTACGCCTCAAACCATTCTAGGCTTGTGAAGAATGGTATAGTCATTTCATGTTTCCGGTCAGCGTTGTTGGAGTCATGTTACCACACTGTAAACATTGCGTTTCTTGAGCAAGTTTATCGGTTGAGAAAGGCTGGGTTTCCTGGGTTTCAAGGTTTCAGTGATTCCGTATGTGCATGGCCTTTCACACAGACTTAAAAAGGTGGCTGGGAGTTACGAAGTAAAAGTGGTGTTTTCGGTCAAAAACAAAATAGTTAGTGTGTGTTCTAGGGTAAAAAGGAAGTTCGAAAGTAAGGATGATGCAAAGAAAGAATGTAATTTTAAACATCCGCGTAAGAACCAATTTGTCGGTTGCGCGAAGAACGTTGTGTATCAGATTCCTATGGCGTGTGACCATGTGTACGTAGGGCAGACTGCGAGATGCATTAACACGAGACTAAGGGAACAATTGTCCAGTCTGAAAGGTTGCCCTAGTACGCATTTGGCATTGCATTATCAAGAACATGCGTGCTCACCTTGTCTTTGAAGCACCGACATATTATTTAAGCATAGAAATCAAACCGCGAGAGAAATTGTCGAAGCTCACTGGATTGCAAAACTAAAGGAAAAATGCATCAGTCATCCTTCTGTTTCATTGTTAGATAAAGAGAATTCGCTCATATTATCATTTTTAACCCGTTTTCGTCTTAAGTGCTTGTGTCATGCGCATTGCTGTTTTTATGTTGACCGGGTAGCGCTGATCCGTGGCGTTTTTATCACAAGTGTTGTTATATGCGTTATTGACGTGTTATGTTGACTGGATTGCGCAGATCTGTGGGTTTTTAAGCAGCTGGTTCTTCGAAAATAAAAGCAGTTGTTAGAAAGCGCTCGTCCTTGTGTTGCTCCTTCTCTTCGTCTCTGTTTTGCGCACAAAAAGTTAAAAAAAAGTGAATCTGTTCCAACTAGGCCGACTCGTAGTTATGTTTCGGTTATGTTTATAAGTTTATACTGCCGATAAAACTACTATCCTTACTTTGTATAGCTGTCCACCAATTTGCTATCACAATCGATGCTTCGCCTTTCGGGCGAAACTGCGACTTTCTTTTGTAAACTCTAAAACTGCGAAAAAATTATGTGGAAACAGAAAATTTGGGTTTTTACTGTAGTAAAATTCCTTCATCTGAAACTACAGATTATTTACCTTTCTTGGGATCACTTGAGTTTATTTGCGTTCTATACATATATTTCCACTGAGATATATTTTTCTTCATTTTAATAGAATTGTTTCCTATAGGGTAAATTGAAAATTGTGTCATAAATACTCTGTAGGAAATGAGTTTTATTCGTTTCTTTGCTGCCCTCAATTAACATTTGTGTGCAGGTTCCGCGCCAACATAAGTAGCCAGAGAGCTATCTCATAGGCGAGAGCCAATGAGTCTTAATTTTTGAAAAAAGATACAGCTGTTGTGTGGGTCGGCCATGGTATTCAAAGCATGGCTATATATACAGGTGGAGTTGTTGCTTGGACGTATCCCGTAGTGACGGACGGCTTATCAGGTTCTGATAGCGTGGTTATCTATTCTTGCATGATCGCCTGCATAACAACCGCATCACAGCATTTACGCTATCGTTCTCTATAAAAACCGCCGTAGAAAAAGGGTAAAATTCTCTGCCATAAAGGAGTCAACTGTCTACCAATTATTTCTGTTAAATAACGAAAAATGTCTTTAAAGTGCTTTAGTAAAAGTACAGAAACTGATACAAAGGGAAGAAAACAGAGAAGGTAGGGCTGTAAAATTGTTATGTTTCTTCTTCTTTATCTCTTTAATGTAAATCGGTAAAGAAAAGAAGAAAAAGAACACTGCATTTGAAATTATAGTATGCTGGAAATAGAGCGAACACCACCCTCCCCGCACGCCTTCCTAAAATAAAATGTTCACTCGCAGTCGCCACCAGACCGTGAGCCAGCTCGGCAGACACCTCCCAGCGCCACGGTTGGGCAAGCTTCCAAAGCGATTGACCGCATTGGGAGCCTATAGCGTTTTCGTGCTTCCGTCACGAACGGAATTTGCCCTGTAGCGTGCATCTACCTCTCACACGCCTCCTCCTCGTATGCCGTCGAAAGAAGGAAAGGGAGGAAGCAACGCGAAGTTATCCCAAAGAGCAGATCAAAGCGGGCATTGGGCACTGTTTCGTAGAAAGTCGTTTTAGTGTGCGGTCGAACACTCCGGAGAGGGATGGAAGAGCGTGGCGTTGACAGGCAATTATTCACGCAAAGTTGTTCCCAGTTTCCAGGGTTCTTTGTGGTAAGCGCAAAGAAAGCAATAGCTTATATGTCGTTGCATCTGTTCTCTCGGAACTAATGCGTGAAAGGAACAATTTGAGCGGGCGTGTTTATGCCCACAGTTGCGCGCGGGTCGCGCCATGGTACAAAGGGCCTTTTAGCTTTCACGGTGCGCCGGAAATGATCAGATGGGCATATTTTACGCCCAAATTGTGAAGAACTAAATTTTGCGCTGGCAATTCTATCTACATCGAGGCATTTCAATTGTTCTATGTCGAATGAGCGTACGAGAAACCATGATGAGAAAACCCGTAAAGAGCAGGCATTTGGCGAACTGCGGCGTGGATGATTATTCAGACGGGCGCTGTAACAAAGTTCGTTGGATTTATTTCGTTACAGTATTTAGCGCTAACACATGCCAACGCGCACAATATTATTATAAATAAAGTTTGCCTCCAGTACTTTTATGGTAGCTGATCGCTTTCGACTTCCCAAAGGCAGACATTATATATATATAGCTTCGAGACGCGACGTAGCCTTTATGTCGAAACCTTTAATAAAGGTGCAATTTTTTATTTTTTGTGCGCTTCTAAACTAACAGCGACATCGTAACATTTACGTACTCTTATTTCCAGTAAAGGTGCATAGTAATTTGTCAATGTTGCGACATAATTTCTGCCGCAGGGTTTACTCAATATTGCCTGGTAAAGTACCGTTTGTTAAATGTGCGAAAATGTTTTCGTGTGATTCAACACGATGAAGGGATTCGGAGTCGTTTAACGTGTACTCTAAGCTAAGTATGAGCTATTTTTTATCCATCCTCATCGAACTATGGTTGCTGCGGCCGCAAATGGAAGTTCTTCAAACCTTTCACTGCTTCGACTTGGCTGTTGGTCGCCCAATTTCTATCACAGCATATTCTGCAAAGCCTGAAGTTCAATTCTATGAACTTGCGACGACCATATATTTTGGGCAGATAGTACGCTAATCTGTACATAGACGACAATAATGATGCAATAAGTATAATTGATTTACATATACATGAATGTTTAATGACAATTTTAAGTAATATTTAAGGAAACTGAAAACGTGCACCACACTAGAAAGATGTACTACGAGGCTACCACCACAAGAAACCCAGTACTGTGGTGCAGTGGTATTGCGTGCTAAGCCAGTGAGGGAGGGGGTAACGGGTTCGGGTACCGTCCACAATGGCGACATACCCATGGGGAGATAATGCAAAAACGTCCGTGTAATTTGATTTAGTTTCATGCTAAAAAGTTCAACGTGGTGGGAATGTATCTGGAAAACTGCGCCCCCCCACCCCATGGCGTCACTCCTAGCCAGTTTGTTGCTTTAGGAGATTATGAACGACATAGTTTAATTTTAAACACCACGAGAACACTGAAAACATTACTAAGTAGAGCTCCGCAAAAAGAGGTCCCACCGTTTCTTAAGAGGTAGCTTTAGCTCGGTACAAACTCCGATTTCTCTATTCAAATACAAGTAAAACGAAGATAGGCTTTGTCGGACCGATTCGCATAAACTTTGTTGCCATTGAGAGGAGTTACATTGCAGTGACTCTGAGAAGTAACAGCTTCATTTTAGGATTTCGTACAAACATTCTCGAAATTTCGCAAGGTAAAAATTATTGCAGCATAAAGTTTACAAATCGGTAACTCTGCACCGAAAACCAATATCGCCGTTCCCTAAACTATGTTTGTTAGAGCATGTGAAGCAGGCAAATATGATGTATTATGAATGTACAACTTAAGTGAAACTGTCACAAACGTTACGAGGGTTTTGCGGAAGTCCTGCTCACAAGTAAGCGGTAGATTTCAGAGCTTAGGAAGAAAATGCGCAAAGGAGAGACAAGGACGAGTAAAGCACCTGGAAAAAATTACTCCATCTCCCGCTAAAGGGAACCATGTGTGGATGCGAAGCAGCGGGGAAATGGTTAGCTTGAGCGGGAGATGGTTTCTCGCCAGCGGCCCGAGCGCTCATCGCGGCGCTCGGGCGCGCTCTCTGTCATTTTCATACCGCGGAACTACCGTGGCGCCCCCATCGGAGCATGCAGCTTGAGCGGGAGATTGTTTCGCGGCCGAGCGCTCATCGCGGCGCTGCACAGGAGAGAGAACGAGGCGCGCGCGCTCCGTCATTTTCATACCGCGGAACTACCGTGGCGCCTCCAGCGGAGTATGCAGCTGTCGCACCACCTGTCGAGCGCGCCGCTCCGGATTCCTAGAGGAGAGAAAGGGGGGAGCGTAAGAGAGGAGAGGGAGGGGACGCGCGTGCGCTGTGGGGGTGTGGTACGCGGGCGCCGCTCCGTAGAGTATTCCTAGAGGAGAGAAAGGCAGGAGCGTAGGAGAAGAGAGAGAGGGGACGCGCATGCGCTGTGGGGGTGTCGGACGCGGGACAACAGACAGAGCCGCGGCAAGAAATGCTTTGCATTTAAAAACAACTAAAGTAGCGCCGACACCGCCCCTTCGCCTCCGCATGCTCTACTAGAAGCTACAGCCTCTTTGGTGTCCACAAGGAAACTAGGACGTGAGAGCCACGAGCGCGGCCGAGCTCGAGTGGCACGGGCTCGCTAGCGCGGGAGCTGCGTCTTCGGCGCCCATAGTTGCCTCGGCGCGCATGCTGCGCTCCACCAAATAAACAACCCAAAAGCGCAAGAACAGTGGCTAGAATGGGGAAGTGTGACTAGTAGCATGCAGTGCCTACGGGGCGCATTGAAGCCGCCGGCAGGAAACCGCGAGGGGGCGCGCGCTGTCGTTGACACGTTAGGCCTTAAGTTTAACAGAGAAATCAGGAATTATGATCTTTAATGAACACACGAGTAACTTCGTGGTGTCAATTCAACAGCAAGTAATACCCATAGTGAAGCAATATAAGTACCTCGGCGTACACATAAACGAAGGAAAGAATTACTCAAACAACCACCAAGATAATCTGAAAATAAAGGGGAAGCGGAATGCAGCAATAATGAAACACAGAGCACTGTGGGGCCACAATAAGTATGAGGTGGTGCGTGGAATCTGGAAAGGAGTAATGGTGCCAGCGCTAACATTCGCAAATGCCATTATATGCTTAAAATCGGATATATTGGCGGGTTTGGAAGTTAACCAAAGATCAGTAGGCCGGTTGGCTTTGGGAGCCCACGGTAATACCACAAATGAGGCAGTGCAGGGTGACATGGGTTGGGCCTCTTTTGAAAATTAGTTTTGAAGAAAGGCTCAGGAGCCTGGATGAAAATAAATGGGCGGCTATAGTGCACAAGTATCTCTACATGAAAAGCGTAGACACAGAATGGAGGAAGAGGTCAAGGAAGTTGGCAACCAAGTACAGGATAAAAGAAACTGCAAATAGACAACCAGGAGTCATCAGAAAGAAAGTGAGAGAAATAGAGACCGTGAATTGGATGCAAAGAATGGAAACAAAAAGGACAATGGAGATTTACAAGAATGAGAAGAAAGAAATTAGAAGGGAAAATCTGTACGATAACACAAAGGGCAGTGCCTTGCTATGTGAGGGTCGAGCCGGTTGCCTAAGGACGAAAACATATCGGAACAAATATTCGGAACTAGATGAGACATGTGCATGCTGTAGTAAAGATCCAGAAACCACTCAGCACATCCTGATGGAATGCGACAGGATCCACCCAGCGAGAACCGTAGGTAACGTGCAACTCCCAGAAGCGCTTGGTTTCAAAGTGGAAGGAAACATAAACAGATCAGCCGTAGAGATCAGCAAGAGACGATTGGAGTACTGGTGGAAAAAAAAAGCAGGGAAAAGATGGATACGACCTGATCTCTTAAAATCATAGGCAGCGGCACAAGGTAAAGTTTTGAAAAAGAAAAATAATAATGAGAGGTATACAAAAATGCTAGATAAAGAACATGTATAGTATACCTGATTAAATCGAGCAGGCTAGGTGACTATTTGTCGCCGCCCCGTTTCAAAGGGAATGCCAATAAATCATCATCATCATCATCACGTCGCCCGATGCGAGTCGCGCCGGCTCTGCTGCTTCAGTAACGCCGCCCGCCCTGACCTGTGGGAAGTTACGTTCGTTTATCTTTGTGCTGCAGCAAGTCTATATGTGTACTGATTGCACGAAAACATTGTTTCGTGTCTGGATGCTACTATCGTACTGCTGCCCAATTTTTGCTCACCGTGAACTGTTTTAGTTGCTACGATTTGGTCAAAGCTCCCAGCAGTGGCAACTGTGAAGGGGGCGATCTGACACTTCTCCTCAACATTGAGGATGCAGACCATGAACTGGACGCACTGCTGGATAGTGGAAAGGTTGAAGAAGCTTCTCGCATGATACAGATGTCCACAGTGCTTTATTTAAGCTGTATATAGCGCAGAAGCACACGGACGGTGAAAGCAACAGACGGAACACAGCGCTAACGACTGAGTGTTTATTGGACAAGAGCAGTTATATATATATATATATATTATATATATATGGCCCCACAAAAGGAATCTGCAAGGAAGGTACACAAACAAATCAACCTAGCAAGTTCAACTGACACACGCACCTAACGCGACAAACACTCCGTTCTTATACTGCTGTGCCCTGTCTGTTTCTTTCGCCGTCCGTGTGCTTCCGCGCTACTGTGTAAATAATGTCATACCAACTAGCCCACCAGTCTGTCGTGTTGAATCCGCAATGCTACCCGACCACGATTACCCTGAAACGATGAGCGACTCGCGGCTAGTCTTCTGCATGACAGGGTAAATACCCTGTAGTCTGTGTGCAAGAAATGTTTTGACGAGGTCCTTGTTGCCACCGGCAAAGCCATCGAACAGGTGGCGATGTTCACCAAGTTCTGCGTCAATGGGGGCCTCATTCACCCTTCGGAAAGACTCTTCTCATTTGTATAGACGCCTTTGAAACCACTGTTTTCGATGTGGTTCAGTTAAAACGAGCTGCACAGTTACAGCTTGAAGAGCTTGTCTACTGCCTGCATAAAAACGACGTCATATTGGGCTGTGCACCGCATGGCCCCAGCCTTATCAAACAAGTTACAAAATTATTTTCGGTCATTCGTTTTCCCTTTCAGACGAAGGCGCTCAACAAAGAGAGAGTCTTCCCGTGAAAAGAACAAGCACCTGAAGATCAGTCGCGTCCCTTACCAAAGAATAACATAAGGCTGACAACGTTCTGTTTGAACTGTTTGTGAACAATTTAAAACATTTTTTTCTCGTGAGAATAAAAAGCAACAGCTCAGGTGCGTCGCGTAGCAAAAAATAATCGATGACGGAGAATGGTTTGTTTTAAACGGATTGTGAGCCACTCTTCAAAAGTTTGTTGTTTGCGTAAACATAGCGTCAAAAAATAACATGTTTGCTTCCGAGTTACCACTGGGAATTTTCTTGCTTTGCGTTCGATAAGGTGTCAGCCGGAGTAAATCGTCTAAAGCAAGCTACATTCTACCATCGGCGCGCGCTCAATCGGATTATTACCTTGGCGACTTTCAATTACGAAAGGGCTAGCATAGCCACTCTATCGCCATTTGCCGCCATGCACGAGCGAGAATATATATTACGAAGCTTTCTTTTTTTGTTATTGCATATTCGGCTGCGAGCTGTTGCGAAGGTAGGTTCTGCGGCGCTTCAGCGTCGAAATGTCTCTTTGCGCACCGGCGTGGCGGGAGCCCTAGGGGGGCCGGGGGGGGGGGGGGGGGCAGGGCCCTTAGCCCCCCTCCCTCCACCCCGCTACGGGCCTGCTCTTAAACCTCTCCCACTACAATGTTCCGAACCGCACCGCCCTGGTGTGGCCTAGCGGGATAATTGCTCAAGCCCATCTTTCCGGCTAAGGGCAATGTTCCACGGGCTTCGCACCTCCAGTAACTTGACTTACAAACTACAAAACGCACGTGAAAGGAGGTGCCTGCACACTGACACGAATGGTGCCAATTTAGTTTTTTTCCAGGGACTTTAAGGACGAGAGGGCACAGACACGGACTAGGACAATTTCGTGTCGCTGCCTTGTCGTCCTGGTCGCTTCTACGCATTATCTTATTTCCAAGCACAGCCCAGCCACAAGTTTCATTGAGATTTCCAAACAAAGTATTTAGCATACTTTTGTCCGCTTTAAATATAATATTAGTCCTAGTTTACACAATCATGGGCAGACGGTGCTTTGCCAATTTATTAATAATTCAGGAGTTTAACGTGCAAAAACCACGATCTCATTATGGAACACGCCGTAGCGGGGGACTCCAGATTAATTTTGACCACCTGTGGTTCTGTAACTTTCACCCAATGCACGGTATACGTGTGTTTTTGCATTTCGCCTCCATCAAAATGCAGCCGCCGTGGGCGGCATTCGATCCTGCATCCTCGGGCGTAGAAACCAACGCCAAAGCCACCACGACAGGTGGCTTTGTCAAGCTGAACTCTGTGCAGCCTTTTTGGCGTCTCCCCTTGCTTCACCAATGTACACTGTTGGGTGAAATAATAGTGCTTGATTGATTAACACCATTTTTTTAGTTACAGCTGTAGAATAGATACTTGAGTGTGTAAAAATTTACAGATTTACAAAACATTTTTTTCAATTTACAGCGTAAATGAAAAATTCGCTTCTTACAGTTACTAGGATCTCACCGTTCTCATTGCACTAAATCCTATCAACATTGGAGCAGTGATTTCTCCGTTCCTTGTATTTAGGCAGGAGCTCCCGAGTTAAAGCTTCCTCTTAATTTGCTATTTTTGTCGTTGACATTATAAAACGAGAGGGTGCTATACAACAGGTCGATGCGTATATATAAACTTCTACTGTTTTCCCGTCTAAACTGAGACCTGGAGAAAAAGCGTTCGAATGGTGTTCCTTATCATTCTTTATTGCCGTTCTTTTGGTTACAATACACGAACATAGGCAACACTCGATAGACCTATAGCCAAAGGGTAGTAGGGTGTCTATACTAAAATATGTAAGTAAATGCGAAAAAAATGTGTTTACAAAGCAGACACTATATGAGACATCCCTATTTACTGAGAAAGAAAATAAACGCGAAAAAATTAAACATGAACTGTGAATCAATATAAGGTAATACCTCAGAGTAAAACAATAATAATGATAATACAATTAACATATCCTACAACATTGTGCTACATGTACTGGCATTCTTGGGCAACGCACATAAAAACGAAACACGAGAAAGGATACAGGGCAAGCGGTGGTCTCATAAGTGAAATCTTTTATTGATAGAAAACCATTGTAGAGACAGTTATTATGGAACTGATGTGAATGACATGAAAAATCATCACGTATTGACGAGCAATCAATGAACGCGATCTCTTTGCTTAGCGTTTTGTTTAGCTTTTTGAAACTTTAGCTTTTTAAAACAAGAGTGATATTTCGATGTGCGCAACGAGTGGTTAAGTTCATGCCATAAGACGAGACCCAAGATATGAATGTTATCTTTCGCTAGCCGCGCTGTAACCCTATCTACCCCGCAAGCTTTATTTTTGCTCAAATTTGCAACACTATATTGAATTTCCTCCAATGTAATGTAGTGAACAGCGAACGTATTCGATAAAGATTATAAAAAGCTTTGTTTCTGCGAGAACTGCGCTGCTAAGGCTGGACCAGTTTAAGTTAAATACTTAATCATGTTATCTAGGGTGAAATCTTTTGAATAGAGCAGGTACGTCAGAAGAATACAAGGAAATCACAGGCCAAAAGGCCCAAATTGCTGTGGTTGTGAACTTAATTTATGTAGGGTGTATGCATCCATAGTGTCAGGTACCACGCGTTGTGACGGGGGATTGCCCAGAGCCTTCTTTACAATCTCCCAAGTTCTTTTAGAATTACCTATATCTTGTGCAATAAGGGGGTAAAATATTCCCTCTTTCGTGCTCTCATGAGGGATACCAGGTTATTTGTTAAACATATAAACTGACCTAAATTGTAATCATAATGTTAATGTGACCTCCATTGAGGGTACCAGAAATCTTTTTTTTTTTTTGCTTCAGCAATGCAAGAATCTCGTTCGTCATCCAAGAACTGAAAGGAGTCTGTATGAGCGTACAGATACATTTGAATCGCTATCATCGACGGCACTGGAAATGATTTTTATTACGTTTTGTACCTAAATATTGACGTCATTCTCGTATAAATTATCAAAATCAACGAAAGAAACGTTACTCCGTAGTAAGATGTAATCTTTATTGCTGGCCGTTGTCAAACATGTTGCACTCTTTTTTCCTTACGTCAATAATGCAAACAAAACAGGAAGATGATCTGATGTTAGTTAATCGTAAACGGCAGCATTCATTTTCGATTCTATGTTATTCAATATACGGTAAATTGTTGTTGCCAACGTATTAGTTGAGCTCGTGGGAATGTTGATCAAGTAGCGAAAATTGAAGGAGTTAGGTAGTTACGCATCATCAATATGAGCCTGTGTGTCTCAATATACATGTCTCCGACAATTATCACAGGGTTGTTGTCCTTCCTCGAAAGCTTAAAGAAAATTTGTTCCATTTTATTGAGAAACGAAGCAACGTTAGAGTTTGGCAGCCGATGAACCGATGCCGATTATACCAAAACTGTGCAATCTAAGAAAGAGGGTGTCTATATCGCGGGCATTGAGATGTCTTTAGGATCCTCGTGCTCATGAATTATCGTTCGTGCTCAGAATCATTTATGTAATACCCCCTAGATGGGCCTTTAAAGGCCCCCTCACCAGGTCTGTCCATTTTGAGCTTACAAGCGCAGTGCATATACAATGCGCGCTAACGATCGTGTCTGCTAAGTATTGCATCCATACGCGGCGCGGTAAGAACTTAAATTTCAAACCAAACGCCGTTTGCCCTTCTCGCGGGCGCCGAGCTCGCAGCCGGGTGGTGTGGTGGTGAAAACTTTTGAGTCGTTTGAGCCTTATGCGGTTACACCTTAGGAATGGGTTGGCTCTAGGCTGCGTGCAGTGGCTGGGAGCTGGTGCTTCTCAGCGACGACTAAAGCCCAGTCCGTTAGCTGTTTTTGCACAGCCGGATCAGAGCTGGACACCGCAGCCTCCCATCGCTCGAGGTCAGTGAGTTGCCAGTCGGCAGGTGGTCGGAGCTCAGAGCATAAATATAGAATATGGGGGAAATCCGCTTTAGGCGCACCGCAGAGTGTGCACTCAGGCGAGAAAAGTCTCGGGTGTATTAGTGCTTGATGGGCGGGGGAGAGGAAAATGCGGGATTGTAGCTGGCGCCACGTCACCTGCTGCAGTTTGGTGAGATTTGTGTGGTGGTGGGTACCGGAGTCTTTCCTCTCTGTAATAAAGGGAAATTTCATGATATGAGACCATGCGCTCGCGAGCGTCTCCCCAGTTGGTGGCCTGCCCTGCTCGGCTGACGAATCCTCGAGCTAGAGAATGGGCGGCCTCGTTTCCGGGGTGACCCGGGTGAGCAGGGACCCATAAAATTTGGATCGGCCTCATAAGGTGGGGGATCCGAGCTAGAAGTCGTGAAGCCGCGCCCGATATGCGTCCGCGGGTGAAGTTGCGGACCGCGGTCTTCGAATCACTAAAGATGTGAGTAGCAGAGGTGGAGGAGATAGCCAGGGCAATGGCTGCCTCCTCGGCCTCCATAGAGGAGGTCGCGAAGACCGAGCCAATGACCTGCGGGATCAGGGAGTTGGAGACGACGCTTATGGCGAAGGCTGGGGATGAGGAGTAAGAGGCGGCGTCGACATAGACGGTATCTGTTCGCGTGCCGTAATGCTTGTGAAGAGCCTCCGCACGGGCCGCTCTGCGAGCCGTGTGGTGCTCCGGGTGCATGTTTTTGGGGAGGGGATGTACCGTGAGTAGACGGTGGATGTGGGGTGGAAGAGTGCTCTGCGAGAGGCAGTATCCAGGGGCGTTGAGGCCAATGCGGGTCAAAATGCGTCGGCCAGCAGCGGTGGAAGAGAGCCGCTCGAGTTGGGTCGAGCGGTGAGCTTCATTAAGTTCTGCGAGGGTGTTGTGGACCCCCATGTGGAGGAGCCTATCGTTTGATGTGTATCGGGGTAGGTTGAGGGCCGTTTTGTAAGCCTGTCGAATAAGGGCGTTGACTTTATCTTCTTCTACCCGGGAGAGGAAAAGGTAGAGCAATGAGTACACTACCCTACTGATAACGAAGGCTTGTACTAGCCGTCTGAGATCATGTTCGCGCATGCCTCGGTGTCGGTTAGCTATGCGGCGGATGAGTTGTACCGTCTGGTGAATGGTGGCCGTGAGTTTGGAAATAGCTGCAGTGTTCTTGCCATTGTTTTGAAGGAGGATACCAAGAATGCGAACCGTCTCAACCTCGGGAATGGGATTGCCGTCAATGGTCACTGTCAATGTGGGTGGAGGTCCGATATCCAGTCGTCCCTTGGGGGGGGGGGGCGGAGGACGAGGAGTTCAGATTTGGTGGGGGAACAGGCTAAACCGACTTGGGCTGCACAGGCTGCCACTATGTCAGCTCCTGCCTGCAGTGTCTCTTCCATAGCGCCAACACTGCCTGTGGTGGTCCACAGTGTGATGTCGTCCGCATAGAAAGAGTGCGAGAGAGTGGGAATGGAGGCCAGGGCGCGTGCTATGGGGATTTGGGTGATGTTGAAAAGGAGAGGAGAAAGGACTGATCCTTGGGGGGTGCCTCGGCTGCCTAGGGGGAATGTAGGTGAGGAAGGAGTTCCGAAGGTTATCTCAGCTGTGCGGTGGCGAAGAAATGCCGCAATGTACTGATGTGTGCGTTTGCCGACCTGGAGTGAGGACAGCGCTTCCAGGATGGCCGCATGGTGTACATTGTCAAAGGCTTTGGTTAGGTCAAGAGCTAGGATGGCACGAGTGCGTTTAGCGTGTCGGGGGTGTAGGACATCTTCTGAAAGTTGTAGCATTACGTCTTGGATGGAGAGGTGCGGGCGAAAGCCGATCATGGTGTCGGGGAAAAGGTTGTTGTCGTCCATATGGTTCTGGAGTCTACCAAGGACGACGTGTTCGAAGAGCTTGCCTAAGCAAGAGGTGAGGGAGATAGGTCTGGGGTTCTTGATTTCGAGGAGTTTGCCTGGTTTGGGAATGAAAGTGATGCGGGCGTGTGTCCACTGCGCTGGGAGTGTGCCATTACGCCAGCATTGGTTGAAAAGGTCCTTAATTGCTTTGATTGATAGGTCATCTAGGTTACGGAGCATTTTGTTTGTAATTCGGTCAGCTCCCGGAGCCGACGTTGTTCGAAGACCGCTCGGACCTCGGATGTGGAGATTTCCTCATCCAAGGCCGGGTTAGGAGCACCGGTGTAGGAGGGTAGGGGGATGGGCGTGCTGGTCGTAAGGTATTGGTCTTTGAGAGCCTGAAGGAAGGCGTCGTCCTCCAAAGGTAGCTGGTGTAGTATGCGGGTAACGTTCTTGGTTGAGTGACCTGGATCTAAGAGAAAACGCAGGAAGGACCAGGTGTCTTTGAGACCAAGATTGCCGCTGATGCGGTCACACACCTGCTCCCATTGCTGGTGAGCAAGATTGCTGGCATGGGCCTCAATCTCAGCAACGAGGCGGGCTATGCGCCGTTTCAGGGATCGGTTGTGTTTTTGAGCTAGCCAGCGCTTTTGAAGGCTGGCATGGGCTTCCCACATGTGAAGGAGTCGGCTATCCGCTGCCGCTACTTCTTCCGGCTCGGGAATGGTGGATGTTGCTTGTTTGTTCTACATGTTGTGTTAGCGAGGTTGCCCAAGCGTCGAGATCCCCGATTGTGTCCGGGGCCATCTGCCGGAGTCGGCGAAACTTATCCCAGTCGACCACGCGGACTGCACGTCGCTTGGGCGGTGCGGGAGAGGAGATACTGAACTCGGTGCAGAGGATGTAGTGATCGCTTCCGAGGGAATATATGGTGTTGGTCCAGCGACCATCTCTGATGTGTTTCGAGAGTGTGAGGTCGGGACTGGTGTTGTGTTGGACGCTAGATCCAATGCGAGTGGGGAAAGAAATGTCATTGAGGAGTGAGAAGCCTTCATTTTGAACAAAAGTCCAAACGGCTGTGCCTTTACGACAGTTTTTGCAGTAGCCCCAACTGATGTGGTTTGCGTTGAAGTCACCCACAACCAGAAGGGGACTGCCTGAACTGAGGACAAGGGCTTTGCGCATAGCCTCAATGAGGGGGGGCTGGAGGGCTTTTAGGTGGGCTGTAGAAGTTGAGAATGTAGAGGCTAGGGGTCTTGCGTGTGCGGGGGAGGAATTCTAGTAGGATACCGTCAATGTCGGCTACCTCTAGGGGGTGCTCAACGGCGGTAAAATTACGGTGGATTAAGGTTGCTATTCTAGTTTGGGGTTGGTTGGTGGGTTCGTATACGGTGTAATTCCTGAGTTTGACAGAGACCAGAGTTTCCTGTAAGGCAATGATCGTTGGGATTTCTCCGGGGGGAAGGTTTTGAAGGTGGAGTTGCAGGTTGTCCCGTTTAGCACGGAAACCCCTGCAATTCCACTGCCACACTCTAATGCTGTGATGTTTCGCAGCCATGTTGAGCAATTACGGAGGGATCGGAGGGCGTGGAGCGCTGAATGCGACCTCTGGAGAAAAGCTCGTTTACCTGGGTTTGTAGTTGAGAGTATGAAGCTTCTTGTGCGCATTGGCGCTTTTCAATGGCTTCGAAGCGGGTGGATATATTAGTCATCCAGCTAGCTGTGTCTGAGTGGAGAGAGTGCAGAGCACGTTCGAGCGTCTGTAGTGACGTCGTTATGAGTGCGAGCTGCTCGGCAACCGGCTGAGGCGCCAGTTCATTCTCAGTATTGGATTTCCTTTTGGCAGGAGGACTGCGTGTGGGTGACGTGGCGCGCGAGGGTGAGGCGGATGAGGATCCAGGAACGTCGGGACGTGTCCGGGGCTGCACCACTGGCGGCAACATTACCGGGGAGTGATCTCGCCTTAAAAGGGCCTTAATTGCTGTTTTAGCTCGGAAATTTCGCGGCTTTGGTTAGTTAACTGTGCTCTGAGCTCCGCGTTTTCTTTCTCGAGTGAAAAAAATTGCGGACGCCAGCTCACCTGTTTCTCGATGTTCTGGTCTTTTTGCCCTGGGAGTGGCGGGAACGACACCGAACGGCTTCGATGGCGGCCTTGTCGGGAGCTTGTTCTCGAACGGCTTCTGGACCTTGAAGGGAATCGGTGGTGACTTCTTGAGTTTCTGGAACTCTCGGGTGGAGACACAGGGGGTGGACTCGCTGGTGGTGTTGTCCGGGTGGTGGATTTCGCAGTGTTGTTGCTTTAGTTGCCGGAGCGGTCGAAGCGGACCTTCAAGCGCCTGGTCCCCGTGAAGTGCGCTCCACCGCAAAGTATGCACTTGGGTGTGCAGTCCGGCGTTGGCTTTACTGGATGGGCTATGCCGCAGCGTGGACAAAGACCGGTGCGCTCTTTTGGGCAGACGTCGGCACGATGTCCTGGCTTGCGACAGTTGAAGCAAGCCTCAACTTTAGCCTTGAATGGGCGGCTGGAGTAGACGGCGCCATAGAAGTTCAGCTGCCGTGGGACTTCAGTGGTGTTGATGAATGTCCCCAAGATGGACTTGGTGCGACCAAGCTGGCGTGCGTCGGTGATGGTGAAGGTGCGGCTTGGGTTAAGAGCCACTAGGTCTGCGAATATCTCCTCTTGAGACTGGTTGTACATGGCGTTGTACAGGATTCCCTTGATTGCGTTGTCAGGGGCAGCGACATACGACTTCATCGGGTACTGTTGGTCGTTGAGTTGTAGGCCTTGGAGCTGAACGTATCGCTTCATTCGGCGTTCGGAGGGCGTACTCACAGTGAGAGAGTTGTTGTGTGAGTTAATCCGGAGCTTGTCTTGGCTCCTCGCTTGATTGTAGTCAATCTCTGCTCCAGCGCAGAGGATCGGGAGGAGAGCACCTGCGTTGATGGGTCGAAGATCGAGGCCCCCGCGTGGTCGGAAAACAATCTTGAAGTCCGTGGCCGGTAGCCGGGGTAGAGAAGGGTGTTTCTTCAACTTCGGCGAAGCAGACTTGCCTTGCGGCGGGGCGGCAGACTTGCCTGGACCTGCCGGGGATCCGGATAGCGCTGACGTGTCACTCGCCGGTGCTTGCTTCAGCGCGGGGTAGATCTTGTTGCGGGCCCGAATGGCTCGGGACCAGCGTGGGTCATCCTCAAATTATTGGGGTGAAAGCTTTTCTCCCTCGACGTGGTACGGCATCTTGCGACGCGTACCCGGAGGTGAGACGGGGCGATGAGCAGCCGGCGGCGTTCGTTAGGCCCGGCGGCCCGGGACAGCCCGGCGTCGGAGGAAAATCGACGAAAAATAGGAAAATCTGGACGGAAATGTTCCAAACACGGAGCAGACCGGTGCCGGGCACCTTCACAGACCGATTCTGGTAGAATTCAGGCCATTCTCAGTCGATTATCCGCCGCGAAGAGTGAAAAATAACTGAGCCTATGTGGAGCGCGTCCGTACCCTCCGGAGGCAAGCGGCGTTCCTCGCAGCCGGGAGCTCGGCGCCCGCGAGCTCCCGGTAGGCTCCTGGGCTCCTGGGCTCCCGGCTGGCTCCCGGCGGGCTCCTGGGCACCCGCCGAGCCCCGTAACCGCTATCGCCCGAAATACGAAAAAAAGCGCCGACGGCATGCTAGCTAGCATTCAAAATGCGCGCGCCCAAAACCGAAAACGGAAGTGATTGATGCCGACCGCTTGGCGCGCTGCCGTCAATTCGGACGCTGGGCTCTATGGGAGTGTCCTCTCTTGTTGAATTCCTTTCTCTATGCTTCAATGGCGAAGCGGTGGCGGCGGCTGCGCTTCCTCGAACCGGAAACAGCGAGCAGACGGCGCATCCCAGGATCCCTCGCTCTTTTACGGGTCACGTATTGCGCTTGCTGCGGAGTCGTACGGCGAACAAACAATGACATAGCGCCGACAGTCTCAGAAAAGTTCGTTGCAGC
This sequence comes from Dermacentor silvarum, assembly GCF_013339745.2. Lineage (NCBI taxonomy): Eukaryota > Metazoa > Arthropoda > Arachnida > Ixodida > Ixodidae > Dermacentor > Dermacentor silvarum. The sequence continues at coordinate 436,380,970 of NC_051154.1, forward strand.
TGCCGCGCAGCACATCCCACATGTCCCTGCTGCTTAGCGGCATTACTGATTTCGCGGTACGCACACAAACCCAAAAACTTACAGATCGCGAACACAGCCGCCACAAAACAGCATGGCTCACGCGAGCGGTTTCGACGATTCGAACTGTAACAGCGCTCCGCAGGGCACCTTCCCGCCTACCAGGCTTACCGGCGTGCAACGCAGCCAAACGCCCTAAAGCGCCAAGCAGCAGGGAAATGTGGGGTGTGCTGCGCGGCAGTTGCAACGAACCTTTTACTCACTCACTCACTACATACTCACTCTCACTGCCGTGGGCCGAGGTGTTACTTTCACCCATAGTTTCACCCTTTCCATGGATGACCCTTTCTGTTTTTACGCGAGTGAAGCACCAGCGTTTGTCGGTGCATGCGCCTCTAGCGCTTTCGGAGCGGCCGTCGTCTGATATTTTGAGGAGCTTTCTATACAGTTACTCGTTCCTTGCCTATAGCCGCTGTTCTCATAACTTGTTTTAGACTCCCTGCCTCGATTGATATATCGAAAGTGCAGGCGCAATGTCACAAAATAGTGGGTCAAGTTGTGCACTCGGCAACGCGTGGATTTGGTTACGACCGCTGCTGCCCTCTCTGGTGCTGTCCTTCTCCATCTGTCTTCATTTTTAACGTTACCTGCGACCGTTTTTCTCGCATTTTGCCTATATGTGGGGTAGGGGACACAAGAGCTCTATCGCAGCACGTCGCGAAATTACGTATGATTTGAAAAAAAATGCGATTTGACGTTTATTTGAGAAGTAAATCATGTGGTGCCGAAGTGGGAAGAGGCTCAACATAGCATATGACCTCGTTTTACAAATCACTCGGGGGCCGAATAATCCTGTGCTTTAGCCCATTGAGCCACAAAATGCTATAATTGCATTGCATGTCCCAACTTCCTTCGATACAAGAGAAATCATACTTTTTATCACGCGTAAGTCTGCTTATGATGGCAACCCAAAACGACAGTACCAAGCCCACGCAAAATATTTTCAGCGTTTGTGGTATATTAGAATCTGTCTTCCCGCCAACCACGTCCGCGCTGCCGCTGAAATAAATATATTCCCTCACTTTAAGCAACAAACGTCCGCTCCATGTGCGCAGCTCCTAACTTGTAACACATAGGTTACCACTAGAGTGTACACTCTAGTTACCACGTTGCTCATAGGTTACTGCGCAAAGGTTGCATTGCGCAATTTGTGATGGTAACCTTTAGATGGCTTGCATTTTGGGTGTTGTAACCTCTAGACCACACAAAAATAGCGAAAACATGAAAATAAACCACTTGCAACCTTTATTTCATAAGTTACAATTCCCAAAAGTTACTGTATAGGTTACCGTGTTTAGAGTGTTGTTTCAACGTCGTGCAGTCGCACGCGCAGAGAACGAAACAACGTCATTTTCTACCGTGTTCCAGCGCCGCGATAATGCTCTTCCATCCTCTCGCGTCCGCCTCATTACTCGTGATTATGCCACTGACTTAACCGCTAATCAGGTGTTCTCGTGCAGAGCGCGCAAAATCGTCCGCAACGTGAAACGAGATAAGCACGAGAGCTCGCTTGCTAGACAGTCACCGCAAGTGCACCACTCAGCAAAAGCGCAAGAGAAAATAAAAAAAAGAAGAAGGTGGGCAAGGTCCATCTAAATAGGTCGCGAAGCTTGGAACGAAAAGCGTGCCAAAGCCTATCGCCAGAGATATCAGTTAGTGGTGCGCGATTGAAGTGCGACTAGGTGAGGGAGGGAGAAACACTGAAACTAGGAAACCTATGGGGAAAAAATCTTCCAAAAGTTTTAATCAGAATACTGTCACACGAGTAAATATTCCGTTTCCAATATTTTTTGCTGTACTAAAACAACAAAGGTTAATTTTGTTTCTATTTCAGAATTAATTAGTTCGTTATTGGTGACCCCTACCTACCAGTGATTTTGGCGCTAGACATGGCAAGACTGTGCAAACCAGCTATTATGTCGTGTGGAGTGGTGTGGCTGACATGAACGCGGCGGTTTCATCCGAGTTTATTTTTTCCTTGCGTGTTTGTTCAAAGTGTGGCGTGTGCTTCACTTCAAATTTTTGCGTGGCCTAGCACACGGCATTCATTGGCAAAAGGTGTGAGTGCAGGTTTTTTGTTATCGTGCAAGTTCATGGCTGCGGCTTCCGACGCTCTGTGTCTCGTCGTGTCGATAAATGCAGAACGCTCCGCGCAGAAACGTGGTGCTATCTTCTTTCACTCTCTGTAACACAGGCTCTGAGTGTCTGACGGGAAGCAAAATTAGTAAGTCAAATGTTTTTTTTTTTTTTAAATCGTAATCTGGGGCAATGTTGTCTTGTCTGATAACTGTTGGATATGAATGCATTGTGTCGCATGGAATTTCGAATGATTCTGTGAAAAGGTTTAGCATGTGTTGCTATACATTACGACATTGCGCTGGCCATAGTACATTTCATCCATTGAAATAAGTTTGGTTTGGTCAATTCTATTGGTTGCGCAATTCTAGATGAATAAAAGTGAACTTGCGTTTGAAACCTCTCTGGCACTGTCATTTATTTCCATCCTTTTCGCTCGCCTTCCTAAGAAACCTACAGGAGCGATTGCCGTCAATGAAAGCCTAATTATGTTCAGATTAAGTCATACGCCTCTTAATGACACGCTGACACTTCAGCTTAGGCGAGATGCAAGGTTGCCTCAGCCTCAAAAGAAAAATAGCTGCTGACGCAGCGGTCGAAAGGCCGGACGCTGAAGAAATTCAAAACTTTCGCGACAAGTAGCGTAATATCTTCACGTCACTGCCATTTACGGTTGTGACGTCACTTTTTTTGCTTGCTATTAGTTCTTCCCCCGATACGTAGATGGCGACGGTTGCAACGAGCCACCATTTTCTAGATATGTGGACTTCTATGGAGGCTACGCTACAAGTTTACATATACTTTGAGGTGGGGCCCGTGACGTATTCGTCACGCGATCCTCCGGTTCTGTTATGATAGAACTCGGGAAAGGAATTTCGTTCGCGGAGGCTAGACAGCAAGTGGAGAGAGTGTCTATGTTGGCGGTGACGCTCGCGCCTCCTGAAATCATGGGTTCGTGGCAATTCCAATATTTATATCTCTGCTAATAACGAAATAATTTAAAAACTCTTGTGGTAGAACACTTCTCAGAGGGCATGCAACAACTTCCAGAGCATAACCAAAATGTGTTATGTGACGTAGTGAGGGGCCCTTCAAGGTAATAAACTGCACTGATTACCACTTACTGTGCACTCACGGCTGAAGTTCGGGATATGGGTACAAAAAAGGAACACTTCGAAAGTAATTATGGCTGCAATTTTATAGGTTTCGTTGACCTTTTCGACTGCGTCGCTGGACCTTGTTGACTTCCGCGGGGCACAGCGTAGAAGATTTGCCTCCTTAATTTACGCCACTGTGCCTTCGCCTAAGAATTCATGAACGGGGACCGAATTCGCAGATCTTTTCATAGGTAAGTGCTGTTGGCCATTTGCCAGCCGACTTTGCTAATGACATCACCAATATCCTGACTGGCCGGCGTATGCTCTCAAGAACGCTTTTTGTTATGAATACGTCTCCTGGTTACACAGTGCTGCAAGACGCGTAGGAAGTCTGGGAACATGTTAGCAAAAACTAGGGAGCACTAGAACAGGCTTTATTTCTTTGGAATATAAAATAATAGTACCTAAAATTGGTCAATATTTAGTTGCATGTGACGAAAAAAATTGATTACAGATATACCTTGGCAAGACACTGCAGAATGCAAGAGGATCTTATCAAACGACAGCAGTGTCGTAAGGCTCCTATTACATTTTAAAATTGCTTCGATTACCTTTAACAGCTCTACTGTCATCTGGTGCGCTCGAGTGGTACTCCTTCGTGTCCGTAAAAGCAAGAACTATTTTCGTTGCCATATTCAAGCGGGAATAAAAGTACAACAAATATCTGTTGCAAAATGGAATCTTGTGTTTTGTCCTATGTTGCCAGTCTCTTTACCTTTTTTTGTTCTTTTTTGCGTTGTTTTCATGTTTCTTCTCGGATTAATTATACACTTTCGTGTATTATGTCCCCCTCTATGCTGTATATTACTAGGTGACTATTGGGGAATTTGACGCCCTATATCTACTACTGGATTTTCGAGAAACCTCACCAATAGGCTGAGGAGTAATTTTGACCTCCCAGATAGTTTAATGGCACCTTGGGGTAAACGTTTCAGAGTGCTTGAGAAAGATTCATTTTGAACGGGGGGTCGAAAAAAGGCGCTCCAACTACATTTGGCTGCTTCTTTCAGATTGCTGAAATCTGACTTGGGGCATCCTGAAATGCTTCCACCAACGATGTCAGTGCAATTGCGACATCCGGTCACGTGAGACTATGCAGTTTCCGTAAGCGCGCGTTTGGTGGCGCCAGCTGTGCCTGCTCCGCCATTTATGGCGGTTTCGCGATTGCGCTATAACTTACTGCTGTCGTCCTTTGTGTGTCTTGTTTCGGCGATGGCAAAGAAACAAACTTTCCATTTCTTAGCGGCAACTTCAGTTCCTCTTTCGAGCCTAGAAGCAACCAGCGAGAGCAGCTTCATCGTAGTGCTGAAAATTTGCTGTGCTGGCGTAGGACTTCCTTGAACGTGACGGCCACTGTAATGGTCCTTTTCGTTGACCACCATTTCTGCATGACTCAAGCGCCGGGACGCCAAGTGGTGAGGTAACATGAAGGAAGGAAAGCACGAGGAGGGAACGTTACATAACAAATACAGCCAGGGCACTCAATCCACTACGTAATCATGGCGCGGTAAATTTTAGTGTCTGCGACCGCAGGGCCAGCAGGGATGGCCGCGCTCTGAGCACGCTCTTCCTAAGGGATAACTGATGTTACAAGAACGTGTGGCTAGCGCACTCGCGATTTCCATAGAAGATAATAAATGCTTACGTTGCAATATAAACGAAGTTGCGCAAACACATCGGGAGAAAATGCGCACATAGCGGTTAGAAAGGAACCCCTACAAGTGCGCCTCGATTAAAACTGCACCGCGAACCAAGCCTATTACATAGTCCGAGAGTCCCGAGACCGCCGAGAAGGGTCACGTGTAGAGCCGACTTTTTCACAGGGAAAAGACAAAGGAAACGGTGCAAAGAGAGTTGCCTTGCGAAGGCCTGGCAGCGTGACGCAATGCTTCCACCCAGTTTATTTACTTCCTTCATGCGCGGCGGCATTTAGTCGAGCATCGCCGGAAGTCCCCCTTCGGCCCTCGCTTCCTTCCCTTTCACTGGTACAAGAGGTGACCGCGATTCGAGTGGCGCATGTTTTTTTCTGACTTGGATCTGGATGACCTGACAATCTGACTTGGAGGAACGGATCTAGCGCCTGAATAAGGGCGTAGAAACATGAATGCAGCCTATCTTTCATTCTACCACCATACCCTGCTGAGACAAACGTAAGACCGTGTACTCTGAAGCAGAATGTTATAGCAGTGGAGTCGATCACCAAGAGACTAGGAAAAGGAATAGCATTACTTTTTTTCTGGAACGTTTACGCAACTAAAAACCAAAGCTGTTTATCTTTACTAACAAGGGTGTGCAAATAGTGATTTTTGAGACCGAATCGAATATGAATCGAATAGCGCCAGAAGCGGATTGAATAGAATATCGAAAACGTTTCGAATAGTTTTCGAATAATGAACAACCGCTATCATAACTATATAAAACGATATTCACACCCCAGTACTCTTAAGGTTAGCAAGCCTGCGTATCTACATAGTCGATTATAAAGTTTTGTTTATTAAAAGCACAAATGAAGCACAGACTCTTCGCAGAGCGCGAATGATCGCTGTACAGCCTGTAAAGTATGATTAACTAAGCGACGTAGCCTGCTGCATTAGGCTATTTATCATGTTTTATGTGTATGCTATGCCCGCGGGGGTAGAAATTACCCATACTTTTTCTCTAATTTTATGTCTATTTAGATGCCATTGACATTTTCAAATATTTCAATAGTATTCGAAAAATATTCGCTTTAACGAATAGTGACTATTCGATTCGAAGACCGAGTTGAATATGACATTATTTGATTTATGATTCGGAAGGTTCGAATATTCGCTCACCCCTAGTTACTTCTGGTGCTCTGTTTGCCGGAGGGTTGTAGATGAATCCTCTTCATTAAATATTAAATGTCCACCACGGCTGGAGACAAACGACCACAGAAGGGACCGTACACGCAAATACTCCCCGTGAACTATGGTAACAACGAGCGTAGGAATTATGACATGCAATGAATCATGCCCGCTCGCGGTCATGTATCTCTTAAACTGGCGGGTAACACTACTGAACATTTCGCGATGGCCGCATTCCGATGGAACGTTGAATGCTAAAACGCTCGGGCACCGAGCTTTCGGGGCGCATTAGAGAACCCCAGGGGGTCCAAATTAATCCGAAGGGCTGCACTCCAACCTCCCTCATGGACCATATCGTGCCGATCGGGACGTTAAGCCCTGCAAATTATGTTTAACTACATCTGTTTTGATGGTGGCTGATGTCGCGCGCGCGGCACTGTTGAACGAGTGAGAAATGTTTTATTCTTACGGGCTCGTTTCTCTTTGCAATGTTTTTTTTTCTGAGGCGCAGGTCAACTGTGCGAGCCGAAGTCACCAGGTATGAAATCCATGGCAGACCCCAGTGAATTTCCTTGGCAACACCTGTTATCTTTATGGAAAGTGAGCTAAGGAAGCTGCGGCATGAGCTTCAAAAACAAAAAATAAAAAATAAACTTACTGGAATGCTATTTCTTCGCCTGGAAGGCTCACTTGTGGCAGGAGTGCTTATAGACCACCGAGTTCAAGCATACCTCTTTTTTAGATAGACTAAAAAATTTTCATTCAACGTTGTTACAAAAACTGTAGCACTCTTGTAATTATTGTGGAGATTCCACATTGACGCTATCAGTACAGACCACACTGAATATACTAACATGCTGCAGTCGTACAGCTTTCGTAGATGTGGATGTAGATGTAGAGCCTTGGTGGTGGTGGCACATACCCACTCTGGGGGATTGGCCAACAACCGGGTAGTTCGATAGAACCATGATAAACGAGATCTACAAAATACTGTAAACATAAATTTGGGAATTGGTACGTATATGAGAATGAATAGGTAGATTATCTCACATGATTTTAATAGAATAAAGGAATAAATGAAAACTAAAAAAAATAAACAGCTAGTCATCGATTTTTAAAAATATAACGGAGCCTTAAGCTCTGACTTTACCGTCTAAATCGTTCTGACCCTGCAATGAAATCCTGGATGGCATCGACAACCTTCCTGTCGCTGTGCTCAAGAGCCGAGGCCCCCAAAGATAGCAATTCAATCACAACCCCAACACGCGTCACTTCTTTTTCAGCAACCCTAATCGAGCACGTTCTGACAAACATTCCAACAAATTAGTTACCACAGCATTTCAACAGCCTATTTCGGACCATTTGCCAATATATGTGAAAGTAGAAATCCTGGTTATATAAAAGCAGATAAAATAGATTACACTCATGCGCGTAATCTCCTTTTGCCATATAACAGAGACACAATTTACCGCACTTATGTCAGTACTGAATTTTCTAATTTAATTGGCATTCCAAAGGACACTTTGAAACATGATCAACGTGAATTCTTGACGCGCTCCCATTATAAACATGTGTGTGCTTGGCTGGCAAGTCGCATACAAGATCTGCTTAAGGTATGTCAGCACCTTTGAAAAGGCATTTTTAAGAAAAAAATAATTTTTTTCTTTTCTAGATTTCGAGAATTACCAAACATTCAAAAATGTTCTGCAAAAAGAATTATGGTATTATCGTATTTATTTCAAAAGTTATAGCCAACTTACTAACAGCTGGTGAACGGTTCTGAAACCGAAACGAATGTGGTGTGGTAACACTGTAACAGAAACTGATAACTCAGCGAAAATCAGCGGCGTATATTGGACTTTTTCTGTTATGTTTTAGTCTGATACGTAAAATGTTATTCCAAGACAATTTAGAAGGCTCCCTTTTTTTAAAACATTGCTTTAAATTTCCGTAAAGGGGATGCATCACGTTAAAGCGCGTCTCTGTTGTTTACTTTGCGTGCGCTTTGTGCTGCAGCTGTGAATGCTACCGGGATCGTCATTTTTATAACTAATATTTTTAGTAGCAGCAGTAATAACATAGGCTGAACGTTTTTATGAGAAGGCATGTCCAAATTCAAGGTAAAATGACGATTGAAACGAAACTTGAAAAAACACAAAACAATCAAAAAAAGTTTCAAACGAAATTGAAGCCGGTTTATGCTGACCTTTGTACGGATGAGCTCTTAAAGAAGTGCCTGCACGGAAAATCCCAAAATGTAACGAGAGTTTTACCGGTATGATTTGGCTACGGGTTCCCAAAGACTTCCGCTTGAGCCTGCCCATCCTACTTTTTGGTTTATATGATAATGTGTGCCACTTCAATGATGGCAACAGAAGTACAACAGATATTTTGAGGCAAACAGGCATCGAGCCTGGGCATCGCACGCTCCGTAGCATGTTGCACCAGACCAGTATAGTGTGAGGAAGGCCCAGCGTCAATCAACGGGTGAGGCAAAATATCTCCGTAAGAAAAGACGGGCTGCAACAAAAGCCAAAATAGAGCTCGTGGCAGCTAAGAAGGGCCCTAGCTATGAACCTAGTAGATTTTAAGTTTCAAGGGCGTGTAGATCTTGTTTGTACAAGGATTGAAAAACTTTAATCTTGTTTTTATCAAAACTTGTTTTTTTGCACTTTCTTGTTGCGCAAACAGTTGTAACTACGAAATCAATAAATAGTTTTCAACGAAACTTAGCACGCCTATCCTTTCTTACTAGCCTGTGCAATGAACTAGGACTATTGAAAACGAACGGTAAGTTTTGATTTAATCATGTTTTATTGAGGTAATACAGACAAAAATGACAGATTTTTGTGTTTTCTTTGGTAATGTTACTATAACTTGATTGCCAACTTTCGGATGGCAAAGATCCTGTTTGTTGCACAGTCTGGTCAGTTGGCTACCTCTGCACCAAAAAGTTTACAATCCCTGCACTCCATTCGCTGGTTATGAATGTTCGCGTAACAGCCAATTTTGGGCAATGTTTTGTCAATAACAAATGCTAGTATAATTTTTTCACGTTTTTTGCTTTGGAATATCATTTAGAATGGTCGTTTTTAAGGTCAGTGTGGAATAAAAATTTAATGGTCAAAATTTTTAAAAATTGATAAAGGTGGTGACATACCTTAAGGTGACTTTTATCGGTGCCATAAATGGACATATAATAAAAGTGATAGTTACTATTTCGGTGAGTTTAAAAAGGCCTGCAACAAAGCTGTATAGGTTAAAGTTTAGGTTTAGGTTCCGGTTAAACTCAAAGGTGATCGAACTAGCTGCAGGCACCACCAGGAAGGTGTGGCAGATTGTTAAGGAAGTTATTGCTCAACCTCGCAAGCAGAATATTCTTCCCAATAATGTATCCGAGATTACTGTTGAAAAGATTATTATTTCACTAACATAGGCCCTAGTCTAGTAGCAGTGCTTTCCAATCGTAACCACGTCTTCATATTCTACCACTCCCGTTGCAAGTCCATTTGTTTTGCGCGACATTGAACTGTTTGAAATAGTTCATGGTGAAAACGATATATTTAGCGGGAAAGCAGCAGGACCTATTGGTGATGTTCTGCACTGTTAGGTTAATAAAAAATATTGATATTTTAGGTGCAATACTGCTGCAATTATTTAATCACTCTTGCAAACTAGAATCTATCCGTGAACCTTACGAATAGCTGAGGTCACCACGATCTTCAAAGAAGAGCACAAATCTGACCCGTCTTGCTGTCATCCCATCTGTTTCCTTAGTGTTATCTACCGTCCTTGAAAAAAAAAATTTTTCCGAAACGCATTCATTGTTTGACAGCGCAATTGTATATGGTTACGGTACCATAGAAATTTTCCTGTCTGCACACAAAAACTATCCTCATCAATGGCTCATACACCCGTAAGCAAGCAAAAAATGAAATGGTTTATAGCCCCTTGAGGCAGAGGCTACAAGCACTCATAAATGTGCAGCGAGCAGTGCATCAAAGAAAGTGTTTACAGTTGCGAGTATGCTGATCAGTGTACGAACATATCATACTGACCACAAAGCCATTGTGAACGTCGTTACTGAAGTGGCAATGCATGATGCAATAAAGTATTTACCACGTTTTCTTACCACGATGTTTGCAGCTCTGCTGGTCCTCCGCCTTTGCAGGGCGGAATAACCTTGATTTATGTTCAATATGACGTTCATGTTTTCGATCTGAACAATGAACCTCTCCCGCAGTACATACATTAACACAGGCAATAAATAGCGCCATTCATAATGACCAACTAGTAGCAGTTACAGTTTTCTATTTAAAAAAAGCCGGTCACACAGTTGATAATGATATTCTGCGCAATAAGTTAAGCAGGTGTTGGCTTCGCAATAGCACGCTTATTTTTTTCGTACTCCCAGTAACAGTTGTGAGTAAATAGTTGACATAAACGAGATAACCTCATCCCCTCAGTGTCTGCGAGCTGGGGTGCCACAGTGATCCATACTTGGCCCCTTGCTCTTTATAATTTATATCAATGACTTACCCCAGATTCTATCAAGTGATAATGTGTAAATGTAAGCCGATGACACTGCCACAATTATTGCAGGTAACAACATCGAGAAAAAGAAGAAAAACACAATAGAACTTGCTAGGATATTCGATAAGTTTATTCAAAATTAATTAAACCATAAATAATAAAAAACAAATACTCCATTTCTTATTCCCGGGCTGAAACCGTCAGGTGTCCTATTACTATATCAATCAATATAATTGGCGATGCTATCGAACTCCCTATATTAACCACTGATATCGACACGGCACACCGTGTTGCCTCTAGATCAAATGAAAAGAGCATCATTGCTCGCTTCTGCTCACGCGATAAGAAAAATGAGTTCATCAGGAAGGCGCGAAGGGCTAGGCTTCGCACTGATCACATTGGTTTCACTGGTGGCACTAACATGCCAATCTATGTGAACGACCACTTAACCATTGACAACAAGAAGGTGTTCTCGAAGGCGCTGGCACTCAAAAAAGAAAATAAGTGGAAGTACTTATGGACAGAAAACTGCCAGATAAAAGCCCGCAAAACTAACGACAGCAGGGTCTATCGCATTATCACGGAATCCGACCTTCGAATATTCACGTGATGCATTCTAATTTTTTTCCTTTTTCTTGCTTTTCTACCTTTCTTTTTTCATGGCCTTGCTCTCCCACGTTGACGTAAAATCTCGTCTTACCGTAAAAAAACGATCGCTCATTCACTTCAATGCTCGTAGTCTTCGTAAGAACATAGATGCAATTACTAACTTCATCGCCTCGCTACAGCATGCCTTCACTTTCATCTGCATATCAGAGACTTGGCTTTCTGAAGCCGACAACAATCTGAGTGGTTTTCCATCTTATCAAGCAGAGTATTGCCACCGTCCAACTGACAGTCATGGTGGTGCCGCCATTTTTATTTCACAAGATGTCACCTACACACGTAGATTTGATCTGGCAGTTAACGTGAATCATTGTGAGTCAGTGTGGATAGAGGTCGACCGGTCATTCCTTAATCACAATAACAAGAACTTGATTCTTGGTTGCATTTATCGCTCACCGTCATCTTCCCTTAACGATTTCTTGCTTTGTCTTGACGTCGTATTGTCAAAGCTAACTTTTGAAAATAAGGATGTTCTGATTGTAGGTGATGTTAACATTAACTTACTTGATACTGATTCGAATTCGTGCACAATTTACACTGACTGCTTTACTGGATATGGTTTCGAATCACTCATTCACTGTCCAACTAGATTAGCTTCTAGTGGGAGCGGTACGCTCATTGATCACGTGTTATCTAACATATCACCATCGACTTTTCCCGGGGTTGTTGATACTGATATAACCGATCATTTTCCAGTTTTTCTTACATTTAACAAGGAAATAGATAAGGACAATACTAGCTACTATACTTCTGTATTTAGTGCAGATACCTTTGTTGAAACCATCAGTAAAACTGATCGGTTGCCAATTAATACCACGTTTGATCCCGAAGAAGCACTGAATAAGTTTTGCTCCTTATTCTTGTTGGCCGTCTCAACTAACACACGCACTGTGAAATGTGGGAAAAAATATAAAGATCCGCTGAACCCATGGATGACGGATGGTCTTTTAGAAAGTCTGAGGAAGAAGGAAAACATGTACAAAAAACTAAACGTCAGCCCTTTAATACTGGACTGGCTAAACGCCATAAGAGGTACTGTAATTTATTGAACGTTTTACTTAAACAGGCGAAAAAAAAGTACTACGAAAATAAATTTGAACAGAATAAGAATAACCCAAAAAAACAGTGGCAACTATTGAACTCTTTTCTTAACAAGTCATCTGTTGATGCTTCTATAACCAGAATAAATTACAATAGTCTCACTCTTTCTGAACCCAACGAAATTGCTGATGCTTTCTCGGACTATTTTTCTTCCGTTTATACTAATAAAGACATACATGCGCCGTTGTATAATACTTTAAGCCGTACGACACAATCATTATTCCTCTTACCAGCTACACCAAATGAAGTGTTTTCCACGATTGCTAATCTTAAAAATACAGGGCCTGGCTTATATAAAATTTGTGTAAGGCATTTAAAACTGGTGGCACATTTAGTTTCCGACACGCTCTGTAATATTATCAACCTAATCTTTAAACAAGGCTCGTTCCCTTCATTTTTAAAAAAACGCTAAGAATATTCCTGTTTTTAAAAAAGGCGACAAACAAACGGTTACTAATTACCGACCGATTGCAATTCTTTCCTGCCTTAGTAAACTAATTGATAAATTATTTGTTAAACGTCTTAACGACTACTTAACAAAGTTTAACTTGATAAAAAACAACCAATTTGGTTTCCGCCCTGGAAGTTCCACTAATTTAGCTGTGCTGTCTCTAACTGACTACATAAAAAAATGTATCGATTCAGGAAACTTGGTCGCATCTGTTTTTTTAGACTTTACTAAAGTGTTCGACACGGTTAACCATCGGGTCCTGTTTAATAAACTTGAGTCTTATGGTATAACCGGTCCTGCGCTAACATTCTTGCAAAGTTACTTACTTGACCGGCAATACACAGTACATGTAGCAAATAATTTTTCTGTAACAAAATGTATTAACCAGGGTGTACCACAGGGCTCAGTTTTAGGTCCTTTGCTTTTCGTTCTATATATTAATGATCTTCCGGATTCTCTTAGCTCCTCCAACTACGATCATTGCGTTTTATACGCAGATGACACAACCATATCTTCATCTGATAAATGTATTGCTGCTCTTACTTCGAAGTTAAATATTGCATTGAGTAACATTATGACATGGTGTAGTAACAATTGCTTGGTTCTGAATCCTCTAAAAACTCAAAAAACTAAATATATGTTGTCTAAAAGTGCTCAGAGGTCCTTAACCTTTATTCCTGAACTAAAGCTTGGAATTCATTCAATTCCCGCTTGCACCGATGTTACTTTTCTTGGCATTCATCTTGACTCTAACCTCACATTTCGCTGTCATTTCGAACATCTCAAGCTGAGGACTGCGTTTGGTATACGCACAATAATCAAAGCTTGTCCTTTTTTCTCTCGTGAGGCTCTACTAGCGTTGTATTTTGCTTTCATTCATAGTCACATTAATTACGGTAATGTTTCATGGGGCTACACGTACGCTTGTCATTTATCAATTCAACACATCCAACATCAGTCAATACGCATTATCACTTCTAGAACTATGCAATCCAATGCTTCATCGTTACTTCGCTTGTACAGTATCTTGCCTGCTAATAATTTGTTCCAGTTTAACATAGTTGTCTTACTCCACAAGTTGCTTCATAATAACCTTACGTTTCCTTTCATTGCAATTCACCTTTTGCAGAACAAAAATGCAACCAGATTTGCGGCTAATAACAATTTCTTGTTACCTATGGTTCATACCAATTACGGCAAAAAAACATCTGCATTCACAGCTATTTCTCTTTGGAATGAATTACCATCAACTATTAAATCATGCACTTCTCTTGAAATCTTCAAAAAGTTACTTAAGTGTCATTTCCTGCGATAACTATACTACGATCCTGGCGGTGTATCTTAAAACTTTTCTCTCACATGTCACTTCTTAGGTTTCATCCATGTTGTTTTCATCCATGCTTGTTCTCGCGTTTCTTTCTTACCATGTTCTTTCGAATTGATTTGAATTGTCTAATAATGTATTTAATCTGTCGATGTTGTATGATAATAGCGTTTATTTGCTGTGTATAGATATCACCACGTTGTATCATTTACCAAGGGTCCCACTACAGTTCTTTCACTTTGGGACCCTTGTCTGTATATTATTGATGTTGTAATAACAGCTTTTTTGGAACTAATAAAATCTGAATCTGAATCTGAAATCACCACTTGAACGCCCTGAATCGTATACTTATCTCGGTGTCAATCTCGACAGCAATTAACATTGGCAATACCTCTTTCAAACTATTTGCTCTAAGCTAGCATTTGTCTGTTACGCTTTTTGGCCGGCAAGGGAACATTTTGAAACAAACATTCTTCGCATTTTGTAGTTTTCTTTTATTCAAAGCCATTTGTTATATTGCACCGAGCATTACAGATGGACTTTCACGACGTACCTCGAACCTAATCGACGCCTACGAAAATGGCCGATCTGTACCATAAACTTTTCCCAGCGAACAATTTCAAACATTTTTTTTTCAATTGCCTGTGGCAGATGGCACAATTCTATTCCATGAGCTGGTCTACTCGAGACGGACATTGCTTGCAGAGCAAATTGAAATGCAAAATCTACCAACTAACAGAAGTTCAATCGGTCGTTGTCATACCAATGTCGTCAGGACGTCGTCGCCACGCTGTCATTTTTACCACCTTCATCACTTCACTAACGTCATCCCATTGTTTCCATACCGCCTTCGTCAATCCATCGACGTCATTCCTTCGTCGTCATTCCAATGTTGTCAGTGCGTGGGGGTCATCTAGTTTAAAGTCGCTAGATTTTCTGCTCTTTTTAAGTAGCGACATCTACTCCATCGGCCGCCATTATCTTCCTAGATAGCATACGACCATCAACGGCCGCTGCTATCTACGCTGCTCGCAGCAGCGTGCAAGTGATTGCGGGGGAACGGCGTTAGGAAGAACATGTCTGCCGGAATGAGCACCGCCCAGTGAAATTCATCGGCGGTGCTTCAAAGCTTGTCGTTACCTAAAGAAAGCAAAAAAAAATATCTAGGGACTTTTATCTAGTTGTTCCCATGCCGACGTGCTTATGGGTGACCTTGGCAGGCGAGTGCCATTGTGAACTGGGACCATACCGGAGTATGTCACATATAGCCGAAGCAACAGAAGTCTTAGAATGGCCACTACAGATGTTAAATAAACGTGACTTAAAATGCGGTGTGCCACTACATTGCTCGAATACTAATTTCATTGTCAATGAGAGTCATCGTGAGGCGAGTTATGCCGTAATTTTTCCCCCGCTGTATAATGGATAAATATGTGTTCGATGTGTACTTTTCTTTGCAATGAAGTCAGAATTGAGAGCGAGCTTCTTGGTTAATAATTAACTGTTCTACGTCACTGATACTATGTATATTCTCTGTATTTTGTCTTAAGTGTTGTTTTGTTGCTATTTCAGATAATGTACAATCATATGTTAATAAGTTCGATTACTGCCATTTACATTTTTTTGTAAATGGCTCCAGAAGTCGCTTTTGGCCTTGAGGACACGCAATGTGCGCGCACAACTGTATTAATTTTGTTAATTTAGGATAATAAACTTCAAAATTGAAGCACCATCCCCAGTTTTAACCCGCAAGGCGCGTAATATCCAGAAAACACATTTTCTATGACACTATAGATTTTTCGGGGATCTTGCAACGAATACCAGCGTTAATTCACATAGGTCGCTGCAGCCAAAAGTCACACAGGAATATGTTCGTTTTATATTTCTAGAGAAGAATGGGTTGGGGTAGTTTTTTTTTGCGCAACTATATGGACACTCCAGGCGAATTTCAGCCGTTGTCGTCAGCATTTTTTTAAATTTTTATTTTAAATTATGGGGTTTTACGTGCCAAAACCACGATCTGATTATGAGGCACGCCGTAGTGGGGGACTCCGGAAATTTGGACCACCTGGGGTTCTTTAACGTGCACCTAAATCTAAGTACACGGGTGTTTCCGCATTTCGCCCCCATCGAAATGCGGCCGCCGTGGCCGGGATTCGCTCCCGCGACCTCGTGCTCAGCAGCCCAACACCATAGCCACTGAGCAACCACGGCGGGTTGTCGTAAGCATCGCCATGACGTACCGTATAAAGTCGAAGTGCGATAAGATCCCGGCTGCCCGACTTGTGCTGTAAGTGCAAGGGGAAGCGTGCGAGGGTTCGCCTAGAAGGATGGTGGCTTGATCTCGCGCGCGCAAGGAACGAGGTGAGGGAGGAGTCGTGATAGCTTCTCGCGTGTGCAAGGGTGAAGCGAGGTGAAGTGCGTGTACAAGGAGGGGAGAGGGGAAGGGGGCTAGGCTGGCGCGCTTCTCCCCTTCTACTGCGCCGTGGCTGAGCATGGCATGGCAGAGCGGGGCCGCACGCGTCTTGGAGATAAACTGCGATGGGTTCGAAGGCTGACCGACCCGAGATAGCTGATGACTTCGTGTGCACTGTCTTCACGAGCGCCTAGTTGGCGTTCACGTGAGATGCAGCGCTAAGTGGAATTCACTCGCCGCTGCGGCCGCTCTTCATCGCGTCAGCGTCCTGATAGCGAGTGTCTGCGGTCATCGAGTGAAATGAGTTCATTTATGTGCCTGGGCTTGCCTGACACCACATTTGCTAATTTATTCAGTAAGCGAACGTTTACCGCATCTTATATAGCTGACAGAACTACTAGCTTTAGTAATTCACATAGCTGCCTAATAATTGGCCATCGCAATCAATGCTTCACCCTTTCGGGTGACGCTGACATTTGTTTTGTTTTATTAATTACTCACGTTTACGCATTACCCTTTCTAATGCCACGGAATGCTGAGAAATGTGAAGCACTACCATTTATGTATATAGTATAAGCAGTGGTCCTGAATGCCTAGTTATTTCACATATTGCTGAAGCCAAACAGTCTACCTCTGTGTGTGTGTGTTTTTACTTCGCTCTTTATTGAAGACTACACATTTTAATATTTACGTCATTATAGATGAATTATCTGTCTAGGCGCACATCATTAGCAAAATACAAAGCCACGCATTCACAATTTCCTCCTTTCCTGCTTCCCTCATTTGCGTGTGCGAGATTGAGCCGCGATCACCCGCTCAACCTCGCCCACTTTCACTCGCACATAAAAGATACGGCACACGGCGACGATTTTATCGCACGGTGACGGCGACGCCGACAACAGAAATGTGCCTGGAGTGTCCATACAATTGTTATCGCAATAAATGGTTATTCTCTAATACGGTTATTTACTGACTGAATTGCTTTGGTACTTCTTGAAAACGGACGCACACACACACACACACACACACACACACAGAGAGAGAGAGAGAGAGAGACACAGAGACACACTATTTTAGCTGCGCACACAAGGTGCTTAACTCAAGACACATATTGCCGCGCCAAGACAAATATGCTTTTGTCGAATAGGTAGTTTTGGTACGCCTGGTTTGGACTCTACTGACAGATATAAAGAAGTCCACTGGGCTCAGAAGCCCCTCGAGGGTTGGAGCATGTCGCGTCAAGGTAATAAACTGTCACCGTCGTTTCTCAAACGCTGGATCGAAAAGCAAATCCAAAATTTGTGATATCGCGCAGCGTAAATATGAACTTAGTGCAGACTGCTTTCAGTGCTAAAAATGAAACCAGCAAGAATTCTTTGTTGTTCTTTTTGCGCGCTATCCGTCCAGTGAAATAGCAGTAGTTGCAGCTAGAAGCGATCCGCTTCTATATCCATTATTATATCTGTTAACCCCAATATGCTGTTCGAATACGACCATGAAGGTGGCACGTTAATTTGCTTGGTTTTTTCTTTGTTTCCTTGGAAGCTTACTTTGTTCACTTGCTTGCTTTTTTTATGTTTGTTTGTTTGCTTGCATCTGTCTGTGTGCTTGCCTGCCTGCTTGCTTGCTTCCTTGCCTGCTTGCTTGCTTACTTGTTTCTTTAAGGTCAAATGTTGCCGGAGATACCGCATTGACCCGGCAGCCACTGAAACACGACGTCGTGTCCTTTTGCGATCGTATGGTGGTGCATTTCTCGTATCTCCGAGACGAGTTGTTCGCAGGACCCGCGACGAAGAGCTGACAAAAGACATTGTAGGGCCGCCTTTGAATCACATAATATTGCCCACTGATTAGCCGGTTGGTTGTTAATGTAATCAATGGCACCTCGGAGGGCAACAAGCTCCAAAACGGTCGATGATGTCACGTGAGAAGTCTTGTATGTGATGCTCATTGATCGTGATGGTGTAACCACTGCGCCGGTGGAGCTGGTCTGAGTGGAAGAGCCACCGACGAAGCTGCTGGGAAAGCACACGAAGGAGCAAATCTTGTTTCTGTGCCTTTATCGAGGACTGACGCAGCCCAACAACTAAGCAAGGTAGCGCACAGTATGACATTGGAGAAGTGGCATATGACTGAATTCACCCAGCATCGGTTGCATTCCATCGACCCATCTATGCAGCTGCGGCTGTTTCCTGGATTTCCGCGAAGTGAGGAGACAACGCTGTGCCGCTTACGCTTGGGTGTTGCATTCAACAATGCTTATACGTGTTTGATTGGAATGGCTGATAGCGCCGACTGTAATGCCTGCGGTGTCGATGAGACTATAGAACACCTACTGTGCTACTGCCCATTTTTTCAAAACAAAAGAAATGACCTCTGCAACGTTCTCAGTAGGCTGGATAGTAGACCGTTCACCTTGAGCAAGATCTTGGGGCCATGGCCTCGAATATCTCTGGTGCAAAAGGCCACAAAAGCGCTGCTGTGATTTTTCCAAACTACAGCACTGAGTGACCGTCTATGATCCGCACTGATTGATTGTCAGTGATAGAGCAGAGATCTATTCTTCTTTCTATTCTTCTCTTAATCTCTCTCTCTTCCCTTTTCCCTTCCCCCAGTGTAGGGTAGCCAACCGGGCTCAGTCCTGGTTAACCTCCCTGCCTCTATTTAAATCATTTTCTGGAGGACGACGACGAAGTGTCTCTTGGCGGAGTGTTGTTTTTATACCTCTGGCTATTTTTGTGAAATCTCCAGTGTATCGATCAGGCGCCCCGCCTTGTTCGGTGGCGATGGACGTGGACCGCCCAGGGCGTCTGCCGGATCCGACGGCGTTAGCGACGGCCGCCTCCAGGAAGCGGATCGGGCTCCACACTGACAGCGACAGCGAAGGCACCCATATCTACTCGCTCAGCAGCGAGGACCCTTCCGACGACGAAGGCTTCGAACTTGTGCGGAGCCGCAAGGCGAAGAGAAGGAACACCAGGTCCTCTTCGTCCTCCAGTAGGCAAACTGTTGAGCCCATGCGGAACTCCGACGCCAACACCATTCTGTTTATGCCTGTGATACCCAACGGTAACATGAAGCGGCTTAACAGGCAATCTGTCTCGATGCTGCTGGAGACCGTGGTGCCAAATGAAATCACGGACATTAGAGTGAACACCCGCAAAAATGTACTGGCGGTTGATGTTCTGCATGCGGGTGCTCTTAGCGCCCTACGCAAGGTAACAGATCTTGATGGCATGCAGGTGCGTTCTCACGTACCACTGGGCTCTGATGTCATCACTGGTGTAATATATGATGTAGACTTGGCCATCCTCAACAATGACTTGCCGATTCTGGTTAAAGCAGCGAGTGATCGTGACGTCATTGTTGATGTCTACCGCCTGGGCAACTCACGTTGCGCGAAGATTGTTTTCAAGGGCAACTGCCTCCCGTCTCACGTTAAGGTAGGCCATTTTCGGCATCCTGTCCGGCCTTTATTCCGAAGCCTCTACAGTGCCGCAAATGCATGTAGATCGGACACGTGAGCAGCGTCTGTGAGAACAAGACAGTGTGCACCCGCTGCGCTGAACCACACGCCGCGGATAAATGTGCCGCCACTGTCATGAAATATCCAAACTGCCATGGATCTCATGAGACCTCATCGAAAGACTGCCCCAAGATTAAGAAGGAAATGGCTATCTTAAAAGAGATGGCAAGAGATCATTTCTCTCATCGAGAAGCCGCCGCTAAAATCAGGAAGCGACGCTCCCGTCGCCGACGTTCTTCAAGAAAAGCTTCTGCGTCGGTGATGCGTATGCCATGCCCCCAGTCACCTCCTCCACCGCCACCCAGGCCATTGACATTAGAAAGGCCTACAAAGGATAAGGGCACCGGGAAGAATACGGACACCGAAGCCTGGCCTGCGTTGCCAAAGCGGCAACCACCAGCAGAATCGCTGCACGCCGATGGAAGTCGACCATCGCGGGCATCTCCTGCCGGTGAATTGACTGAACAGGATCGACAAGTGGTTATAATGGTGCGATCACTAATGAATACGATTCGCATGCTACTGAAAAAGCTGCAGACACCAACAGCTGAAAGCGCATTGCAAATACTGGATGCACTGAATCCAGTACTTGCAACTCTCCTATAACCACCATGGCTCACGCAGTACTTTCTTTTCGCACTGAAGTGAGAAGTGCGACAATTTTTTAACGGAATGCCAGAGGCTTGAAGTCCCGCATCTCGGATTTGCGCCAATTTGTCTTGAAGAATCGGTTCCCTATACTTGTTATTTGTGAACCGAACGTATCAAAGCCCTACAGACTATCTGGTTACAAAGCGTTTGCTTCTTCCCCTTGCGAGGAACGGAGCAACGTTCTCATTTACATCCGCACGGACTTGAACTATGTTTCGCATGCCGTTCAGCCTCCTGACTACAACCAATACGTATGCCTCCGCGTCAAAAAGAACAAAATTGCCTTTACTGTTATTGGTTGTTACATCACCCCATCAAGGCGTATTGACCCTGAAAGCCTGAAATACATATTAAAGGAAACTGATGGCCCCTGGGTCATCACTGGGGACTTCAATGCGCACCACTTGCTTTGGGGAAGCACCAAGATAAACTCCACGGGAAGGAATGTTGCGTCGTTTGCCTCTGATCATGACCTCTGCATCATGAACGATGGTAGCCCTACGTATCTGCGGGTTCCTACGTATAGCAGCTGCCTGGACTTGACTTTGGTGTCACGGAACTTCACATCACATGTTAAATGGTTTTGCGACATCGAGACTCATGGGAGTGATCACATTCCCACCTACCTAACAATTAATGGACTCACTCGGTCTTTCTCTCGGGGTATCTTGAAGAGCACTGACTGGACTACGTTTACGTCGCTTAAGGAAGAAGCATGTGGGGGAGATTTCGCCGGCGACATCGCCGACACCATCGCAGAAGCACTTAAAGTTTCCAAGTGTTCATCATCATTGTCATCAAGCCGAACGGATTTCGACATGGAACTTGAAAGACTTCGTGCGATTCGACGGCGTGCAGAACGACGATACAGACGCACTAAATCAATTTATGATCTGAGAGACGCACGTCGCATTCAGAAGAAAATTCAGCGTCGCATAGACAAACTAGAGAGAGAACGATGGAAGACATTCTGCGAGTCACTGGACCCTCACAAGCCGCTTTCACATATCTGGAGGATAGTACGTTGTCTTCGTTCATCCCCACAACAACGACACCCATTTGCACCTTTGGCCCTCCATCGTGGCCAAACAGAGCTTGGTGTGGCGGGGGAATTCTGTGCGAGAGTCACTGGCGAGCCTGTCAACATGAAAGTTGATGTAAGTGACCTCCCAGCGGCTAAGGTACCGGAAATGGATGTGTCATTTACCATAGAAGAACTCGAGGCTGCCCTGGCAGTCTCTAAACGATCATCCTCTCCAGGCCCGGACGGCGTCACCTATTCTGCCCTGGGACACCTTGGACAAGAGGCAAGAAGAGCGCTTCTGAACAGCTTTAACAACTCATGGCATAGAGGTATAGTTCCCCGGAAATGGAAGTTAAGTCGGCTGGTACCATTACTAAAGCCTGGAAAATCTCCGTTGGACTTGGCGGCATATTGCCCTATTGCTCTTGCCAGCCGCATCGGCAAGGTTATGGAAAGGATGGTCCTTGCGCGTATAGAATGGTATCTCTAGCGTTACAATATCTGCCCCGCTTCCATGGCAGGCTTTCGTAGGGGTCGTTCTTCAATGGACAGCGTCATTGACCTCACAACGTTTGTGCAGCAGGAGAAAAGCCGTAAGCGCATATCAGTTGCGCTCTTTCTCGACGTGAAAGGCGCGTATGGCAATGTTGCACATGAAGCCATCGTCACCTCCCTGAAGACTATTGGTATCGACGGCCGCATGCTTCGTTGGTTATCCGACTACATAACTCGCCGGTCGTTTTTTGTGCAAACAGAAGACGGCCCCACAGCTGAACATTACACGTACTGCGGCGTGCCTCAGGGAGGAGTATTGAGTCCGACGTTGTTCAATGTGACACTCATTGGACTAGCTGACATTTTACCTAAGACAATCTGCCTCTCGATATACGCAGATGACATCTGCCTTTGGACTTCTGCAGTTACTCGGCCTCAGGTGCGTGCGCGTTTGCAATGGGCAGCAACCTTGACATCAGCATATCTTCTGTATCAACCGAGAAATGTGCATTGGTGGCATTCACTCGAAAACTTATGATGCCATACCCAGTTTCTATTAATGGACACACTATTGCCTACGGAAAGACCCATCGATTTTTAGGTGTAATAATCGACCGCAATCTTTCCTGGAGCCCTCATTGCACGTACCTGAAGAAAAAACTGTCGTCGATTGCCCAGGTACTGAGATTCATGTGCGGGAAAACATGGGGCACATCTGTACGCTCCATGCTTCAGTTGTACAGAGCTCTATTTCTAGGATACCTACGCTACAGCCTTCCAGTGTTGTCCAATCCGTGCAAGTCTGTTCGCTCGTTGGAGAGCTTACAGGGCCAAGCATTGCGCACTTGCTTAGGACTTCCTCGCGGTGTGTCAACACCTGCAACAATCGTCCTCGCCAAAGATCATCCGATCCAAACATACGTTGCAGTGGATTGTCTCAGGGCGCATATCCGTCATCTTTCCCGCGTCCCCGATCATCACTTGGCGTTTTTGCCTTCGCAGAGACCTCGTTCCACGTTTTCTGAAGTTATCGTCACCAATCAAGATTGCCTTCCATCAGGATACACCCCAGCAGCAAGGCCTTCATTCCCCTTGTGGTGCCTGCAACAGTCTCAGGTGCGCCTAAGTATTCCGGGCGTAAAGAAGAAGGCCAATCACCCAAGAATAGCTCTGCAACAGATGACGCTGCTATTAATGAATGAGACCTACTGGGACCGAATACACATCTATACTGATGGTTCCGTGTCATCTACCAGTTCTTCAGGTGCCGTTGTCATTCCGGCTACGAAAACCACACTCAAGTTCAAAATGTCACACGTCACAACATCAACGGTGGCTGAGCTTGCTGCCCTGCGTGCTGCTGTACAATACCTCCTGCAAGAGACACCTCAGAAATGGGTCATATTTTGTGATTCTAAGGCAGCACTTCAGAGTCTGCATTTTGCCATTTATCACAGGACTCATGAGCAGCTGGTATATGAGAAAGAGAAGACCACCATCAAGCTACCGCTAGAGGGCATAAAATTATATTTCAGTGGCTACCGGGACATACCAGCATTGCTGGTAATGACCTCGCCGACGAAGCCGCCCGGTTTGCTCATCTGGAAGGCCGACCAGTCCCAATCCCCTTATCCAGGACCGACGCTGCAGGAAAACTTCTTTTCGTGGCTAAAGCTATGACACACAAATATTGGTCTTCTCTTAACCCGAAGTGCCATCTCCATAAAATTGACCCAACCTTGAAGCTTCAAATGCCATCAAACATTTCCCGCTCTGAGGCGACAGTACTGTGCCGCCTCTGGCTCGGGGTGGCATTTACAAAGGCCTACTCGTTCCGCATTGGAATGGGGGATACGCCCATGTGTGACTCTTGTGGAACCAGAGTAACAATCGAACATGTCTTATGTCTCTGTCCCCAGTTCGACGTCGAGCGTGAAGCTCTCCGGACAGCATTGAACCGGCTGGATTCTCGACCATTTTCGGAAATGAAGATCCTTAGACCATGGCCGTGTGCGTCGATGGCACAGAAAGCCACGAAAACATTGATGCACTACCTCAAGTCGACAGGTCTTGGCGACCGTCTGTAGACTTCGTGCGAAGCTTCAGACGTGTGCGCAACTGTGCTATCTCTATTTCCTTTCTCTCTCTTTTCATTTCTATACCCCCTTTCCCCAGTGCAGGGTAGCAAACCGAACGTGCGTCTTGTTAACCTCCCTGCCTTTCCTCTCTTCTATTTCTCTCTCTCTCTCTTTAAATCATTTTCTCTATCTCTCTCTCAAGGTCAAATGTTCAACCGTTTCCATACATTTTTCTCTGGTATTTCAGTTAAAATGATCCCGTGATGTCGATCTAGAAGCCTTCGTCGAGACGTATGTCATGCTAGATTGCGTATTTCAGCAGGTCATCCATTTGCGGATTTTTTCCTGACGTGTGCTCTCAAGAGCGTGCTGTTGCATCTATTTCCTGCGGAGATATCGACTGGTTGACTTCTCTCTACAATGCGCGCCTAGAAGTGAACGAATGAATATCAAGCGCACGATTATGCAGCGAGCAGCGTCTCCGTCAGTTCTTTGTCTGTTCGTATTTCGAATAAAATGGTTCATGTTTAACGCAGCTGCAGAAAAAAATAACACAGAACGCATTGACGCACACACAAACACAAGCACGTAAATATATAATATCCGCAAAAGAAAATCTTATAAACCTTGTGAAAACGCCTCTGCAGGGAACGATTTACAATCCACTGAAGTGGCGGTGGCCTGGATTGCAAACACCGGCTGAGGCGGTGTGTATGTTCGCGAAATCCGTTCGGCCTGGGTTTCCTCGCTTAGTGCACGAATATAAATGAACTTGGATCAGTGCTTACGCCAATAGTTTATTCAGCCTGAAAAAACTACGAGTACGCGCAAAGAACGCGAGTGGCGTACCATTGGTGCGTGCTTCAGTGGACAGGATTTATTCGGAAAAGCCTGAAACTCCCATAGAGTTGTGGTGTGACCCAATAGTGCCACGCGAATTGAACTTTCGTGCTTCAGGCGAGATCAAAATAGAGACGTGAGGTTCGCCATCCTTTCTTTTCCTTCATAATGTATGGAAAAGAAAGAAATGCGATTTAGCCTATATGTCGGGCTCTTCGCGGGTCGACGGCGTTCCTAAAAAAGGTTCTTAAAAGTCCCTTCCAACGTTTCTCTAAGTGCCTTTCGCGTTTCGGTCATGATGGGGCATTTTCCTGCATTTCTTGCTTTCATGCGAATAGCTTCCAATGGTACGTGCTTCGAAAGACTAACGCGAAAATGGCGGGACGCTGTGTAGGATGGCTCTGTCGACATACACTGTTCGGTCGTTCAATTGAACGTCACTTTAGTGATCCTTTTAAAAATGTTAAGCAGCACGACACACACCGAGGCAGGAGGGCACAGCGTTGGATAAACGACACCGCGTCGGGTTGTCGCCTCGGTTCCTTTTCACTGGAACACAAAAGAAAATAGCGCGAACAACGCGATAAAAAACAAGACAAGAAGCACAATGCTCCTGCAAACACTTGTTGCTGCTTGACAGCGTTGCATTAGAAAGCGCAACCAATGGAAAACAAAGCGTATCGTACCACATTTGGTCGGCTTTTCACGCAATCGATAAGCAGCTACTCGCGTTGCAGTCACGCAATAGGGACGACGTGCGGACGCAAAATTACCATTTCTCGCGCGCACTCTGCTAACGGTGTCTGCCTAAACTTGCTCACTTATCATGGAGCAGGTCCCAGTTACATTTGCATTATTCAGCGAAATGCTTGCGTCAGAGCCCTTGAGCGGGTAAGTCAAGTTCTGAGGTTTTAAGTGCCAGAACATTGAGACACGCCACAGCGGAGGGCTTCGGGTTAATTTTGATCACCTAGTGTTCGTTCACGTACACTTAAATATATGTACACAAGCGTTTTTACACTTATCCCCGTCGAAATGATGGCCGCGATTTGGTCCCGCGTCATTGGGCTTAACAGCGCAACACCATTGCCACTATGCCTCTGTACTCTGTACGGCGGGTCGCGCGAAATGAAATACTGGCTTTAAAATAACTTCAAATGGCGCGACCCTCCTAACGCATTTCATATGCACAGGTGTGGTGGCCGTCGTGACTGCATGCGGTCCCTGTCAAATATCGTGGCATCACAATGTGGGCGAATACAGAAACGGATCATTAGATTACATCTCGTCTGTTCGGGTAATTTTTCTTTTTTCAGTGTAACTCACATCATGAACGAACTAAGTTGGAAAGCTCTTCACCAGCGGAAAAAGAAATTTGCCATGAAATTTTTTTCCTTACATTTTTCGCAGTGAAACTGGTCTTAATAAAACTTCTACATGAAGAGCCCATACTACATATCAAACATAAATTATCGCGCTAACAAAGATGGAGAAATGGGGTGACATACAGATGTATTTGCGCATTCTTTTTGTTTTTTTTTACTTTTATGATTGGCGAGCGGGTAAGTTGTATGCGAATTTTGTGGATGCTCCCGCAATTATGTTTTGCTCATTCTTGAAAGATGTATGTTTTAATTGAATGCTCAAGTGCCACCTATGCCTGTCTGCTTCCCTGTTTTCATTCTGGTTATTGATTCGACCCCCAACAATAACGCCCAACTGGGCGATGTAGGTTAGGTTTCTGAATAAATAATAAATCAAGAATTTATTAGCAAGATAAATAATTAAATAAAGTACTTCCGTTAAATTTATAACACTATTTCTTTACAGATACCTCAAAGTTTGTGCTTTTTATGGTATTTTATTTATTTATTTTCTTTTGTATAAGGAAATGTTACTCGTCCGATTTTGCGGGAAGTTTAGAAGCAGCATCTACCAAAGCCTTCTTCGGGGCTTCTGCGCGACGCGTTAATATGTGTTATTTTTTATTCCTGCATTGTTTGGAATTATTCGTTAAACCGTGCATTGTGTAGAATTAAACAGCCTCAGTCTTGCCCCGCATATGTCATTAAAGGCCTCCGTGAACGAGCCTAGAAATCCTTACACAACGATGTTGGGCCGACAAACAAGCAACATGCCGACTTTCTGCTCAGGAACCGTTAGGGGTACATATGGGCCATCATTGGCCCCCTTGTGCCGTAAAACCCCAAACATCAACAAGAACCTGCAAGAATAATGCACATGCTCCGAATTGTTCTGCATCATATAAAAATTCTCTTTTTTTTCCCGGCAAGCTCAAATATATTATGCCAACGTTTATAGAGGTCAATATGTCTGGAGGGCCTTTGACATTGTAGTGTCTCTCGCGTTTGATGTGATAGTGGCGCGTCTACATTATTTTGATGTCACAAGACTGACTTGAACTTTGATGCTCTTTCGATGTGATGATTAGCCCTGCCGCAAGAATGACTGGGTTTGTTTAGTTTTTTTTTTCGATCCACCTGCCTGTGTAACCACTCTTTTTTCAACTTTCTTTTCTTTCTCCCCTCTTTCTTAACCTCCCTCCCCTCAACTTCGTCCCGGGTAGCAAAGCGGTCAGTCTCGCCCGGTTAACCTCCATGCCTTTCCTTTCTCATTCTCTGTCTCTCTTGATGTGCTTCCGGCAGAGCCAATTATCATGAGAATGTTTTCTGGTAGCTGAAGGCATTTCGCGTCCTGGAAGGACAATACGGCATCCTTTTTAATTACTATATACGCTGGTTATATACTGTGATCAATTGATAATTGATCACAGTATAAAACGCAGCTAAATATCTTTTATCAAGAAAACTATACGCTTTTTAAACATCACCTTATGCCACATGCCGTCAATACAGCATTGACATTGGGTAGTGCCGCGGTCACGGCTCTAAATCTTGCTTTGACGAGGTGCGCATTTCTTTTAATCTTTTTTTTTCTTTTGTTTTGTTTTTTTTTGCTTTTTTGTTTTAGCAGACACTCTTCTCGTAATGGCTATCCCGTGTTTCTACTCACTTGACCTCAATGAGGTACAGGCACGCGCCGTTGCGTACAACGTTGTTCCAAGGCAGCAGCCTCGTCGTTGAACGCCACGTGTCGACATATCCAACACGTGGTCATATTTTCGTGAGAAAGAGAAATCAACGATTGTTTATAGCCCCTAGCGTCGCTCCTGAGAGGAAACATGAACGACGTAGACCTATGCTGGGTATTTTCACTCATATGAACATCGCTGGCGCCAACGCCCGAGATCATTAACGCCGTACTTAAGCCTTACTTTGCGGTGTTGATGCACTGCCTGTCGACGAAAAAAAAAGCGCGCAGTGTAGATGTTTACAAAAGGCGCCTCGTAAACACAAGCGGCTGGTACTGGGTGTACCAATTATAAATGAACGTACCAAAAGCGTGGTTCGGTAGAGGCCGTTTTGTGCAGCAAGCCATTATGTTGCACGGCTAGAATACAATGTTAACTTTGTGGCAAACTGTTGTTCTTGTTGTTCTAACCTGAATTGTTACCTCAGTAGGATAGAGCAGCTGTAATTCTTGGAAAACTTCAGTCATTGGAATAAACACTATTCTTTAGTGTTCCTAGCTGGTCATTCGAGATGGAAAGACAAAGTGTTTCACTGAACCGTGCAGGAACGCTTTTCGATGTGCAGTCGTTTGGCAGTTGCGATCCTGCGCAATTCGGCCGATGTATAGATTGAACAAGCCATGCGTATAGTTACTGTTGACTGCAGCAGTGGTGAGGTGTGAAAACTTGTCTTATTGGCTCTTTTAAGTCTTGCCGAGCCTTCTAGCAGGCAGCAACGTCCGGGCTGATTCACCAGGGACCGTTAGGAATAGCCACGAAGTGGCTAAGGCTTCCAAGCATGAAGTCGTTAGTTAAATTCCTAGCCACGGAGGCCGAATTTCAATGGGCGCAAACACACTCGGGAGCATAGATTTACACGCACGTACACGTTAAGTCACCCCATGTTGTTATTATGTCTGGATATTTACGTGCGAAAACCAGTCCTGATTATGAGGCACGCCATAGTGGAAGGGTCCGGATTGATTTTGACCACCTGGGGTTCATTAACGTGTACTACAACGCAACCACACGGGCGTTTTAGCATTTCGCCTCCATCGAAATGCGGCCGCCGCGGTCTGGATTCGATCCCGTGATCTCGTGCTTAGCAGCGCAACGCCTTAACTGGCTGAGCTACCGCGGCGGATTCCCATGTTGTTAAAACTAAGCATAAGTATTCAATATGCGGCACTAATAACCCCAGTTTTGCTCTGGGACGTTAAGCCCCACGTAATAATGGATCATTCACTTAATCAATCAATCAAAGCTTTTCTTCTCCATCAGTAATTCGTCTGTATCTTTAATGAATACTGTCTTCTCGTTCTAAGTCAGCCTCTTTATGAAGGTGGGTCGTGTCAGCAAATATGACAGCGTCTATATACTATGAGTTGTATTTACTAATAATGACAGGGCAGAGCTAACGAATATGATTTGTCAGTTTGGATTCTTAGGCGTTGAGAGGGAGGGTTGGCATATACCACTCCAAAATTCATGTGTTGCACATAACGCATGCACCCCCCCCCCCATGTAGTCTATAGACATTCAAAAATTTGACAGCCTATTAAGAAAAAGACAGAGAGCACTGGAAGCAAGCCATCATTTATTTGTCAAAATAAAATCAAAAATCGTGTGGACATGGTGCGATTCTTTTTTCAAAAAGGGAAATAAACTGCTCTTCACTCACTCACTCTACTCAAAGTACCCCTCCCCCACATATTGTGATATCCGCTAGGGAAACGTAATTGTCTCGGGGAGAACACCATTTAATATTTGCTACAAGCTTTAACAAGTAACCTCAATAATTATTCAACGGTAATAACATTCTTTATGTCACAACATCATATACCGGATAGATAACCTGAGTATATTTTATAACAAATACAACCTGGGTGGCGTTCACGCAAAATTTGAGCTAATTGCTACAAGCGATAGCGACCGCAGTCGTCTTATACGGTGCGGTAAAGAAAGTTCTGTGCATGACCATGTATGTGATGCGCGCGTCATTGCGCAATGAACTTTCTTTTCCTTGATGTCAATGCAGACGAATGGAGGCTGTTCAAGTCAGTGGGGGGCAGGCCACTTCTGTGCGAAGGTCGTTGTCACTTTCTCGCTTCAATCTGTCACTGCTCGCTTACCTACGCCATCAGGTGGACCCAGTCGTATCGATTCTGGCGGTGGTTGTTTGTTGTTTTTTCTAGCTTAGAACGCACATTGGTTAAAGGAGTTGTACCACAAAAGAATCACAGTCTCACGCTGACCTTTTTGGTAGAGGGTGCTGCCTCGGACGAGCAGGAGATCGTTCGGTCTATCGTACATATCATTGCCGTTCTCCAATTCGCTCTCCCTATGCGAAAGGATAGACAGTGGTGGTGGCCAGCCGCGAAGCATCGTTGTCGCTGGTGCTGTCTGTGTGCGGCCGTAGGGATTTTTTTTTATTCTGGTGTTCTACGTACCCAAACCACGATCTGATTATGAGGCACGCCATTGTGTGGGAATCCGGAATTATTTTCACTACCTGGGTTTCTTTAACGTGCAACCAATCGCGGTACACGGGCTTTTTTGCATTTTAATTGAATTCTGGGGTTTTACATGCCAAAACCACGATTTAATTATGAGGCGCGCCGTAGTGGGGTGCTGGACCACCGGGAGAACTTTAACGTGCCCCATTTGCATGGGACACATTTTTGCATTTCGCCCCCATCGAAACGTGGCCGCCGCGGCCGGGTTTTGATCCCGCGACATCGGGCTTAGCAGCGCAACGTCGAAGCCACTGTTCAACCACGGCGGGTCATTGCGCTTTCGACAGAATAGCTTTTATTTTCCTTTAGTCTACCCGAACGACCACCGCGGAAGTTACGCAGCCTCAACAGTTTACATGGAAGTTCGCATTGAGGACACCAAGCAATCAACTTAATGGTCCCTTCATGTAATCGCACTGATTGTGTAACTCATCGTCAAGAAGCAAAGATAACTAAAAAAAGAATAAAATGCTGTCTAACCTCGGCTGTCGATAAAAAAAATAACTGTTTTATAAGCGCCACTTAAACTGTTTTTTATAACATTTGAGATCAACGTTCACAATTTTGATGCAGCACTTGATAGTGGCACATCGCTGTCTCGTAAACAAGGCACTTTCTCCTAAATGAGATAAAAGTACCAAGCTTGAATGGGATCCCCATAGATAGGATGGATTCGTGCTTTGCAGATACCGTGTGTATCACCAAAACTCCACAATGATAAAAACTTGATTGCGTTAACGAGTACAACCACTACTCATGTTGTCGGTGTGATCATGATATGCGATCAGGTGGGGGCTTCTTGATCGCCGTTAGTGATGCGCTGATTTGCATCTCGTCTCCCGTGGAAACTTCATTTGAATTTCTGTGGGTATCGCACTCGACAACCGAAATTTTTACTTATTAAACAAGCTATCGACCTCCAACTTCCCCGCAACATTCTGCGATGACCTTCCTGACGCATTGAACAGGACATTTGGGGGCGTAATCCTTGGACGATCACTTTCGGCAATACTATCGCCTCGGCCATCAGGCGTGCGCTGATTTGCTGGTTGAGCCAAACCGGACGAGCTAATTGGCTGGTTCCGCACAACGTCACGCTAAGGCGATAGTGTCGCCGAAAGTTGATATGGCTTGTATGGAGAGCTCGCTTGAATTTCTAAATTACGATGAGCACGCTGAAACTAAAAGTTTAGAAGTTAATTAATATATTTTCGTTAGTTAACGACTAATTACCCAGTATTATCTGTCACACCGTAGTAGCCACCACTGACGGCATCTCTCCGGAGGAATCGTCCTTTTACTTCAGAACAGCTATTTTTAAATATTACTGAAAGTATTCGTAGAAACACCCTGTAAAGGACTACACGTCGGCGTTTCGTGCGGTGAGCGCATTCTGAATAAATGCCGTGAATAATACACCTCGAAACTGGTGCTGGAAATATGTATGTTGAACGTAACACCATACACTAGATGCTGGCGTAATGCGGGCGTCGGTGTTTCGCCTCGACGATTACGCTGCCACCAAATGGAGATGGATCTTTTCGGCTGTGTAATCACTACAGTGTCCTGTATCACCAAACATCTTTCCTTTCCCGATGCCAGGGGTAGAAAAAATTATTGAGAGAACGGGAGGTTGTCAAAAAAATTTTCGCCTTGCAGAACTTTGCAAAAAACTTTTAGAGGTCGCACTCGAAAAGTATAATGTAACGGATGCAGCACAGCGTCCGGTCTGGCTTAACACGGACACGCCTTAAGTGACTCCTTGCTCCTGATGTGGTTGGTGCGGATGGTTCATGTGACCATGAATTCGAAAATTAAGAAAATTGGTTTGTTTAAGAGAATTGAAAGTACGAAGTATACAAATCCGTAACCCTGCACCAAGAGCAGATATCGAAGTTCTGTAAACATAATCTTGAGAGCATAAGGTGTGGACAGAATTGATACATGAGTTTACAGCTTACGCGGAGTTACGTTGTTTACGAGAGTTTTGTAAAAAGTCCTATTTACAAATTAGTAATATGTTTGAAAGGGTGCATATCAGTTTGCCCACTTTAAACGTAATATTACGTGCAATTTAATTTAGCAAATTGTCATATCATTTTTCATTGCCGAGATAGATAGCCGTAAATTTGATGGTTGAGGTTTTTTAGATAGTACAATTTTTAGGATTTTTTCTGTACCATTTCAATTCCTTAAATAAAAAATCTTATTCCTACGTTCACTAGATTTAAACACGTTTTTTTTTCGTTTTTTAAGTGCAGCCAGCGTCTTCGAAATTGGTGTAATGGTTACCGAGAAAAACGATTTCTCCACTCATGTATTTCGACGGGAAAGCGCCTCCCCTATTTTTTCTATGCCAGCCATATGCGGCCGATCCAACCGTTCACCACCCTCTCCGATTGCCCTTTCCTACTCTCCCCCGTCGGCTAGCGTTTGCGCCTGCTTTACGGTCGTGGGGGAGAGTACCCTCAGGGTGGGGCCTCACGACGGAAGTCGAAGGAAGAATCCTGATAGACGCGTGAAGCGTCTATCGCATCTCCTCCGGAACGCTAGAGGCGCGCGCTCAGTGGCTCAAACGTACGCGTGACGCAAGCACTCGTATCCTATTGGTGGCGTCACATCGCGGCCAATCAATCATGAACTAAAGCGCACCAACGGCTCCCATTGCGGAGCGAGCGATTGCATTGGCATTGAAAAAATAGAGGCGCTGGACCGGAGCTCCAAAACTAAAGCTTCCCCTTGACGTATGTGTCGGTATTTTCACGTTGTAGTTGCGGGGAATAACCAGGTAGTAGCAAACCCGACAGTCACGAATTTAACGCTTTGTTGGGCGAATTTGAGCCCAGAAAAACAAAAGGCACTCAAAGCACAACGATAGCGGGGAACACAGTCGTTGGTTGCCGAAAACAGATCTACGACCCGAACACGTGTATATCGGAGGGGGTAAGGTATGGTATATCGGATATTATACACGATTCATTATAGATTCCAGCATAATCGCTGGCCCACGCGTAAGTTCTACAATGTACACCCCTATTCGGTTCACGCACGGAATACATTCTTTTCGCTCTGAGAAACCAGCGGTGGCCAGGACGCACTACGGCACTTTGTTGAACGTGCAGCTGAAATATGCTTACCCCATCCGATAGAGAGGACAAAGAAATGTTACGACATTTTCGATGATAACACACGCGTCTGTATCAACGTTTGCTTTAGCTCCATGCGTCCAGCCAAGCTCTGGCCATACGGGTCGTACCCATTCGCGTTGAAGAAGCGCATGAGTCCATACGTTCTAGCAGGCCGGTTTCTAGCCAGGCCAGAATATGGACACATTTACCTCAGGATGAGCTGTGATATTGATCCCCGCGAAATCGCAGCATGTGCTACTGAAAACTGTGTACGCCGCTCCTTAGGCTGTGGGTTACGGCGGTGCTATCGGCATGCTAAGTTTGAACGCTGGTTACCCATAGAATCGGTGACAACATCCGACAAAGTTCCAATACAGGAATGCGCGTCACGCGCCGTGCGATAACTTTGTAACATTTGTTAGGCAGTGAAAAACAGTCACCGGAGAAAAATGAACAGTGTACACGTGTCAATGTTTTTGCCTACTCCAAGGATGCATGCATCACGTGCTCAGCGCTGAAAGAATCGCAATCACAGCATTGTTTGAACGTTAGCAGCCAGTGTTCACGTGTGGGATATCCGTGCACCACCTCTGATCATAACGTCACATTTGTGTCACGGTAAATCACAATACCTCGGATTCGAGCGCATCCAGACGCGCTTGCCAATCCCTCAGAGCAGAAATCTGAAATCACAGGTACTGACTGACCAGAATTATGATGGCATCACGAAAAAAGAAGTCAGCCACATAATCGTGACGCAGGTGATAGAAACCGTGTACATTCCCAGAGTCTTTTTTTTACAATGTCCCATCAAACAGCACCAAGAAAGAAGTGGCGAAGGACAGTGTGAAATGCAATACCTTATTCTCAATCGTTGAGTGGTGCAGATGTCCAGTTGCAGATGTCATCAGCGTGAATTCACAGGCATGCCTATTAGTGGTAACGATTCCATATCTGCGCGCAGACGGGGCACCTCCCACATAAAAACGAGGAGGCGAAGCTGTTCGAGAGCCGGCGATGACAAATTAGTTGTTGTTTTCTTCTGGACTCCATATATAGCGAGGACGAAGTGTAATTAAATCAGGCACCATGGAGACGCCAGAAGTGTCCCTGCAGACATGAAGTCAGATAGTAATGCCTCATGCTGAGCTGACAGAGTTCTGTAGAACGAGGTAGGTGCTCTAATATAGCGAGTATATATGGTAGATAATGTCAAGATGTCCGCGCCAGACGTCTCATATGTGCCATTCGCACTTGAACTGTGATATTGTCCTGATGAGGTACTTCCGAGCGGTCGTGATTGTCGCTGTCGGTGAAAAAAAAAATTACGGCAGAACCCACCTCCCGATGTATTACGTTTAGAATTGGAGCAATGTAGCGACACAGCGTATTGACACCGTTGAAATGCGTTGCGTTAAGGCGTGTGCTGCAGTGGGACTTTTCCCTCGCGTTTCCCGATGATCATCTAACGGCGCCATGCGACGCCTGTGCGTGGCCTCGTTAATGAATGGCGCGCCGGTGTGCGCGAACGCTCGGAAACGCATCATGCGGCTGCCGGGTTCCTCTCTTGTTTTCTTTTTTTTTTTTTTGACATGCAGCGCCATGTAACGTGCGGACTTCTCTGCAGCGCCATTGCATGGCGCTGCAGAGAAGTCCGCACGTGGCATCCGAGAAAAGATGCGTGACACGCTGGTGGGTGCGAACGCTGGGAATTTCTTTCCTCGCTGGCCCCAAACTGGCGAGAGATTCGTTGAGGAGTGGCAAATACCCAGTGCGTTCATGGCGCAGCTTCCTAAAGCGTAGGGGTGCTGTCGTTAAGGAATCCGTGTGAAGTGGGTTTGATTCTGCGCAGTATGGAAGAAATGCTAAAGGTTTTCTAGAGGTTCATTGGAAGAGGTTCATCGAAGAGCAACACATATATGTGTACAATGCTACATACTCTGTGACCCAAATTGGTCCGACGGTTGGTTTCGAACCGGCGTGACGCACTGCCCATTCGACCATGGACTGCACAAAGAGTCAGGTTAGCCGGAAAACAGTGAGAGAGTTTTCTCAATGGTTTTCGTTAAGCAAAACAAAGGAGTGCTTGCGGGTTCTACTAAGCGTTTTTCCGACTTTGAAAGATGCCTGCGAAGACACGCAAAATTGCCGCGGGACTCGCCGTGCGAGGCACTTTGCGTGTGTTCGCGTGCTTTTTTCACGCTCGGAAAAATGCTGTTACGTAGCACGTAATGAGCAACAGAAAACTGCATAGGGTGTTTTTCATGTTGTTCTACAATTTACCGATATGCAATTTTCACGTAATTGTAATATTTGATAAGTGTATTATTTAGACATATGTAATTAGGCGGCATGCCAAAAATTACCTATCTCCAAGCGACGGCAAACAACATTATATAGTTTCTGTCCAGCTACGTGGCATTTGCATATTTTAAAATCTTGCTGCATGATAGTTGGGACACCCTGTATACAGAAGGAAATCGATTAAGCATAAAAGCGTCGAGGCCAAACAAAGAGGAAAGTGTGATTTTTCAGCAAATGCACAATGTTTTCTGAATATAATATGTCAACACTGAGCAATGCTATATCCATATTTTCTCAATAAATATTTTTGGAAAGGAACCTTTCCTATGAGTTTCCATAGCCTGAATAATCTTTCGTGCTTACTTACTATGTTATCTGTTGGCCATGCGCGTATTATTGAACACAGCCTGACACCCACACGAAGCGCAATATATACGGCAAAAACGCTGCCCGTTTTTTTAAGGCAGCATGTTTGCGTGCTTGTGCAGACGATCGTTATTGTAACCACCAATCTGGTCTATACAGAAGTGACCGCATGAGCTGAGAACTTCGTATGCAGCGGCGGACGTGTTGGCTACAGAACGCCTTGTCTCAGAAAACCACTGGACTTGGGACATGAGGCTTCTCGTGGCTTGGTGTGGACAAAACCACATAAAGGCGTTCCATAAGGCTGCCACTAACGAATGCCTCACACAGCTGTTCAGTGCCTTCTGTTCGTCAATGAAGTTTCTAGCGATACTGAATAATATCTTCTGTTCCTTAACTTGTTTTAGACCCAGTCCTGCAAATAGTAAAGTCAGATAGTAGTAAAATGTGTAAATAAAATGTTGTGCAGTGACCATCAACGATGATTTTAGGTGTAAGCGAACAGCCCGAAAGAACGAACGAAAGAACGCACCAAAGAACCTTTTCCTTGCCAAGTCAGACCGCCGACCATTAACCAACACAAATATCCGACCTGCCAGGAAAACGGCCGAAAAAGCCAAAGAAACATATCTGCTTTAAAATATCCTCGCGACAACGGCTTTGCCCATAAAAACATACTATATATACTATATCGTCCAAAAAAGTTTACGGACCACGGGATCTAAGAAAATGCTGAATAACCGAGCAGCCTTTAAAAGTAGCCAGTAAAATCATACATCAGAATGTTGTTCGCATATACCAGTAGAGGCTTGAAATGGGAATACCAGGCTGCGTTTTGAGGCTGCAGAGATATTCAGCTTTCTGTCGTATCCCTTAGTCTGTAAACTTTTTTGGTCGATAGTACAGAAACGCAGCATGCAGCTTGAGAGGCTTTTTAGCGCCTTCTTTCAGACGGAATAATTATTCTCCTTTGGTGAACTCCTCGAGCGGCAATGGGGACATACATCGCGGTAGTCCATGCAGCGCGTCTTTGGGTGGCTACATTTTCTGCAGGCATGGTACTCGACCTCCAGCAGCCCGTGCTCGATCGTCACGTCGGTGATGACCTGCTGTTGCAGGTCGCTTACCCTTGACATTTAACGAGCGGCCAAGGCAGTCGTTGTATTTGGCGCCGCGGAACTTCTTGAGCATGTACACCAGCAACTCCGTGTCCAGGGCGAGCTTGACGAGCAGAACGATGCCGATACAAAGGCGATCATGAGGCGGCCTTCCAGCATGACGGCTATGCGTCGACGCTCACGCTGTGCGTCACGATGAGGACGGCCGACTTCAGGGGCCGCCGCAGCAGGGCGGCGACTGTGTGGTAGACCTTGCGTTTGGGCACAAAGTCCTGGGCCATGGCTGAGTCAGCAACACGGCGAGCAGCCCGATGATGTCCACGGCCAACATGCGGTAAGTCGTGGCGATGCAGAAGCGAGGAACGGCGCCAGTGCTCTATGAAGCATAGCACACAACCAATTGCCCTCCGATGTATCGCAAAGCCGCAAGATTTCCACCTCATAGGGCCTCTTTCCGCAAGCTTAACCCTCCTCGGCAAGAATTAGAAGAGGTGGGCGTAGCGCGGAAGAGGGATTCATTATCATCACTGTAATCATTGTCAACCTAATTCGGTTAACGTTTCTCACTCGATCGCTTGCTGCTAAATACAGAGTCAAGTTTCTTTGCTATAGACTCTGAGCCACGGCCTCACAGACCAGGCAAAATTAAGTAGTGGGTCCCGTAGCTATTATGTCATCTAATCAACAAGTCTGATGAATTCAATAATTGAGTTACGAATTTTGAAGGCAGCCGCTTTTAGTGACGGTTGGAAATGTATACATCACTAAGCAGTCAAAGCCTGTTGACCCGAAATACTCTGGTTGCGTGATGTTCATCCGAACCGCAGTATGCTTACATGTGACTCTTCTCTAATAAAAGCTGGAAGGCGAACCCTCCAGTTAAGGTCGATCAAAGACAAAGTCCGCCTGACCAGTTGGGGGAGATAATTATGTGTATGAGCCGTGTAATTTATTCTGGGAGACCCGAAGCATCTCAAAATACAGCGTCTGCGTCTCCGACCAAAGTCGCAGCACCTCAATGACATTCTCAAAACGTTACCTCTTACGAGGGAACAATGCGTGAACGCTCATCTTCCGGCCGGAACAGATGATGATGATGATCATGATTTATTGCCACCACCTTTGCAACGGGGCGGCGACAAATAGTCATCTAGCCTGCTTGAGTTAATCAGGCATGCTATAAATGGGTTTCCTTCTAGAATTTTTGTATACGTCTCCTTTATCTTTTTTTTCCTCTTCCTAAAAAACTTCTCTATCTACCTTATACCCCTACCTATGCTGGTAACAGATTCGCACGTAATAATATCTGCCCTGCTTCTTTTTTTTCCGCCAATACTTTAAACATCTCTTGCTTATCTCGACTGCTGATCGACTGATGCATCCGTGCAGTTTAAATTCAAGTGCTCCTGAAACCTTTACGTTACCTATGGGTCTCACTCGTTGAATCCCTTCGCATTCCATTAGTATGTGCGGAGTTGTCTCCGGGCTTCTGCTGCAGATACATGGCGTGCGCGGCGTGCCCAATGCTGTTGTATTTTTTTTTTAAATCAACGTTATTAAGAAATGGTAAAATATGCTTGGTAATCAAATCGGCATCCCAATAGTTGTATACAAGCGGGCGAATCCGATTCAAAATTTGCACTATTTAAACGTGCTTGCTAAGCTCAAATCATAGAAACATACATTGTCTCGCGTACTGGCGATATTAGCTAGCATTTTATGTTGAGTTAAATTTATATATAGTCTCCATTAAAGGTACAATATCGATCAGAAAGCGCAAGATTCCTCCTATTCCTGCTAAAACTACCTACAAAGCGTACATTGATTTTGCTACTACGGGGGGGGGGGGGGGGGGGATCTATCGGTACAACGGTTAATAGAAACGTAGCTCTGCGGAAAGCATGCAGAGAATCGACAGCGAGCAGACCACATATACTTTTTTTCTTCAGCACCATGCTGGCAGGCGCACACACTGGCCTCGCATGAGCGCTTCGTGTGCTTTCAATCGCGCCTACCCAAAAGCACCGACTGTCCTCCACAAGGGGTCGATTATTACACTATAACTACGATGATCCGTAACTGTCAGCGTCTGAAATCAGGGGGGAACAATGAAAGGCTCGGCGCGAACAATGGCAGCTCCCAGCTGAAAGCTCTCGCGCGAGGCGAAGTGGCATTAAACAGGAGAGACAGCGTGCGACAGGTGATACACAAGGGGGAAAGCACAAAATCAGGGGAGTGCGGCGCAGCGCCATTGCTCGTTGCCGGGTGAGAAGCGACGCTTCCGATCTATGGATGTCTCCCCGAACCGGGGTGCCGCCCTCTTTCAACCTTCAGGAAAGCGTGAGACAATATGAGGTGAAACATGAAGAACGATGCATTAAATACAGTCAGAGCACTCCAGACGCATAATTATTTGCGAAAAAATATCATTTCACAATGCTTTTTGAAAAAAAAAGGTGCAGCATAGAAAGGCTTGTCGAGTTCGCTTAACGACGATGCTCGGTTGGTGTCTTAGAAATGGGCTTCCATTCTTCATTGCTGAGCATACGATGCAATTAATTCGCGTTGTATTTTTATGGTAAGGAAAAGTGCGAAGGGACAGTGACGACAAAAAGAACACAAGACGAGCGTTTTCTGTCGTCTTTGTGTCTTCGGGCTTTTCCGAAAATTGAACGCACACGAACTGTCTCAGCAGTTTTTGTGTTGTTCTTACTTGGCATGTCATTTTAATGAACAGCTGTTACTCCTTCGCTGCTATTTGCTCCTTTAATAAAGAAAAATGTACTTGCCATGACGTCACCTCTTCTTATGTTACCTTTCCGCCGGGGCAGCTCAGTGGCTTTTGCGTAGGCAAATCGAAATCGCGGTTTCGACCTCGGCCGCGGCGGCCGCATATCAGTGAGGGCAAAATGCAAAGTGTACTTTGATTAAAGTTTGCGTTCAAGAACTCAAGATGTTCATAGTCCACAAAGCCACAAAGTTATTGAGTAACACATTTTTTTTTCTACGGCAGAAAGGAGAGTAAAAAATTACTGTGAAGTCCGACACTGCGGCGTGCCTCATAATAGGATCTAGATTTTCGCTTGTAAAACATAGGAGTTTCATTTTTATTACAATTTCTTTGTGGTTATCCACTCTGTTCACTCATAATCTGCATACTATACTTGACAAACACTCCAAGAGAGACTGCATTTTTTTTTTACTTTGCGAAGAACTCTGAGAAAGTTAATCACGCCTTACTAATGTTAAAACTCTCCTCACTCAATCTCGACTGTAACATACTGTCTTGGCTCGAATGCTTTCTAACAAACCGCCTCCAGTATGTCAGAATTATTGGTCATAACTCAACTGAAATAAATGTAACATCGGGAGTACCACAGGGTTCAGTTTTAGGCCCACTTTTTTTTAATACACATTAATGATTTGCCTAACTGCGTTTCTTCTTCTGTGCATTTGTATGCCGACGACTGTGTACTGTACAGGGAAATACGTAACAATAACAATAAAAGTATCTTGCAGACAGACTTAAATAACATTTCAAGTTGGTGCGATGATTGGCTCATGAATTTAAATCCTAACAAATGCAAACTAATGACTGTTTCTCGGCAGTACGATAGCTCCTCAACGTTCAAGCTAGGTGACATCGAACTCGACCGTGTATCATCATACCGGTACTTGGTGGGTACTATTACCTACAATAAAACATGGAATACTTATATTAATATGATCAGTAACAGTGCTAACCACACGTTGGGATACTCACGACGTAACTTCAATAAAGCCCCACCTGCCCTTAAAATGCTTCTATCCAAAACTCTTGTGCGCCACTGCAATCTGGAACCCTCATCACGCAAATTTAATTAGGTCTGTAGAATTATTTCAAAACAACGCCCCACATTTCATTCTTTCTAATTACCATTGTACAGCAAGTACAACAGCATTGAAACAAGCTCTATCACTGCCATTTCTGTCACTGCGTCGTAAGTATTTCCGCCTTTGCCTCTTTCATAAGGTATTCCATCATACATCACTACGTACCGAGCTTATCACACCACCCACTTTTTGCTCACCCCGGATTGACCATGAACACAAAGGCATTTTTTGCAAAACAAACACATTTGATTGAGTCTTTCATACCGCAGACATCAAACGATTGGAACCACCTACCTGACGACATTGTTTCCATTTGTGATCATTCTCTTTTTTCCCATTTTTTATCTGCGCACCTGTAATGTGATAGCACTGCTTAATCGTCTCATGTATCTCTCCTTCGCACTCCTTTCTTTCTTTCTTTTTTTACATGTGTCGCGATGCCTGCAATTTCTTTTGGTTTTTCACGTTTTTTTCTGATGTTTTCTTTTCTCCCTTTCCCAAATTTCTGTTACGTTCAAATTTTGCCACTAGTATTGTATAACAGGATGTGTTTATTTCTGTTCTGTTCAGTTCAGTTATATTTGTTTTAGTACCATTCTTTTATATTTCATTTCAGTTTTACAATTTGTCGCTCATACTGTATAATGCTGCATGTTACATTGTATTATTTTATTTATTTATATATTACCCACTCCCCTCTGCAAAGCCTCGGCGATTGAGGGTATCGAAAATAAATAAAAATAAATAAATACCATGTTGCGAAAATATGCTTTAGCTATGCAGAAACTAAAATGAACCATAAGCGGTGATCGTTTGGCAAGACTCGCGGTCAGCTTATTTTAAGTGTTGGCAAAGGCACCTGTAAAAAAAATGTGGTCGCTTGTCTACTGTACTTGCGTCATGCTTTGATACTTCGAATTACATGACTGGCTATCAATATTTTAAGAAACACTGCTGCTGCAAATCCCCAACTTACCCAAGCAGGCAGAAGGTGCGGTGTGGGAGTTACGGGACCGAAGTGATAAGACAACCCTTTAATCGTCATCTAGTTCATGGCTCTATGCTTAACTACACTGAAACAATTCTGGAATTATGCTGCCTGTTTAGCGGTCACAGCCAGTCGTACGCAGTAGTTTTTCATCGTGCGAGAAGTAAAGTGATTATTGAGGGTGCACGACGCTATCTCGCTAGCCGAGGGCGTGGATGCGGTAAGGTAAGAGGATAATTACCCACTGAAGATGAAGGAGCTGCTCTTATATTTTACAAGGTGAGGACGAGGCGTGGGTGTGAGTGAGAAACATATGAAATTGGAGCATTTGTCCTCCTCTGCTTAAATTTTAAAAAGGCGGTTTCAAGTCGACAGTCCTGACCAATTCACCACAGTCGGTTTGTGCTTGAATTGTCTATTCGTCCTTCCACATCGGGATATCTTCTGAATGAGCTGAACAGTGCATGAACATTTAGTTCGTGTATGCTTGACTGAAGCGTAGAGTGAATGTAGGCATGAGGGGACGAGATAATCCTACTCGGCTTCAGCTAGAAATTGGATCGGATATAATGAGTGAACGAAATGTTAGTCGAAAAATGAAGCGGGAACCGTGTAGAAAGATCGTTTGAAACATCCTTCGGAATAATTTGTACAGTGTTTAATTGAAAAGTTCTTCTCGGGATCCTGTAGTTCTGCCCGGGTATCTTCATTATCCATGGGCTCTTTACTGAAACTAACCACTCTGAGCTAAAAAAAATTGATCTGTAGGGCTGTGGGGAAATAACATTCAGTGGCAATATTCTTTAGAAATGATGCTATAGCACCAGTCACAGCTGTGTGATGAAGCAACACGCGGCTGTCGCGGTTTATGGCTCACCTTCGCTACCCTTGTGAATACTCATGGCGGACAGCAGATGCTATGTTATCGGCTTCCTACCTTGGTAAATGAATTTCATAATTACGCTATATACATAACAAGGATACCAATAAAATAACTAAGCTACATATTAATCACGAATATATTCAATGCGAAAGGCGGCTTTTGCTTTTTACTTCTTGCCTTGCTGAGAAGGCATTGTTACCAGGTCGTATTGCAAATTTTGCTTATTTTGCAATTTTGGTTCGGGAAGTTGTAAAACTGAGGAGCATTTTACCGAAATAATTTTTTGCATTGGTTCATTACTGGAGGACATAGAAGAAATCAGCTACACCATACCGCCATTAGGCGAGCATCAACGCCGGATATTTTTCTCTTTTTCTCTTTGCTTCGACTATCATTCGCAAGCGGTGTTCCTTCCATGCCTTCGCCCATACAGGAGCCGAGAGACCGTGTTGCTTTCACACGTCACGCCCTGTCTTC
This sequence comes from Dermacentor silvarum, assembly GCF_013339745.2. Lineage (NCBI taxonomy): Eukaryota > Metazoa > Arthropoda > Arachnida > Ixodida > Ixodidae > Dermacentor > Dermacentor silvarum. The sequence goes on from NC_051154.1 coordinate 436,424,955, forward strand.
TTTTTGAAGACAAAATTTTCATAGCTCACTTAATACGTGTTAAGCGTATCTTAAATCTTGGTATCTTGTCCCCACTTAAAAAAACGCTCGGTTGGGTAAACGCGCCAGCCGCGCCAAAAAAACGGTTAGAGCTTGCAAGGCCCGTCTGGGCCAAATTCGTCTCGTTGCCATATAATCACCATTTATTCATCGATTCACTTCAACCATCACGTACGTTGACCTTCTTTTCCTTAGCGTCGACACTTAGGGCCCTATAACGAAAAACTATTATAGTATGTTGTTATTTCAATCTCCTGATGTCAAACTTACGTAACCGCCGACGCAAGCCGCAAGTCTGGTGACCTGCATTGCTGTTTGAACCACCTAATGAAACGCTCTCCTCGTTTATAGGAGGTCACTTTTGTTTCCTTCAAAGCGAATAGCATCGCCTACTCTGACAGGTTTTTTTTACGTAATTGATTCGCAAAAGGCGAATAATGGCAGAAGTGGCGAGGGTTTCGTTGGGGTTGGTCTAGCGCAGTGAAAGCAGATATCCGGGTAAGGAGGGTGGCGCAGGCGTATGCGATTGGTCCGCTTCCCCTTAGTTAGCTGGCGGTGGCTGGTCGGAAATTGCGGCTGCGTGCAACGGAAGGTTCAAAATGCCTCTGAAACAAATCCTCAGCGAAGAAGAGTTGGCATAGCGATGTCGTGTACATGATGAAAGGGCTCGACCTCGTTACACTGCCATCCAAAACTTCTTATTATACGCGAATAAATAAATCCTGCCCAGAAGCTTCGAGTAGCCAGTGCCACAGTGATTGGTGGGCAGACATCATCTATTGCTTTCGGAACGGAGCAGTCTCCGGCTATTCCAAAAAATTCAGTTTTGTTCGGTATATTAATGCATCTTGAATGAGTGCTCAGTTTTCGCGTTTTTATGAGATCTCGCGACGGACTGGCGAAGTGGGCGCAGCCCGACAACTTTTGACCAATAGCAGAGTGTTATGGCAAAAAAAGCTGTATAATTGAAATTAATTATTTTTCTTCCGTTTGGTCTAATCATGAATTATTAGTGTGTTCACGTCATATAAGATGGGGATGTTTGGCGGTTTTCGTTACGTTGCTGGACCGAATGGCGAAGTGGGGGTGGCCTTAAAAATGTTGGACAAATCTGGGAAAGTTGATTGCAGAAATGTAACAGAAACAGTTTGGAATATATTTACCAATTGCGCCCTTGGTTGACTCTTTGTTTCTTTTTTTACTTTGATAATGGTAAGAAACAGCAGACCAATGGACGGAGGACAGAAATAAGAGACGTACATAAGTGCTCAGCTTCCAACGAACATTTTTATTAAGAAGGACATATGTCCTCATCCTCATCATCAGCCTATATTTATGTACACTGCAGGACGAAGGCCTCTCCCTGCGACGTCCAATTACCCCTGTCTTGCGCTAGCTGATTCCAACATGCGCCTGCAAATTTCTTAAATTCATCACCCCACCTAGTTTTCTGCCGTCGTCGACTGCGCTTCCCTTCTCTTGGTATCCATTCTGTAACTCTAATGGCCCACCGGTTATCCATCTTACGCATTACATGGCCTGCTCCGCTCCATTTTTCCCGCTTAATGTCAACTAGAATATCGCCCATCCCCGTTTGTTCTGTGAACCACACCGCTCTCTTCCTGTCTCTTAACGTTAGGCCTAACATTTTCCGTTCCATCGCTCTTTGTGCGGTCCTTAACTTGTTCTCGAGCTTCTTTGTTAACCTCCAATTTTCTGCGCCATATGTTAGCACCGGTAGAATGCAATGATTGCACACTTTTCTTTTGAAGGACTGTGGTAAGCCCCCAGTCAGGATTTGGTAATGTGTGCCGTATGCACTCCAACTCAATTTTATTGTTCTGCAAATTTCCTTCTCATGATCAGTGTCCCCTCTGTGTATTTTACCTAGATATACTCACTCCTTTACAGACTCTAGAGGCTGACTGGTGATCCTGAATTCTTGATCCCTTGCCAGGCTATTGAACATAACTTTGTCTTCTGCATATTCACCTTCACCCGCACTATTAGACGTTCTCGGTTAAGGTGCTCAATCATTTCTTCTCATTCGTCCCCATTGTTGCTGAATAGGACAATGTAATCTACAAACCGAAGGTTGCTGAGACATTCGCCGTTAAGCCTCACTCCTAAGCCCTCTCAGTCTAAGAGCTTGAATACTTCTAAACGTGACGTGAATAGAATTGGAGAGATTGTGTCTCCTTGGCTGACCCCTTTCTTCATAGGCAACTTTCTACTTTTATTATATATACCAGAAAAAAGCAATTCTGGGTCCGGGTAAATACTTACAGTGAAGTAGACGTGCGTATAAAGCGGATTATATATATTGTAAGGAAGATTACGAACGTCGGCGCAGAGTCAGCAGCATCGGCAGCATAAAGCGCGCAGTAGAAGCTCGAGCGAGAGGACTGTGCTCGGTGCATCCTACGACCGGCTGTCGCTACGAACCTCAATAAATCTGCTTTATAAGTGGTGGAGCCGTGCTGGGTAACGTTCTACTCTACCATTCTGGAACTTTGTTCGCGGACGCTACCCTCTGCCATGCCGGACGCCGACCAGCAGACTCTTCCATCGCCACCCGTCTCTTGCGCTGGCACCGTTCGCCAGCGGGAACCTCCCATCTTCAGCGGAACCGACGACAACGACGTTGAAGGGTGGCTGTCATCTTATGAACGGGTGAGCATTCACAACAAATGGAATGACTCGGACAAGCTGGCTTACGTATCCTTCTATCCTGCTGGCGTCGCCAGTCTCTGGTTCAGGAATCATGATAGGGATATCCGAACGTGGTCGGCGTTCAAGACGTCGATTACCGAAGCATTTGACCGACCCGCCGTCAGGATACTCCGAGCCGAGCAGCGTTTGCGTACACGTGCACAAGACACGGGTGAGACGTTCACCAGCTATATAGAAGACGTCCTCGATTTGTGCAGGCGCGTGAACGCTGCCATGACGGAAGCGGAAAAGATTAAGCACGTTATTAAGCACAAATATATATATTTGTGTGTGTATGCGTTTAAATATATATATATATATATATATATATATATATATACACTCGCACACGCGGTCTCCAATCGCACTGCCACGTTGCCCCCTTAGAGAAAAGTTAAAACCGATAAAAGGCCATGAAAAATTCCAAAAGATAGACTGGCAGATGCCATACTACAAAAACAATTTAAGGCCGCAGAAGGGTAGGCAGGGCTCTCCCGCACGTCACTATAATCAGCGTGGCTGTGTTCCGCTGTTTCATCGGACGGCGGTAGTTACAAAGCATGCGAGTGATCGCACAAGGTCTACCAACACTGATTCCTGTCCTTCATAAGTTCGCCGAACTGGCAGTGATTAAGCCCATGCAATCTGACAATCTTAAAACAACTCGAACAACAGGTTTCAAAACAGGTCATGCGCATTTATTTCCGACGGACTGCATGCTGATGAATTATGCAGTGCAAGAACATAAATTTTGATAATCTGCCGACTTCAGAACTTTCTGTAGTTTGCATTAGGAGTCATTTTTTTAATCGGGGCATTATGTTCGGTCAATCAATTTTGCAGATTTTTGTTTGTACCACTCGAAGCTGTACGCGGGCACAGTATTCTTTATTTTTGAAGGATGTATTTTCCTGTTACCATAACATGCATGCCGTGAACTGTAGTTAGCTCCTGTTTGATGTTGGACTCGGCATCAACACCTCCAATGAATTCAAAAAGTTGGGCTGTGTCACATTCGTTGACTCATCTAGAAGGGACCTGCGGGCTAGCCCTCATTGCAAGGAGCACCGTCGGCCGCGGGCCGGTCGGGAGACCCCTGCGGGTCCGTAGTTTCGAGACCCGTGAATTATACAGGGCCTTCGAAGTTAAACTAACGCTAAGTTTAATAAAAACGTGGTGGCTGCTCAGAAAAATTCGGTTGAACAGCTTTATGGGCATAGCGGACACAATTTTCGCGAATTTTTAGTCATCAAATGCATAATTACTGCGAACTTCTTAGTAAAGTTTTTGGCGATCATGATTGTGGCCTATGTTTATATTGGAAGCGTTAAGAAAACCGTTTTCGAAGACAATTTCACTTTGTTCGATTGTCCTGGAGCGCTTCTGTCGCGAGATAGTCATCATAAAATTTGACACTCTGTGAGCTACCTTCAGATACAGGGGCATGGATCTCGACAAAGCGTCAAGCCTATTGTTACACGAAGAAGCCTGATTATTATGCTGCAAGATGCTCCGTGAAGGCACGGGAAAAAGCTAGTCGTTGCTTGTTTTCGCCGGCCGATAGCTAGAGCTCAGTTGTTATCAGCTTCGCCAAGCTTGAAAATGATGTACTGCACCCACTAAGCTGCGTCACAATGGAAGCTTTATGTTGTGTCCAGATTCACGATCCTTATGCGAAATTAAATTACTGAATGACATATTTTATGAAGAACATCTCGCAACAAAAGAGCAGTATAGGAGAATCAAACAAAATGTCTTAATATTTGATTTTCTTAATGTTTGAAACATAAACAAATTCAAACCGTGATACCAAGACAGATATTTAAGATTTTTTTGTTATTTATGCCTTTGGTGACTCTTATTATTCGCGAGAACGGTGTATGCCAAAGTGCATAAACCACCTGTGTAAGCAATTTTTCGTAGTTAGCTTAGTGTTATTATTAAGATTACCTGTTAGGGTAGCTTTGACTATCCTGTATATTTCCTGTTGCTAAATAAAGATATCAGCTGCCAGTCAGCCATGTACCCTGGTGCCTCCTTTAGGTCCTAGTCTGTAAATTTAGGCCCTACCCAGTAATGCGATACATGCCAGCTGAAGAAGCTCTATGATGGTACCCTGCAATGATAGCTGCAGTAGACGACGACAAGTGATGGCATAAACCATGTGCGGGGATAGTAACTTCCGAATCGCGGGCTTTCGTAGAAATATTCACTTACCATAACTGCACTGTGGAACAATATCTAGTCTAAAGACGCTCTCTGACAGTTGCAGCAGATAACGCAAAGTTAGAGGTTATAAAATCCGCGCCCAATTTCCTTCGCAAGCTTCTACATTTGGCGTTTGTCAAAACGCTTCCTAGCAGTTCACCGAGGACTGAACCTATCCGTGCACACTCGGAATGCCGCAGCTTCAAAGCTTCTTATTTCTATCACGTTGATGCAAACAACGAATAGAAAAACTAGTTTTCCCCTTTAGAGTCATTCGTTTCACTTTATTTTCATCAAAATTCACCCCGCACAAGAAGAAAAACGTTCCTGCAGCTATTCCGAAATCGATAAATCTCTACGGCAACGCCGATCTCTGATTGTTTACATGAGAGATGAAGTTGTAAACAAATGAACACTACCAAACAGGCTGCCGTTCATCATCAAGCGTGGCACGAACAAACTCCCTTTGAGTCTTCATTGAGACATCAGAGGGAGAATAAGCATCTTATTTCACTTTTTAGGATGTAGAACCGGCAATTGTTTGTATATTTTGTGCACTACACTTCTACGGGTTCTTTGTTTATCACGCGCACACTGCATGCCTTACCTATGTATGATAGATCTGTATGCAGCAGCAATTATAAATTTAGAAGAAAACACGACCACATTATTCGAGATGTACAGGAATCCTTTGAAGTATGTGCGCCAGTTACACAAATTGGAATGCAAACAAAGCGACAGATTCGCTGAAAATATTGTGGTCGTCCTTAAATATAGCAGACGTCCGTCTTGTTTGTTCTATATTCAACACGAAAAAGCAAGACACGTGAGAAGAAAAAATCGGACGAAGGCTTTTTTTTTTGTTCCTTATCGCAATTTTGTTTCTCTTGCAAAACCACTGCGTCCATGGCAGCTGCATTTTTTTCGCCTGCTTATTCTACAATGTTTCACTGCGTATTATAGGATTTTTGTTTAAAACCGAAGTGTGAGAAGCCCGCCTTCGCAACAAACGGAGAACCACGCTCCGTCTCTTGATTAAACTGAACTTTCTTCTTATGAGTACTGCAAAAGCTCCCATGCGAGCTTCCGCAAACGCCCTTCAAGCCCGTTCGACGCTAGTGAGTGCTCCCCCACGCACACAGAACGACTATTGGGTGAAAGGCACTGCAGACAGGACAAACAGCGGGAACAGAGGCTGTGATTTACGGACAGCGTGCGATCAAAGGCCTGGTAAACATTTGCGGTTTTATTACAGCTGAGCGCTCGCTTTGACTCGGCAGCTTTTTTTTCTGTATTTATTTATTCATATTTAGCGTTATATTTAATGGTAAAATCTTTGTACAAGACTGATCCCGCGGAAACCCGCAGGAAATCGTGCTTGTCCGCTATGAGTTGTTTTTCGGCAGTTAGAGAAAGCAAGAAAAAAAACTGAAAATATTACCAGTGTTTACGGGATGCACCTGCTGGGGCGACAGGAAGAAATTTTACCAGCACTCCACTTCAGCAAGAAATAAAAAAGAAAAAAAACGACCGTCTCATAGATTGCAGTATTCATGCACTGCACAGCATTTGACTGCGCACCGCAACGACGCTAAGGACACAGCAGGGCGGCAGACTTATTTCGAATATATGCTCTCTCCAGCTAAGTTTGATCAAATTTGTGACGAAGTGTAATGCAAAGTCTGGGTTGCATTAGCCAGACACTCCCCCCCCCCCTCTCAGAATAATATATTGGTGTTTATTAAAATTATTTACCACAATTTGGCAAAATCACCCATCGCATGTAGCACAATTCTACTTCTTTAGCTGGAGTACTCTTAAAAACTAGACAATACTAGCACGAGAAACCAAATAAATTATTGACAAGTAACAAAGTTTTGCTAATTACCTTTTAACATAATTACTTTATGCCGTATGTTGCAGTTTACTGCTGTAGCCGGTGAGTTTCCAAGTCATATCCGACGACACCAGTTTCGAGAAGCGTTCCCAATGTTTGCGACGAAATGCATTGGCGTTCTAATAATTTTTTGAGCTTGAATCAATCAAAAAGAGATTTTCTTGAAAAATGTAAGCGCGACAGTGCATTTTGCCCGCATTACTGTCTGTAGAGACAATCGCTTACCGTCTTGCTTAGCCAGTTGGGCGACCAGTCTGTGTGGGAAGAATGAATTTTGCAACATCGATGCGACTTAGGCCTAAACAATGAAACCGGCCTTTCCTTCGAGCGCTTTTTTACCTTACGGGAGGTCTCCTTACCGCGAATTACCGATGGAGGAAGCAAGTGTACTCTAAAAGCTCCCTTCGCCCGTCCTCACGTGAGGAACAGTTGCCGCACGTCTGCGTTATAGAGCATCCCTTAAGCTTTAAGCTAACACCTTTATTAAATAAAAAAAGCTGGATTGTCATATAATCTCTTAATTGAGCTGCTAATATGGAGAGACGTGGACAGTTTCTTCAAATTTTGCTTACTCAACGTGAGAAACCACACACAGTCGCGCGTAGAACTTCATGTGTGCCAGCCACACTGCGACGAAGACGTCGTTAAACGCCACGCCTGCCGAACGTGGGACTGAAACGAACGCTGACTCCTGGAGCCGTGCTCAAATTTCTCCCTAGACGGGCGATAGCGCGCATGCGCAAGCAAATGTCACGTTGTCCAGCAGTGAGGTGAAACGCTCGTTCAGGGCCACGAGTGGCGTAAGGACGCATGAAGGTAGCTTCGGTGCAACCTTACGCTGAAGAAACGCCACGGAAGCCTTCACTGAGGGCCCCTCATTAACGAAGCTTTCAGAGTGACATAAGGCGGTCTCAACGCAATTGAAGGCTTCCTTACTGAGGTGAATAGGATTTCATGGGTTGGGCCTTAACATCGCATCAGAAGGCCCTGCAAGCGCTACTGCGCTTCTTGAGATCGACCGGCCTGTGTGAACGCCTGTGATTAGAACGCCTTTTCTGTTACCTTGTCCCGTTTTCTTTTCTCTCTCTTTCTGTCTTAGCCCTCTTTCCAAACCCTATATCCCACACCTCTCAGCAGGGTAGCAAACCGGAAACTTGCCTCTGGTTAATCTCCCAGCTTTTCCTTTCTCATTTTCTCCCTTTACCTCTATTTTTACAGCCCTAACATCAAACTGAGTTAGTTGAAAAGTTATGAGTAACGTTGTGTTAATTTGTCAGTTATGTATGTTGATTTCTTGTGCAAGAAATTTCCGCCCCTACGACTAAATCATCTGAATACGTAGATTTGTGCTATATGCGACAGGGGATGATATCTGAACATTTTGTTGACGTTAAAAAAAAACAGAATATTCGCTGCCATGACACGCGCGTTGCCGGTCCTAACAAACACTAGTGCATGAGCCGCTTTATGAAAATGAACCCAGTCTCCCATCGCGATGGCCATCACAAAACTCTAGAAGTTACATGTGCATTTGTTGAACGTGATGCAATTGCGTAAACACAAGTAAACACAGATCTACAACAGGAACTTATATTGAAACGTTGCGAGGGGAGAAGAGGCAGCGACTTCCAACGCTACTCGACAAGTGTCCAGTTCTCTGGTTGAAACCTGGTGAGCCACCGCCAGAGGCATCGGCTGCAGTCACGGACACTCCACGCGTTCGGCGCGAGCGCGGGGAAACGCGGACGGATTCGGCAGCCGCTCTGCGCGGTACCTCGTTGTTGCTGCTACATATTGGCGGTTCTGTCTGTGTGTTTTTTTTTTGCGTGAGGTTTCTCTCTGTGCCTTGGCGTGCTCTTTTCGCGTGCAAGTTGGCCCGGGCTTTTTTTTTTGCTTTTTTTGCGCGTCAGTAATGAGAGCAACCGACGAGCCCGTTCACGAACCAACTCTCGCTGACGCTCGCGGTAGGCAGCCTCTTCCTCAGGTTTAGCGTGGAAACTTGGGCGTGTTGGTGATTCATTGGAAAAAACACAGCGCAAAAAAGACAGGGACACCAGAGAGCCACACGCACACAGCGCTGACTTGCAACAGTTCATTCATGAGGACATGAAGGAATACATATATATGGCACTACCATGCACAACATGTGAATACTTAGCACAAGACTGGAGCATCATTTCGAATGATGATAGTGATAGCCACGTGATGACAATGCACAATGGCGGTTTGTCATTCAAATGTTGTTTAGATATGCGATTACCCGAGATGAAAGTGCAATCGAAGGTGAACTGACGCACGAGCTATAAAACTCCCTGATGAAATCTCCCTCCATGATTTCACGTGCCAGCTGTGAATTATATCAAGCCAGCACTTCGCTTTTGTCAAAGTGGGGTTTGCACCCATGATCACGGCAATGAATGCACAGATGACCCTGTACCGTGTTGTGCACGTTATTATCGTGCTCCTTGGGACGATCATTTATGCACCTGCCGGTCTGTCCCACGTACTTTTTTCCACAGGAGAGAGGAATCATATACACCGCGCCAGTGGTGCAGGACACTAAACCATTCCTCTGTTTCACAGTACAACGGCCGCGCCTGGTATGCGAACCAAACGTGCAAAGTTTCGATAGTTTTTCCGGAGTGGAAAAAACCACCGCAACAACAGCGCGTTGCCCTACCCTCTTCAGTTTGTGGGACACATCATGTATATATGGAAGTACTGAAAGTTTTTTTCTTTTCCACTGGTGGACGTGGTGCTCGATTGTTTTCACCCCGCTTGATTTGGTTGAAAAGCTTTTCCGCAACGGCTGATATTAAAGCGTTCGTTTATACGGCAGATAACAAGCGGTCAACCTGTGCATCAAAACTTATTTGCATTGAATACGGACATGACCTTCTGAGGGCATTGACGAGGCACACATTAAAGATTCCTCTTTTGACTAATTTCGAATGTGCTGAATTGAAAGACAGAGGCACTTTCCCGCTCCTTGTTTCGAAGGACCAGCAGAAGTGTCTACTGGACAAGCACAGCTTGACGTCCAAAAGCCTTAGACAGTTATTTTAAGGTAGCTCATGCGTCAGCTCTAACGGATGCAGGTTTTGCCTGAATAATCTAACACTTTGTTAGATGCCCGTTCCTTATCCAAAAGGGCGCGCCGCACAGAAGCGTTTTCTCTTATACCCATCGCCTCTTCTCCTGGCGCCCAGCGCGGCTTCTGATTGGTCGCCTCTACCCCCAGCGCGCCTCTCCTCCGCCGGTCACGTTACCTGCCCTCCCCCGGCGCGGCTCTTATCCTCCTCTGATCGCGTGACCTGCGTGACACCGCCGTACGTACAGACTGCAATGGGTCGACTTAGAAAAACTCCGCTGTTAAAAAAAAAAAAAAACTTGCGGCCTGAGCCACTCAGTACCACTCAGAGCACGACTGTGTATACATGTACGGTTGCTTTTTTGGTAGGTGTGTTTTAGTGTTTGGTGCATTTAGTTTCCTACGTAGCGTGGTTATTTGTAATTCTTTGATCTCTCGCAACGAAAGCTGTCGCATTCATGAACTCTCGAAGCATTGTAGTGACTTGTGCGCATGGCTGTTTTGTTGGTCTGTTTTGTAAATTACGTAATAAGTGAATATTTTTCAGTACCGAATACGTAATAATAACAGTCCATTTGCCCAGTTCTTTCGTTTTACAATGACGGAAATAATGTAGGCAGCATTTTATCAGCATTTTTGCAGTGTTATCAGCATTTATGGAAGTAAACATACCCGCACATGCGAGTGCATGCAAAAACCTGTTTCCAAAAGTCGTGGCAAGAATACTTTGATTTGGATGAGTTGGTTCATCTTGACAGTTTTCACTAAAATGCGCTAAAGACGAAGACGAAAGGAACACATACCCTAGGACGCGCGCTGAACTTCCAACTTCCATAATTTTCGAGAATTCTTAAAAATCGCCTGTGGCAGCTTTAATAGTTCCTGTCCTTGAGCTGGATTATTTGAAGAGGCAGACAAGGCGGCGTGGGGGACGACGAGCCTAAGGCACCCTCGCCTTGAGCTGACATTGTAGTTGAAGCCCAGGAGCGCCCGCTGTGTAAATCAGTCTTGCGCTTGAGCCCGCAAAATCCACCAAAAATGTCGCGGGGAAAAAGACGTCAGAAATATTACAGGGTATTTATAATAACTGCAGTGGCTGACAAGATCATAGCTCGCGAAGTTCAGAGCGTCGTCTTCTTCGGAGTAATCTGAAAACGCCTTCTTCATCGGTCTGTCGCAATATTAAAATGTAGACCGACTTCTCGTACACTGTAGCAGATACTAACCCTCATGGCCAAATGTTGACAAAAAACTGGACATCCTTCATAGAAGGCTGCTGTCGTTGTACAACCTTTGTATGCGAAGTCATAATAAACATCCAAAAACGGGCAAAGCGTGCATTTGTAGAATTTCCTGTTGAGACAAGCAAGTTTGAAAATTATTATAAATTTTAAAATAATTTTGAACCTGTTGGTGTTTCTATAACAGTTATTAATACATGTGCATTGATGTTTGCTACATTTGTGGCTACACAAATCTCATAATTGCTTTCAGACACGTTATGTTCTATGTTCTCTATTCATTTTTCGTTGGCCGCTGGCTAATGATCTAGACATAACTGTCAGCGTAATCTCTACATGTATGCATGTACATATAATAAAGAATTGAAATGAAGTGAATATTGCATACGTATATTCTTCTATTGAAATGTACAGTGTATTGTGGCGGCCTCTACGTTTGTATTTCCTTATTGTTCCTACGTTATCTTTGTTTTCAGGGATACTTCATTGACCTTCTGCTGTAGCCAGTGAACTTCACTATTGAACTTGTGGCTTGTGTCACTCAACTTGTGAATTATTCGATTAAACTAGTCCTTGCGTGCTTCCTTGTATCGTTATGGATGTGTGGCTGCTCAGGGCATGTCTTGTTTTATCGGAGATATGAATAGAGGAATACCCGACGCCTCGATCAGGCGTTAACATCGCCTTAGGCTCATTTATTTTTAAAAATCCTAGCAGGAACATCAAGCGGCTCTGCATCGGAAGAGTTTGCTACTTCGTCTCTGCCTAGATATATCCAAACCGCAGCATTCCATGACTCACGCGATTTCGAAAATGAAACTGCAATTCTTGTGTAACAGCGGTGAGCAGCCGTAATATCCTTCAAGAAGAACGTCTTTCGCGAAGCAAGTGAGCGAGTAATGCAGTGGAGCGTGCGAAGTGAGCTGCAGTCAATTTTATGGCATACCTGCGCTAACGTCACTTCTGAAAGCGTGCCACTCAAACGACTTGCTGCTAATAAGCACCTAGCAACGGCGATGATTGAAGAAATGCAGTTGTCAATACTCTGACATGCCGCAGGTACAGTATATATGAGTAACGTGAGACTTGCCACATCCCTTTTCTCACACGCCACGCCCGCGTCTCGCAATCTCTGGACAATGACCCACAGAGAGGTCGCGAGGTTGCTCAATATATTCGGAAAATTCCAATCAAATTATTTCTCTAGGAAACTCTACTCATTATAGGACAAAAAAACTTTCAGTAGACAAACCGTCGAAGCCTTTCGAGGCACTTGGCCGTCGTAGGGTCAGGTACTAATTTCTATGCACGACGGAAACGTGACAATTTGTCGTTTGTTTAGAGAACACAACTGGGTGACCCATTTCGATGCACAGAATATCTAAGCATTCGCTTTTATTGTTAGCTATAGAGTCAGAACGAGCCCAACGACTGAATTGTAGGCCTATAACAGAACAAACATCTTTGTCGATGACATTACTACAGAAATCCGCCTATATGGAGATTGGAAAATCAGGTTGCAGTTTCTGCTGAAGCCTCTCTGCGAATAGCGCACAGTTTTTGCAGCACAGAACGCTCTGTTCAGATCTTGTTCTCCAAGTGCGCCCTGCATGCCACCATGTCTGTTCGTGTTGTTCGTGGATACCTCCAGCTTTAGCAAATGTAGTCTATCAAAAAGTTGTGTGAAAAGTTTGACGGGGCAGCTGCGATGACCCATCATTACTCGCGTTCGCCAAATTGACACGGATCAAATCATAAGCGACAGAGTAGGATTTGTATTAAAGAACTCCCTATCTCTAGTGTTATTTTAACACCTTGGTTACCAGCCAGTAGAGCAGCATTGTTATTAATATTGAGAGAAATGTAAAATACGCGTACGAAACGTATTCCTGAAAGCCATAAATATAAGGTGCGCCGCTTCCGAGATCCTTCGGGCATTTCCTCGTGGCATCCAAGGTTCTGTGCCTGGTGGGTTTCGAAGCCGTGATGCTACGCTACAAGCGGGCCTGGCCAAGCTTGCATGTCTCAGCTGATATCCTGTTCTAATATCCAGTCGGGCATCGGCACTCTGACACTGTAAAAAAATAGGATACTCACCATTAGAGGCTGTCGGCAAAGTTACATGTGTTAGATAGGCGACAAATATAATTAAGAAAGATCTTGGGTTGCCTCAATATTCTGGAAACGCAGTAGTAAGGTTTCTGGAGACTTCGGGAGTATAGGTAGCTTACTAAATCTCTATCATTATATCTATCGTATTTTATTTGTCTCTGTCCTTCTTCTTGTTATGGAATCACGCGAATTATTCCTTCCGCGTTTCCTTGTTTCGTAGTGTGGAATGAGGCACTCAGGAGGGACAGCATTTTCACCTGCTCACGATCATTTTTTGCGAACTTTCAGTCCCCACTTCCTGGTTTCAATCACGAAATATTTCGGCTTTGGCTCTCTTTCAGGAGGCTTGTGTTCTGTACCTGCAGTGGGAAAACAAATTTTCTCTGTTCGGCAATAGTTGATTTGATTGAAAGAAAACACTCGTTAAGTGTTGTAATCATGTTCATTTGGTTGACATTGAATGGTTAACGGGTGTATTCGCCGCCACCTCTTTTTCAAACACACTGATACGAACCAGTATGCCACTTCAGCATCGGCTGCGGCTTCACCGCTTGAGACGGGGTGTCAGTGAATTTTAGCCAGCACATAACCTTATTTAGGTACAGCAACACTTGAAATTATCAGCAATACGCGAGAAGACGACAATATCCTTGCTATTCACTGGTGTGCGCGTACTGAGGAAGCAAGCAATCGCACATTGCTGGCACTTCATTAATTACTCTAGCAAAGCGGCAACGGTATTATTTCGCCACCTGTTATTTCCCCTCACAAACGGTTGCGCGACATGGGCGTCCAACGCCAGCTGCGCGCAAGCCCCTAACCATAGCGTCCACTGTAGTGCTGCGTACAGTGCTCGGTGAAGACGTCTACAGGGAGATGATGTTACAACTAGAAAAGGTGAAACTTAACAGGAACTACGAGCGACTAAGGTTACAATTGGAGAGACAAAAGAAATCAGCTGACCATACCGATTCCTCGATCTTTGAACTCATTTACTCGAACAGAAGTTACTATCCTTGCTCCCCCAACGTCCCCAGCTCGTTTGAAAACTCCTTTTATCCGAAGGCATGACGACGACGCTTCTTAAGCGATATCAAATGCAGTGGAAAGCCGTCTGTGCTAGAAGGTCGTTGAAAATGGCTGCTGTGCTCCAAGCCGCGGTTCGGATGACCATTGCATGGTGCACCAGCTATGTTCCGTGAGCGCTATGTCTGCTCTGAACTTTGCGTCGTGCATGCTAATAATACCTGCCAAACGCCCGAACGTTAAAGTTGTGCCATGTCATAGTGTTGATGGCGTCGTCTCACAACTACATATTGCCGTTGTGGTATGAGTTTGAAAAGCAGTAGCGACGGTGGTCGAGGTTTTGCTTTGGCTCGTCCATGTATTGAGAATGCGGAGGTGACATAACGGTGACGATGGCGTGACAGAGTAGACAGATGGGCAGAACAAAGTGCAGTCGCCCAAAAAGCTTGTTCCAGAGCTTGTTTCGTACACGATCCGACTATACTAGAGCCGACCGCTGTATTGTACGGCTAAAACGATGAAACAGTGAAACGTCGAAAGTGGTGATTTATTTACTACTGTGACATGAAAGTATACCCTTTTGCATTCAGCATGCATACGCTGGGCTCATTAAATGACATCTGCATTTTGAGCTAATTATTTGCGTTGCACACTAATCTTGATCTCCCTTGCATCCTTCACAGCTAATGTGCTCCCATTCACATCCGCAGATTCGAAACTCGTAAAACGCGCAGTAGTAATATATCGTCTCAATAATTCTCTGTTCAAGTCCTGTGACCACAAGGTAGGGAATCAGCTTGTGTGGACCAGCGAAGCGTTTGGTCGGTGTTGTTTGCACCTTGCGACAGTCGACCTTGTGGGTGGAGAGATTCATTGAGCGAAAGCAAAGTAATATCACTGCAGAATGACGAAGGCTGTGCTCGTACACTACATAAATATTATTTCTCATAATTTTAAGAGCACAGCGACAAAGGTCGAAATGAAAGCATTTTCAAAGCCCCCGAACGATTGCAGAAGCTCTGCAACATCAACTCGGACAAAAAAAACAGATTGCTCCTTGTCTTACACAGCACCGCGAATAATTTGTCGATTCCATCGAAAATGTTATTCATACGATAACCTTGTAGTGCAAAATAGAGTGAATGAAAGGCTGAAGGAGCGTCACTGAACTGCTACAAAAGTTGTTTGAGACCATTAAGGCATGCAATGCCGATAGTGCAGCTGCGTCTCGCTAGTTGAAACCATTGCCATTTTGAAGCGGGAGCAAAGTAAGACGACAAGAAAAATTATTATGAAGCATGAAATCGCAAAATTGAAACAACAGTGCGTGAGGATGCCTTCAGGTGCCGCTATGAAAAAAAGACATGCGGTTTCTTAATTTAGCGTGATAGCGCTTTGTAATAAACGTTTTAATTACGCAGTGTACATGTGTGCAGTTCTTAGATGTGTACTTCTTAGTATATGATATTCTTGTTGTTATTTCCCTTTGTCCGATATATATATATATATATATATATATACGTCATGTACATGCGCGAGCAAAAATATGATTGCAAATATGATTGCAAATTCGAACTAACTAGCCCGTCAACATGTTTTATAGTGAAGTTCATTATTCACCAACATTAAACGGTAGCCGCGTGGCATAAGTTTACCGGATGCTGCCTGGAGTTGAAGAGTTGAATTGAAGAGTTGAGTTGTCGCAAGAGGTACGGAACCAATCGACCCTGCTCAGTAATAACCTTTCGTATCTCCATGTGAGCATCTGCAAAGGACATTTTATCATGAGTCTACGCAATCACCTTTCAGCGAGCTCATGAACATGGGCACGTAGTGTAAGCTGTCTGATACGCTCCTGAAGCGGCGAAAAATTCCTTTTCTCTTTTTATGATCTTAAAACAAGAGCAAGATTACCTTCAAAATACAATGCCTACGCAGTAATTCGAAAGAATTCACAAACTTTTATCAATTATCCACTTGAACATTCGGATTACGTATGCACGCTACGAAGTTATATGGTTTCCTTCTGAAGGTAGGCTGCACAGATGCTGCAGGCCGCCTATACGTGTCATTGCAAGGCGTGTGATTTTTCTTGAGACATGTAACGGCTAGCTCATCGCTCATAGCCGCTTATAGGCCTGATTTATGCTGAATATTAAAGCGTGCCACTTATATAACATTCGTTAACGAGGACATAATTTGGAGTATATAGTAAAAGAATAAGGTCCACCACAACTTTTGTTGTTCACTGTGGCGAAGTGGTAAAAGTAAAGGAATGAAGCTGTAAATGCCTCTACTGCGTAATTTATTTCGCCGAATTTTTCGTGACCGTTAGTCAGCTGCACTGATAGTGGAAATTTTGCCTTGTGCGCAAACATGCAGGACATCGTTAAAGGCTTCAGTAAAAATGATTACTTACTTGCGAGTACGTTTTGGACTCGCCGAGCAGGTTGGAGCGCACATTTGTTGCAAATATCGAAAGCTATTGATCGCGAGTTATCTCTATTTGTTCTAACATATATTCTATAACCATTTATTGGTAAAAATTTATTTTCTCGTGTAAAATTTAGACAAACACTTGTTCAGGCCAGATATGCCTGAACAGACCCCAGTTTCCGAAACGAACGCTTTGTTGTGATCTTATTACGTCCACGCAGTGTACGGGTAGATTTTTCGGCCATACAAAAAGGCATTCTCATTGCAGAAAGCCTGGAAAAAATAATATTTATCATTGAAAATACCTGTTGTAAAAATGAAGCTCATATCTCGCCATTCTATCTAATAGAAGTTTCTTTAAAATTTTCTGAAGTCATCTTTGACAGAGGAATAAGTATTCCAAACACTTAGGGTGGAATTTTTAGAGAGCTTCAATTTATATCTGTATTTCTTGCTTTGTGTAGATTTAGGAGACAGACGTAAGCCAAAAGAATGTTTTTTTTTACTTTTCAACTGTGATTTTGTAATTGCTGCTCTTGTCATACATTACACGGTATACCCCAGGTGATTTTCATCATAATACTGCTAGCACTTTTTCTTTGCTGATATATCCTTGACAATAATGCTGCTCAGAAACAGTATAGGCTACCTGCAATGGTCAGGCGGCGCAGCGACCGGCTCAGCCGTCAGCGCCGCCGTGTCAGTTCCGCGAAACACCGAGGTGCCAGTTCTACGAAAGCATGCTTCTGCGGCGCCCGTTTGAAACAAGTCAGGCGTTCTAAATTGTGGTTTTTAAGGCAATCGAAAACATTGAGGTTCATTTTCGGCCACTGGCGTTTGAGAAAGGACGTCCACTTTACGACAACAACCATGCATATCGTGTCAAAAATTAAACAGGACGGACATCGCAGCAAAGTTCTTGTTACAACAAATAAAACACGTTTACGACGTCGAACTCAAATTAAGTTAACAAATAAATAATATATTCCGTTTAAGTGGGCAAATACGGCCGTAGACGTTTTTCAACTATAATTTGTAGCTTCAGTATACTTCCAGCGTAGCTTGCTCATCACAATTGTCCAGGATTTGGCGAGTTGGCAGGTAACCTGGATGATTCTTTATGGAGCTTTTTTTTCTGTTGACAAAGTGCCTCGAGCATATTTTGGTGTTGTCGTTCGGGCTCCAGTGTGAGAAGTCATCACCACTGAAACATAACAGAGACCCATCAGCTGACACTAAGCAACACAAAGACTGAACAAATGTGTGCTAGCGTGCGCGAGAGAACTGCCCAGTTGCGAATACTCGATGTGTGCTGCGGTGTACTCCAGCCTTAGTTCTGTTGTTCTAAACGCGAGAAAACATCGGCATAAATGAGTCTGGTTCCAGCAGTCGCGTCTTGATCCAGGCGCAGAAAGGAGCTGCACGTTGGCTTATATATTAATGCACAAGAACTACAGTGAGCACAAAGGTCCAACGCGGAGTGCTTACGAAGCTAGATTTGACACGTAACAACCATCGCGCATTTGTTTTGGAGCGAGACTAGGTAAAGAACTATCCAAACCAATTTACAACAGCGGAAATCAGATCACGCGTGTTTATACAGTTGTCGCTTTTTGTGCATTTTCATGGATGCTGCCTCCTGTTTTCTTTTCTTTTTCTCCCTTTATTTTAGATTTTGCGTTTGCGTCTTAGTTCAACAGAAATTGGCAAGAGCGACACTTACTTGACGGGCCGAAGCGCGGCGATCCATTTCAGCCGCCGGGTTTCTCCCCAGCCTTGAAGGGAAGTGGCACAATTTGATGCCGACATCCCCTTCGCGGTTGTGAAAATACCTAAAACAGCAGTATATGCGCATGTTCTTCTTGTTCAGACTTCTCACGGAGGAGCTGCCGAGAGGTCGCGGTGAATCCATTGAAAAATTGGAAAAGGAAACTTTCAGGCGCGCCTGAGCGCAGCACGGCCCAAGGTTTAATGGCGGTGAGGGCCAACTCGCGGGTGTTCACGGCCGCTGCTAGGTGGCGCGACATGCACAGCCAAAGTGCATTGCAGGGTGCCTATAACCTTTGAAAACGTTATACTTTTCCAGCATATATTTCTTCTTGTGAGCAAACAAACATCTGTACTGAGCACAACATGCACCCACAAGTGCATGCTGCGTCTTATATCATGCAGCAGTTAATGCATGCCTCACAGAACAGCGCGAATGTATTTCTTGTTGGAAACAATACAATAAGCTGATAAATAATAAACATCCTGGTATTTTTGTTGGCTGATTTCGGGAGTAAGGTTGTAAAAATAACCTGTTAACTCACGACGTTTTCGGTGCGTTGTTTGACAAGCCACTACAGTACCTTATTAAAAATATGCCTTCGAAATTATTTCATGAGTTATGTGTATCTTATACGATAAATCTTGCGGTAGGGAGTTAAATAAGCGTATACTACCAGCTCAGACGCTATATAGTGAAATCATACATCAGTAGCTGCCCCGAGAACGGCCGACTGTAAATTCTGAAGTTATCAGGGCCAGTTATATTTTTTTACATTTTTATTTGCATCTGGGCGAAAACGCTGATGAGGTCATTGTTTCCTAGTGCGGAAACCGTGAAAGGTGTGCTCCTTATTCAACACAGCTTTGACCAGTGCTGACTGATACCCAAAGAAAATGCCTGGTGCCGCTTTTCGTAGAAATGCCGAGGAGTGTGTTCCAGCCAGACTTGTACACCTTACAGAAAAAGAGTAACCGTTTGCACTTACAATTACTTCATTAAAAATAAACTTGATTACAATGACGAATTACTACAACACGAGTGTAATTGAGGAATTACTCAATTGTAATCGATCACTTCTGCGTTACTCTCCTCCGAACACTTATTAACATTGCATGAATACAGTAAACAAGACGCTGGCCTGGCGATTTCAGTGCGACCTCTGCAGCCCTTTATACATTGCTTATCTGCATAACAATTGCAATCAAACGCTTTGTCAGTCATAGTTCCTCGTTTTTGTAGTGAATGTATTAGCAGCAACACTCAAAACTTGCTCGAGGAGGCAAAAGAGAGGGAAGGTAGGCCAGTTATAGCACAATGTGCGCGCTGGCGGGCTAGTGAGCTATTGTAACATACACGGATCTCGAGCAAGCCCAGTTGTAACGTACACGGATCTTGAAAAAGACAAGCCCAGTTGTCGAAACGTTGGCTCCTGCTTTCACCTTGTTCTCGTTTTGCTGAATAAGTTATGTGGTTACATGTAACTAGCTACTGAAAAAGTAGTGGAATTAAAGCGAGGTTAGCGAGTAATCAATGCAGTTGACAAGTACGAAATTGCCAATAAAATGAAATTGATTACGAGTAATTCGTTATGTAGAAGTCTGGTTCCAGCCCCGGCGTACAAATATTTCATTGTAGTTAAAAAAACTATAGGAGTAGAATCAAACATCCCTGCCGGGATTCGAACCCGGGCCCTTTGGATTAGAAGTCCAACGCGCTATCCACTGCGCCACAGGGACACACGAACGCCTGGCGGCTTCATACTAAAAATGCGACGGAATTACCTTGCAGCGACGTGACAGCGTCTTCTTTTTTGTTACGCTGCAAACCTTGCTGGGCACGACTGCAAGCTTGATTTTGAAATTTGAACTATACGTATTGAGTAGCAGGTTTAATGTATACGAGCTCCCCTTGAACCTCCAAATCGTACATTTGATCCCTGCAATATGGGTGCGCTTGCGCGCCTAACAAGGAAGCTACACTGCTCTAATGGGGCAAATCAGGTGGCTTTTGCAATAGTATGAAGGTGAAGATAATGATTTCTTCGGCTTCTAACAAATTGCCGCTCCGAAAGATGTGGTGCAGTAAAAGCCATGTGGCGAAGCGGCCATAAAAACTTGTTACCTGATTTACCGACCGCAAGCTTACTAAGTCAGCTTCAGGAACATTGTGCATTGTTTGTATGATGATACGATTCATAAAAATAATTTTCGGACAGATATTGTCTTTGCGCTTGCTAGTGTTTAGGTTGAACGATGGCAGCTGATGTTCGAGAAGCAACTTTTAGAAATACTAGGTTACCCTTAGTCAAGTCTGCTTCTACGATCCCCAAATGCATACAGGTGAATCTCATGAAGGCAGATGAATGGAGCTAATTTGATTCGAGAAGAACATGTAACGCAATTACACTCGTTCAAATCATCATCATCATGTTTATATCAACTGCAAGACGAAGGCTTCTGCCAGTGGTCTACAATTTTCCCAGTCTCGAGCCAGCTGTACCCATAATATGCCTAGAAATTTCATTCGGTTTAAGGGCACTCCGTTTTTGTCACTGAGAGCAAAAACCATTTCAACAAATCTAGCCAACATCTGTATCCAGTAGCTGTATGCTTATTTGGGAGCCACTTTTAATTAATTTAGGAGAATAGACCTTATCACATGGTATATAAATCCCGAAGTACACTTCTCGTAACTAGCAATTTCTGTCCTCGCATGTTTCAGCTAAATTTCTTTTCCGAATCAATTCATTACTCTTATTCAGTTTGTTATTCTATTCCTTTTGCAAGAACAGAAATGTCGTCATGGCGTTCTGCTCAGCAGTCGTATCTGATATTGTGTTTTGTTCCACGAATATTCGCGAGTTGGCGGACAATTAGTATAAATATTGCAGCACGGATCGTCCTTGTGCGTACAAAGTTGTTTTTAAATAGCGTTTTTGCAGCAATATTTGGAATAGGGCATACAATACTGGAAGCTGATAAGATCATGCTATCATGTCCGGAAAGGTGCGGAAATTTCCGATAAGTAAAGCGGCCGTATTTGTCTGAAATACGTTTTGTTTATGGTTTTATGCAATCGCCGCCGTCTTATCGCTCCCACTACAGCATGGTCAGGCGATGTTTCTTTCGTGGTCCACTTCGCTTACTAGCGGTAATTTGCGTTTGTGCGTAGCCTACTCGGAAAGCCAAGCTCGGATATCCAGAGGTTCAACCAAAGATTGCTGTTTGTTCACAGCAAACAGTCGGCTCATCTTCATATTAGCATATATACTGGTAATAATTGAACGCCATTAAAATATGGCCAGTATATACGTTCCATTAGAATTCACTGTGGTTAACCCACCCACATAGTGTATGCAGAGAGCGAATAATGCACATATAACGATCATTTAAAGCCAACAGACAATGAAGCTAAGGAAGCCGTGGCAGCTGCGTTTCAATGGGGGTACACTGCAAGTCACCCGTGTACTGTGCACTGGGTGCACGCTGAAGACTCCCAGGTGTTCAAAATTAATCCGCAGTCCCTCATTACGGCCTGCCTCATAATGAATTCGTGGTTCTGGCTAGCAAGACCCGAGAATAAAATTTTTACGCGAATAAATGTATAGGGGAAATTAGCTGTGGTTGAAATTTAGGTGTACAAAATAATCAAAATATTGGAAGTGAAAGCGGATGAAAAGATAACTTGCCGCCGGTGTGTGCCGAACCCACATCCTGTTCAATACAAAGGCACTGCTATAGCGATGGTAGATTACAGTCACCCGCCGTGGTTGCTCAGTGACTATGGTGTCGGGCTGCTGAGCACGAGGTCGCGGGATCGAATCCCGGCCACGGCGGCTGCATTTCGATGGGGGCGAAATGCGAAAACACCCGTGTACTTAGATTTAGGTGCACGTTAAAGAACCCCAGGTGGTCCAAATTTCCGGAGTCCCCCACTACGGCGTGCCTCATAATCAGAACTGGTTTTGGCACGTAAAACCCCATAATTTTTTTGTAGATTGCACTCTTCGGACGATACACAGTGAATTAATTCCAAACACTGATACGACCACAGAAGAACTACAAGCGGTAGTAGCAGCTATACAACATCTCCCAGCAACACTTATCACTACACCCATCATATTTACTGATTCAACGTCAGCATGTAGAAAACTCATACATGACGACTTACCTATACATATAACACAACAGTTACAAGAATGTCTCCGTCGGCAGGTAGAGATTGTCTGGATTCCTGGTCATGAGGCGATGTTGGGGAATGAACGAGCTAATCTGCTTGCCTGCGATATCATACTCCAGGCTCCTAACATCCCCCGGCCAAATCTATTCATCTCACCAACGCCTCCACCACAATTGCACCCATTTAGGGACGAGCGCAGGATATACCCTAAGCTACACCAAAATATTATAAGGACACAGGGCACACTCATCAGACAAGCCCAGACGAACACCCTGCTCACTCCAGCACGGAAACACCTCCTCCAAGGCATAATTACTGAAGTCCTCCCTCGCTATAGCCACTGTGGTGCCTATCCTCCCAACACATCACATATCCTATGGCAATGCCATCCAAAACTACCCCCCCCACCCAAACCTTCATCCCTCTCACCTACCCCTTCCTCCGAGTGGCTGACCGCCGCAACTACCCTTCACCACCAACGATTCCTTGCGGACTTCATCGGCCTAGCGCTGAAGCACACCGCAAGCGACGCCCTGGACTGAGGGCGTCGATGCATTTTTTAATCGCAGAATAAAGTGATTTCTCTCTCTCTCTCTCTCTCTCGGTATTACCCGTGCGTTGCACTACCAATTGTGCTACGGCGACTATATCAATCAAGCCAATAACTTGAGCATTTATGTTAACAAAACGTAACATTCGGAGTTTTAGCCAGCGCCACTCAGAGCGCCACTCAGGTGGGCGAATGTTGAAAACACTCTCTTTGCCCGATGGCGTAAGGTAACACGTGAACGGGGAAGGGCAGGCACGTGGCTTGTCTACAAAAATTTAATAATGAGGTTTTTCATGCCAAAACGACGATGTGATTATAAGGCACGCCGTAGAGGGGAAATCCGGAATATTTGGACTCCCTGGTGTTCTTTAACGTGCACCTAAATCAAGTACACGGGTGTTTGCACATTTCGCCCCATCAGGCGGTCCGCGGCGTAAAGATGATAGTAGAGTCTGCAGATCCGCCGTTGAGTCGCGGGAAATCATCCATTCGTGTGTCACTTAATCACTAATGAAACGGAGCGCGGCACAAAGCGCTGCGAGTTCCGCTGCCGTCGATGTTGTGACGTCAGGCGTCTTGAATTTAATTGGTGTGACCTTCGTTGGTATGACAACTGTGGAGCTTGGAGATTGCAGAGGCAATAAACAATCTAACAGAGATAGGGCATGGACTAACTTTTCAGTGGATTCCAAGTCACTGCGGAATTATCGGCAATGAACGGGCTGATCAAGCTGCCCGCACAGCTCACAAAGAAGATCACAAAACACCAATACAACTTTCTAGGACTGACGCTGCACGGAAGCTCCGCGTGCTTGCTCGCCAGCGCACAAGGTCACAGTGGAATGAGTCGCACTTCAAACGTGCTCGCTTACACTCTCTGGACCCAACACTGAGCCTTCGAGAACCATCAAGGCTTCGCCGATTATTCTTATCATGCCGATTGTGCCGATTATGGTTGGGCGTTGCTTTTACCAACGTAGATGCGTCCCACATAGGACTGGCCGAGAGCGCCGACTGTGACCACTGTGGCAATGAAGAACCGACTCGCCAGATTTTGTGCGACTGCCCACAGTACAGTGCGCAGAGACAATCTCTCAACAACGCGTTCATCCAATTGGACGACCGGCCTCTGTCGGAAGAAAGAATTCTCCGCCACAGACCGGACTTAACTTCACAGAAGAAGGCTTTGGGTTTATTTACCCAACAGTTTCGGTCGGTGGACTGACCGAAACTGTTGGGTAAATAAACCTAAGATAACCGCGAAGTTGTGCTTCTGATTTTTCTAAATACGCTTGGCCCATTGAAAAATCCGGTTACTATATAAATATGAAGAGAGTGAGAGAGGTAACTAATACAGGCTCGTGAGCAAATTTTTTTTTCTGTTAGGAAGCAGCCATTAATACAGCTAAGTTAGTACCAAGCTCCCGGCAGGCAATCAAGTGCATCGACTTGTCCGTCCACCCATTTTAATCTGCAGCCAGATGTAACAATTCAGTCGAGTTACATGCGCAGAGGCACGGAACGCCAGCGTGTCCCTGTGGCGCAGTGGATAGCGCGTTGGACTTCTAATCCAAAGGTCCCGGGTTCGAACCCCGGCAGGGATGATTTTGCATGAGTCTACCCATTTATTTTTACTCTACACAGCCATTTGTATACACTAAAATAGTAGAGCGTATGCTTAGTGCTCATGGGCTGGGTATTTGCATAAACAGGGGCCGATTTCACTAAGCTGCACTGATCGTAGGCAATTTCTTAGCCAAACAGTTCTTACGCTAAGATGAGGGTGCAACGGAAGTGGCGGCACATTTAACCTACAGCGTAGTTTGAAAGGAAGGAGGAAGCAAAGCTTAGATTTAACGATAACGAATGAAAGAAGCGCGGTAAACTGACAGCAAGATCTCGTACCACGCGTTTGTAGATGAGGCTATATTCTTACTGCAAATCACTGCACACCCATATTCAACGGCTTTCTTTTCCGGCAGTCTGCTACAGCGCAAACGACCATAACCACGCTCGCCCATTCACCGCCCCGCCGTCAAAAGAATGACAGTGGAGGTGTCACGCATACTTCTCATATCTCTGCAAGACAGGACTGATGGCCTCATGGTGACATATTTGGCACAGAAAGAGACGCTCAGGCGGAGCAATTCCTGGCCAGGTTTGCGAAGGCTACTCTGTAAGTAGCATCATCATCACGACCACCGTATTACAAAGTCACTAAATATACTTATTTTGATACTAATTACGGACAGGAAAAAAAGAACGCTGCGTAATAAATAGCTGATTTGGCCTCCCGGCAAGACCACCAGCACCCGTATGTTCATCCGTATGGCATGCGATTGCGCTGCACACGGTTGCATGTGTGGTTCTAATACCACGCACAGGCTCAATACCAGATCCCTTGACATCTTCTACCGTCGTTAAGGAGCTGGTCGAAGATGTCGCCGAACGCCAACCGATGACGAAACGCGCGCTCCCTTCGCATAGGACCCCTGTCGAGGGCACGTAGAGCTATGAAAGCAGCCCTGAAAGAGAAGTGCAAGAAATTAGCGGCAGCTTTACACTAAGTGGTGCGAAGACTGGGCAAACAGCGAAGCTGGTGGCCTTTCGCTAGCTTGAACTTTGCTTTCCTTCGCTTAACTTGGTTTAGCTTGGCTGGTACTTTGCTTTAACTTTGATTAACTCGGTTTGGCTTGGCTGGTTCATAGCTTTGTCTTTGCTTTCCTTTGCTTAATTTGGTTTGGCTTGGCTGGTTCTCAGCCAAACTTAGCCGACCTCGAGTATTGGGGTGATACTCGTGTTCTAAAGGCCACTCTATACTCCAACGTCGTGTTAATGCGTGAGCGCGCTCGACACGGGGACGCCACACCAGTGAAAGTGCAGCACTGTATAGTCCGGCGCGAGGCGTGGCCGACGTATCCGGCGTTCGGTGGCATGCCCCGGCTGCAGCTGGTGTTGAGATGCGACATGCGACATTTCGCACCGGCCTCGTCACCCAGAATGGACCGCATCCGCGTCTCGTCCGGCAAGATGGGCTAATGCATACTGCTGGTGGCACGTGCAGCGAGTTCGCAGTTTCGTATCATGCTGAGATTCCTAGTTTCATATAAAACCCGCATGCGTCTAGGCGGTGCGGCACGGCGCACACGTTGGAATATAGAGAGGTCAGTTTTTGCGCCTTCCACAATCACGGCTATCCACCAGCCCATCTTGCTCGACGAGACGCGGATGCGGTCCATTCTCAATGACGAGGCTGGCTCGAAATGCAGCATGTCGCATCTCGATGCCGGCTGCAGCCGGGGCACGCCGACGAACACCGGATACGCCGACCGCGCTTCGCGCTGTGGCGAGGGTAACAAATTTCGAATGTGCTGACTTGAAAGACAGAAGCACTTTCCCGCTCCTTGTTTCGAAGGACCAGCAGAAGTGTCTACTGGACAAGCACAGCTTGACGTCCAAAAGCCTTAGACAGTTATTTTAAGGTAGCTCATGCGTCAGCTCTAACGGATGCAGGTTTTGCCTGAATAATCTAACACTTTGTTAGATGCCCGTTCCTTATCCAAAAGGGCGCGCCGCACAGAAGCGTTTTCTCTTATACCCATCGCCTCTTCTCCTGGCGCCCAGCGCGGCTTCTGATTGGTCGCCTCTACCCCCAGCGCGCCTCTCCTCCGCCGGTCACGTTACCTGCCCTCCCCCGGCGCGGCTCTTATCCTCCTCTGATCACGTGACCTGCGTGCCACCGCCGTACGTACAGACTGCAATGGGTCGACTTCGAAAAACTCCGCTGTTAAAAAAAAAAAAAAACTTGCGGCCTGAGCCACTCAGTACCACTCAGAGCACGACTGTGTATACATGTACGGTTGCTTTTTTGGTAGGTGTGTTTTAGTGTTTGGTGCATTTAGTTTCCTACGTAGCGTGGTTATTTGTAATTCTTTGATCTCTCGCAACGAAAGCTGTCGCATTCATGAACTCTCGAAGCATTGTAGTGACTTGTGCGCATGGCTGTTTTGTTGGTCTGTTTTGTAAATTACGTAATAAGTGAATATTTTTCAGTACCGAATACGTAATAATAACAGTCCATTTGCCCAGTTCTTTCGTTTTACAATGACGGAAATAGTGTAGGCAGCATTTTATCAGCATTTTTGCAGTGTTATCAGCATTTATGGAAGTAAACATACCCGCACATGCGAGTGCATGCAAAAAACTGTTTCCAAAAGTCGTGGCAAGAATACTTTGATTTGGATGAGTTGGTTCATCTTGAAAGTTTTCACTAAAATGCGCTAAAGACGAAGACGAAAGGAACACATACCCTAGGACGCGCGCTGAACTTCCAACTTCCATAATTTTCGAGAATTCTTAAAAATCGCCTGTGGCAGCTTTAATAGTTCCTGTCCTTGAGCTGGATTATGTGAAGAGGCAGACAAGGCGGCGTGGGGGACGACGAGCCTAAGGCACCCTCGCCTTGAGCTGACATTGTAGTTGAAGCCCAGGAGCGCCCGCTGTGTAAATCAGTCTTGCGCTTGAGCCCGCAAAATCCACCAAAAATGTCGCGGGGAAAAAGACGTCAGAAATATTACAGGGTATTTATAATAACTGCAGTGGCTGACAAGATCATAGCTCGCGAAGTTCAGAGCGTCGTCTTCTTCGGAGTAATCTGAAAACGCCTTCTTCATCGGTCTGTCGCAATATTAAAATGTAGACCGACTTCTCGTACACTGTAGCAGATACTAACCCTCATGGCCAAATGTTGACAAAAAACTGGACATCCTTCATAGAAGACTGCTGTCGTTGTACAACCTTTGTATGCGAAGTCATAATAAACATCCAAAAACGGGCAAAGCGTGCATTTGTAGAATTTCCTGTTGAGACAAGCAAGTTTGAAAATTATTATACATTTTAAAATAATTTTGAACCTGTTGGTGTTTCTATAAAAGTTATTAATACATGTGCATTGATGTTTGCTACATTCGTGGCTACACAAATCTCATAATTGCTTTCAGACACGTTATGTTCTATGTTCTCTATTCATTTTTCGTTGGCCGCTGGCTAATGATCTAGACATAACTGTCAGCGTAATCTCTACATGTATGCATGTACATATAATAAAGAATTGAAATGAAGTGAATATTGCATACGTATATTCTTCTATTGTAATGTACAGTGTATTGTGGCGGCCTCTACGTTTGTATTTCCTTATTGTTCCTACGTTATCTTTGTTTTCAGGGATACTTCATTGACCTTCTGCTGTAGCCAGTGAACTTCACAATTGAACTTGTGGCTTGTGTCACTCAACTTGTGAATTATTCGATTAAACTAGTCCTTGCGTGCTTCCTTGTATCGTTATGGATGTGTGGCTGCTCAGGGCATGTCTTGTTTTATCGGAGATATGAATAGAGGAATACCCGACGCCTCGATCAGGCGTTAACATCGCCTTAGGCTCATTTATTTTTAAAAATCCTAGCAGGAACATCAAGCGGCTCTGCATCGGAAGAGTTTGCTACTTCGTCTCTGCCTAGATATATCCAAACCGCAGCATTCCATGACTCACGCGATTTCGAAAATGAAACTGCAATTCTTGTGTAACAGCGGTGAGCAGCCGTAATATCCTTCAAGAAGAACGTCTTTCGCGAAGCAAGTGAGCGAGTAATGCAGTGGAGCGTGCGAAGTGAGCTGCAGTCAATTTTATGGCATACCTGCGCTAACGTCACTTCTGAAAGCGTGCCACTCAAACGACTTGCTGCTAATAAGCACCTAGCAACGGCGATGATTGAAGAAATGCAGTTGTCAATACTCTGACATGCCGCAGGTACAGTATATATGAGTAACGTGAGACTTGCCACATCCCTTTTCTCACACGCCACGCCCGCGTCTCGCAATCTCTGGACAATGACCCACAGAGAGGTCGCGAGGTTGCTCAATATATTCGGAAAATTCCAATCAAATTATTTCTCTAGGAAACTCTACTCATTATAGGGCAAAAAAACTTTCAGTAGACAAACCGTCGAAGCCTTTCGAGGCACTTGGCCGTCGTAGGGTCAGGTACTAATTTCTATGCACGACGGAAACGTGACAATTTGTCGTTTCTTTAGAGAACACAACTGGGTGACCCATTTCGATGCACAGAATATCTAAGCATTCGCTTTTATTGTTAACTATAGAGTCAGAACGAGCCCAACGACTGAATTGTAGGCCTATAACAGAACAAACATCTTTGTCGATGACATTACTACAGAAATCCGCCTATATGGAGATTGGAAAATCAGGTTGCAGTTTCTGCTGAAGCCTCTCTGGGAATAGCGCACAGTTTTTGCAGCACAGAACGCTCTGTTCAGATCTTGTTCTCCAAGTGCGCCCTGCATGCCACCATGTCTGTTCGTGTTGTTCGTGGATACTTCCAGCTTTAGCAAATGTAGTCTATCAAAAAGTTGTGTGAAAAGTTTGACGGGGCAGCTGCGATGACCCATCATTACTCGCGTTCGCCAAATTGACACGGATCAAATCATAAGCGACAGAGTAGGATTTGTATTAAAGAACTCCCTATCTCTAGTGTTATTTTAACACCTTGGTTACCAGCCAGTAGAGCAGCATTGTTATTAATATTGAGAGAAATGTAAAATACGCGTACGAAACGTATTCCTGAAAGCCATAAATATAAGGTGCGCCGCTTCCGAGATCCTTCGGGCATTTCCTCCTGGCATCCAAGGTTCTGTGCCTGGTGGGTTTCGAAGCCGTGATGCTACGCTACAAGCGGGCCTGGCCAAGCTTGCATGTCTCAGCTGATATCCTGTTCTAATATCCAGTCGGGCATCGGCACTGTGACACTGTAAAAAAATAGGATACTCACCATTAGAGGCTGTCGGCAAAGTTACATGTGTTAGATAGGCGACAAATATAATTAAGAAAGATCTTGGGTTGCCTCAATATTCTGGAAACGCAGTAGTAAGGTTTCTGGAGACTTCGGGAGTATAGGTAGCTTACTAAATCTCTATCATTATATCTATCGTATTTTATTTGTCTCTGTCCTTCTTCTTGTTATGGAATCACGCGAATTATTCCTTCCGCGTTTCCTTGTTTCGTAGTGTGGAATGAGGCACTCAGGAGGGACAGCATTTTCACCTGCTCACGATCATTTTTTGCGAACTTTCAGTCCCCACTTCCTGGTTTCAATCACGAAATATTTCGGCTTTGGCTCTCTTTCAGGAGGCTTGTGTTCTGTACCTGCAGTGGGAAAACAAATTTTCTCTGTTCGGCAATAGTTGATTTGATTGAAAGAAAACACTCGTTAAGTGTTGTAATCATGTTCATTTGGTTGACATTGAATGGTTAACGGGTGTATTCGCCGCCACCTCTTTTTCAAACACACTGATACGAACCAGTATGCCACTTCAGCATCGGCTGCGGCTTCACCGCTTGAGACGGGGTGTCAGTGAATTTTAGCCAGCACATAACCTTATTTAGGTACAGCAACACTTGAAATTATCAGCAATACGCGAGAAGACGACAATATCCTTGCTATTCACTGGTGTGCGCGTACTGAGGAAGCAAGCAATCGCACATTGCTGGCACTTCATTAATTACTCTAGCAAAGCGGCAATGGTATTATTTCGCCACCTGTTATTTCCCCTCACAAACGGTTGCGCGACATGGGCGTCCAACGCCAGCTGCGCGCAAGCCCTTAACCATAGCGTCCACTGTAGTGCTGCGTACAGTGCTCGATCAAGACGTCTACAGGGAGATGATGTTACAACTAGAAAAGGTGAAACTTAACAGGAACTACGAGCGACTAAGGTTACAATTGGAGAGACAAAAGAAATCAGCTGACCATACCGATTCCTCGATCTTTGAACTAATTTACTCGAACAGAAGTTACTATCCTTGCTCCCCCAACGTCCCCAGCTCGTTTGAAAACTCCTTTTATCCGAAGGCATGACGACGACGCTTCTTAAGCGATATCAAATGCAGTGGAAAGCCGTCTGTGCTAGAAGGTCGTTGAAAATGGCTGCTGTGCTCCAAGCCGCGGTTCGGATGACCATTGCATGGTGCACCAGCTATGTTCCGTGAGCGCTATGTCTGCTCTGAACTTTGCGTCGTGCATGCTAATAATACCTGCCAAACGCCCGAACGTTAAAGTTGTGCCATGTCATAGTGTTGATGGCGTCGTCTCACAACTACATATTGCCGTTGTGGTATGAGTTTGAAAAGCAGTAGCGACGGTGGTCGAGGTTTTGCTTTGGCTCGCCATGTATTGAGAATGCGGAGGTGACATAACGGTGACGATGGCGTGACAGAGTAGACAGATGGGCAGAACAAAGTGCAGTCGCCCAAAAAGCTTGTTCCAGAGCTTGTTTCGTACACGATCCGACTATACTAGAGCCGACCGCTGTATTGTACGGCTAAAACGATGAAACAGTGAAACGTCGAAAGTGGTGATTTATTTACTACTGTGACATGAAAGTATACCCTTTTGCATTCAGCATGCATACGCTGGGCTCATTAAATGACATCTGCATTTTGAGCTAATTATTTGCGTTGCACACTAATCTTGATCTCCCTTGCATCCTTCACAGCTAATGTGCTCCCATTCACATCCGCAGATTCGAAACTCGTAAAACGCGCAGTAGTAATATATCGTCTCAATAATTCTCTGTTCAAGTCCTGTGACCACAAGGTAGGGAATCAGCTTGTGTGGACCAGCGAAGCGTTTGGTCGGTGTTTGCACCTTGCGACAGTCGACCTTGTGGCTGGAGAGATTCATTGAGCGAAAGCAAAGTAATATCACTGCAGAATGACGAAGGCTGTGCTCGTACACTACATAAATATTATTTCTCATAATTTTAAGAGCACAGCGACAAAGGTCGAAATGAAAGCATTTTCAAAGCCCCCGAACGATTGCAGAAGCTCTGCAACATCAACTCGGACAAAAAACAGATTGCTCCTTGTCTTACACAGCACCGCGATTAATTTGTCGATTCCATCGAAAATGTTATTCATACGATAACCTTGTAGTGCAAAATAGAGTGAATGAAAGGCTGAAGGAGCGTCACTTAACTGCTACAAAAGTTGTTTGAGACCATTAGGCATGCAATGCCGATAGTGCGGCTGCGTCTCGCTAGTTGAAACCATTGCCATTTTGAAGCGGGAGCAAAGTAAGACGACAAGAAAAATTATTATGAAGCATGAAATCGCAAAATTGAAAGAACAGTGCGTGAGGATGCCTTCAGGTGCCGCTATGAAAAAAAGACATGCGGTTTCTTAATTTAGCGTGATAGCGCTTTGTAATAAACGTTTTAATTACGCAGTGTACATGTGTGCAGTTCTTAGATGTGTACTTCTTAGTATATGATATTCTTGTTGTTATTTCCCTTTGTCCGATATATATATATATATATATATATATACGTCATGTACATGCGCGAGCAAAAATATGATTGCAAATTCGAACTAACTAGCCCGTCAACGTGTTTTATAGTGAAGTTCATTATTCACCAACATTAAACGGTAGCCGCGTGGCATAAGTTTACCGGATGCTGCCTGGAGTTGAAGAGTTGAATTGAAGAGTTGAGTTGTCGCAAGAGGTACGGAACCAATCGACCCTGCTCAGTAATAAGCTTTCGTATCTCCATGTGAGCATCTGCAAAGGACATTTTATCATGAGTCTACGCAATCACCTTTCAGCGAGCTCATGAACATGGGCACGTAGTGTAAGCTGTCTGATACGCTCCTGAAGCGGCTAAAAATTCCTTTTCTGTTTTTATGATCTTAAAACAAGAGCAAGATTACCTTCAAAATACAGTGCCTAAGCAGTAATTCGAAAGAATTCACAAACTTTTATCAATTATCCACTTGAACATTCGGATTACGTATGCACGCTACGAAGTTATATGGTTTCCTTCTGAAGGTAGGCTGCACAGATGCTGCAGGCCGCCTATACGTGTCATTGCAAGGCGTGTGATTTTTCTTGAGACATGTAACGGCCAGCTCATCGCTCATAGCCGCTTATAGGCCTGATTTATGCTGAATATTAAAGCGTGCCACTTATATAACATTCGTTAACGAGGACATAATTTGGAGTATATAGTAAAAGAATAAGGTCCACCACAATTTTTGTTGTTCACTGTGGCGAAGTGGTAAAAGTAAAGGAATGAAGCTGTAAATGCCTCTACTGCGTAATTTATTTCGCCGAATTTTTCGTGACCGTTATTCAGCTGCACTGATAGTGGAAATTTTGCCTTGTGCGCAAACATGCAGGACATCGTTAAAGGCTTCAGTAAAAATGATTACTTACTTGCGAGTACGTTTTGGACTCGCCGAGCAGGTTGGAGCGCACATTTGTTGCAAATATCGAAAGCTATTGATCGCGAGTTATCTCTATTTGTTCTAACATATATTCTATAACCATTTATTGGTAAAAATTTATTTTCTCGTGTAAAATTTAGACAAACACTTGTTCAGGCCAGATATGCCTGAACAGACCCCAGTTTCCGAAACGAACGCTTTGTTGTGATCTTATTACGTCCACGCAGTGTACGGGTAGATTTTTCGGCCATACAAAAAGGCATTCTCATTGCAGAAAGCCTGAAAAAAATAATATTTGTCATTGAAAATACCTGGTGTAAAAATGAAGCTCATATCTCGCCATTCTATCTAATAGAAGTTTCTTTAAAATTTTCTGAAGTCATCTTTGACAGAGGAATAAGTATTCCAAACACTTAGGGTGGAATTTTTAGAGAGCTTCAATTTATATCTGTATTTCTTGCTTTGTGTATATTTAGGAGACAGACGTAAGCCAAAAGAATGTTTTTTTTTTTACTTTTCAACTGTGATTTTGTAATTGCTGCTCTTGTCATACATTACACGGTATACCCCAGGTGATTTTCATCATAATACTGCTAGCACTTTTTGTTTGCTGATATATCCTTGACAATAATGCTGCTCAGAAACAGTATAGGCTACCTGCAATGGTCAGGCGGCGCAGCGACCGGCTCAGCCGTCAGCGCCGCCGTGTCAGTTCCGCGAAACACCGAGGTGCCAGTTCTACGAAAGCGTGCTTCTGCGGCGCCCGTTTGAAACAAGTCAGGCGTTCTAAATTGTGGTTTTTAAGGCAATCGAAAACATTGAGGTTCATTTTCGGCCACTGGCACTTGAGAAAGGACGTCCACTTTACGACAACAACCATGCATATCGTGTCAAAAATTAAACAGGACGGACATCGCAGCAAAGTTCTTGTTACAACAAATAAAACACGTTTACGACGTCGAACTCAAAGTAAGTTAACAAATAAATAATATATTCCGTTTAAGTGGGCAAATACGGCCGTAGACGTTTTTCAACTATAATTTGTAGCTTCAGTATACTTCCAGCGTAGCTTGCTCATCACAATTGTCCAGGATTTGGCGAGTTGGCAGGTAACCTGGATGATTCTTTATGGAGCTTTTTTTTCTGTTGACAAAGTGCCTCGAGCATATTTTGGTGTTGTCGTTCGGGCTCCAGTGTGAGAAGTCATCACCACTGAAACATAACAGAGACCCATCAGCTGACACTAAGCAACACAAAGACTGAACAAATGTGTGCTAGCGTGCGCGAGAGAACTGCCCAGTTGCGAATACTCGATGTGTGCTGCGGTGTACTCCAGCCTTAGTTCTGTTGTTCTAAACGCGAGAAAACATCGGCATAAATGAGTCTGGTTCCAGCAGTCGCGTCTTGATCCAGGCGCAGAAAGGAGCTGCACGTTGGCTTATATATTAATGCACAAGAACTACAGTGAGCACAAAGGTCCAACGCGGAGTGCTTACGAAGCTAGATTTGACACGTAACAACCATCGCGCATTTGTTTTGGAGCGAGACTAGGTAAAGAACTATCCAAACCAATTTACAACAGCGGAAATCAGATCACGCGTGTTTATACAGTTGTCGCTTTTTGTGCATTTTCATGGATGCTGCCTCCTGTTTTCTTTTCTTTTTCTCCCTTTATTTTAGATTTTGCGTTTGCGTCTTAGTTCAACAGAAATTGGCAAGAGCGACACTTACTTGACGGGCCGAAGCGCGGCGATCCATTTCAGCCGCCGGGTTTCTCCCCAGCCTTGAAGGGAAGTGGCACAATTTGATGCCGACATCCCCTTCGCGGTTGTGAAAATACCTAAAACAGCAGTATATGCGCATGTTCTTCTTGTTCAGACTTCTCACGGAGGAGCTGCCGAGAGGTCGCGGTGAATCCATTGAAAAATTGGAAAAGGAAACTTTCAGGCGCGCCTGAGCGCAGCACGGCCCAAGGTTTAATGGCGGTGAGGGCCAACTCGCGGGTGTTCACGGCCGCTGCTAGGTGGCGCGACATGCACAGCCAAAGTGCATTGCAGGGTGCCTATAACCTTTGAAAACGTTATACTTTTCCAGCATATATTTCTTCTTGTGAGCAAACAAACATCTGTACTGAGCACAACATGCACCCACAAGTGCATGCTGCGTCTTATATCATGCAGCAGTTAATGCATGCCTCACAGAACAGCGCGAATGTATTTCTTGTTGGAAACAATACAATAAGCTGATAAATAATAAACATCCTGGTATTTTTGTTGGCTGATTTCGGGAGTAAGGTTGTAAAAATAACCTGTTAACTCACGACGTTTTCGGTGCGTTGTTTGACAAGCCACTACAGTACCTTATTAAAAATATGCCTTCGAAATTATTTCATGAGTTATGTGTATCTTATACGATAAATCTTGCGGTAGGGAGTTAAATAAGCGTATACTACCAGCTCAGACGCTATATAGTGAAATCATACATCAGTAGCTGCCCCGAGAACGGCCGATTGTAAATTCTGAAGTTATCAGGGCCAGTTATATTTTTTTACATTTTTATTTGCATCTGGGCGAAAACGCTGATGAGGTCATTGTTTCCTAGTGCGGAAACCGTGAAAGGTGTGCTCCTTATTCAACACAGCTTTGACCAGTGCTGACTGATACCCAAAGAAAATGCCTGGTGCCG
The DNA here is from genome assembly GCF_013339745.2 of Dermacentor silvarum. Taxonomy (NCBI): domain Eukaryota; kingdom Metazoa; phylum Arthropoda; class Arachnida; order Ixodida; family Ixodidae; genus Dermacentor; species Dermacentor silvarum. The sequence continues at coordinate 436,461,198 of NC_051154.1, forward strand.
CTTTTCGTACAAATGCCGAGGAGTGTGTTCCAGCCAGACTTGTACACCTTACAGAAAAAGAGTAACCGTTTGCACTTACAATTACTTCATTAAAAATAAACTTGATTACAATGACGAATTACTACAACACGAGTGTAATTGAGGAATTACTCAATGGTAATCGATCACTTCTGCGTTACTCTCCTCCGAACACTTATTAACATTGCATGAATACAGTAAACAAGACGCTGGCCTGGCGTTTTCAGTGCGACCTCTGCAGCCTTTTATACATTGCTTATCTGCATAACAATTGTAATCAAACGTTTTGTCAGTCATAGTTCCTCGTTTTTGTAGTGAATGTATTAGCAGCAACACTCAAAACTTGCTCGAGGAGGCAAAAGAGAGGGAAGGTGAGCCAGTTAGAGCACAATGTGCGCGCTGGCGGGCTAGTGAGCTATTGTAACATACACGGATCTCGAGCAAGCCCACTTGTAACGTACACGGATCTTGAAAAAGACAAGCCCAGTTGTCGAAACGTTGGCTCCTGCTTTCACCTTGTTCTCGTTTTGCTGAATAAGTTATGTGGTTACATGTAACTAGCTACTGAAAAAGTAGTGGAATTAAAGCGAGGTTAGCGAGTAAACAATGCAGTTGACAAGTACGAAATTGCCAATAAAATAAAATTGATTACGAGAAATTGGTTATGTAGAAGTCTGGTTCCAGCCCCGGCGCACAAATATTTCATTGTAGTTAAAAAAACTATAGGAGTAGAATCAAACATCCCTGCCGGGATTCGAACCCGGGCCCTTTGGCTTAGAAGTCCAACGCGCTATCCACTGCGCCACAGGGACACACGAACGCCTGGCGGCTTCATACTAAAAATGCGACGGAATTACGTTGCAGCGACGTGACAGCGTCTTCTTTTTTGTTACGCTGCAAACCTTGCTGCGCACGACTGCAAGCTTGATTTTGAAATTTGAACTATACGTATTGAGTAGCAGGTTTAATGTATACGAGCTCCCCTTGAACCTCCAAATCGTACATTTGATCCCTGCAATATGGGTGCGCACGCGCGCCTAGCAAGGAAGCTACACTGCTCTAATGGGGCAAATCAGGTGGCTTTTGCAATAGTATGAAGGTGAAGATAATGATTTCTTCGGCTTCTAACAAATTGCCGTTCCGAAAGATGTGGTGCAGTAAAAGCCATGTGGCGAAGCGGCCATAAAATCTTGTTACCTGATTTACCGACCGCAAGCTTACTAAGTCAGCTTCAGGAACATTGTGCAATGTTTGTATGATGATACGATTCATAAAAATAATTTTCGGACAGATATTGTCTTTGCGCTTGCTAGTGTTTAGGTTGAACGATGGCAGCTGATGTTCGAGAAGCAACTTTTAGAAATACTAGGTTACCCTTAGTGAAGTCTGCTTCTACGATCCCCAAATGCATACAGGTGAATCTCATGAAGGCAGATGAATGGAGCTAATTTGATTCGAGAAGAACATGTAACGCAATTACACTCGTTCAAATCATCATCATCATGTTTATATCAACTGCAAGACGAAGGCTTCTGCCAGTGGTCTACAATTTTCCCAGTCTCGAGCCAGCTGTACCCATAATATGCCTAGAAATTTCATTCGGTTTAAGGGCACTCCGTTTGTGTCACTGAGAGCAAAAACCATTTCAACAAATCTAGCCAACATCTGTATCCAGTAGCTGTATGCTTATTTGGGAGCCACTTTTAATTAATTTAGGAGAATAGACCTTATCACATGGTATATAAATCCCGAAGTACACTTCTCGTAACTAGCAATTTCTGTCCTCGCATGTTTCAGCTAAATTTCTTTTCCGAATCAATTCATTACTCTTATTCAGTTTGTTATTCTATTCCTTTTGCAAGAACAGAAATGTCGTCATGGCGTTCTGCTCAGCAGTCGTATCTGATATTGTGTTTTGTTCCACGAATATTCGCGAGTTGGCGGACAATTAGTATAAATATTGCAGCACGGATCGTCCTTGTGCGTACAAAGTTGTTTTTAAATAGCGTTTATGCACCAATATTTGGAATATGGCATACAATACTGGAAGCTGATAAGATCATGCTATCATGTCCGGAAAGATGCGGAACTATCCGATAAGTAAAGCGGCCGTATTTGACTGAAATACGTTTTGTTTATGGTTTTATGCAATCGCCGCCGTCTTATCGCTCCCACTACAGCATGGTCAGGCGATGTTTCTTTCGTGGTCCACTTCGCTTACTAGCGGTAATTTGCGTTTGTGCGTAGCCTACTCGGAAAGCCAAGCTCGGATATCCAGAGGTTCAACCAAAGATTGCTGTTTGTTCACAGCAAACAGTCGACTCATCTTCATATTAGCATATATACTGGTAATAATTGAACGCCATTAAAATATGGCCAGTATATACGTTCCATTAGAATTCACTGTGGTTAACCCACCCACATAGTGTATGCAGAGAGCGAATAATGCATATATAACGATCATTTAAAGCCAACACACAATGAAGCTAAGGAAGCCGTGGCAGCTGCGTTTCAACGGGGGTACACTGCAAATCACCCGTGTACTGTGCACTGGGTGCACGCTGAAGACTCCCAGGTGTTCAAAATTAATCCGCAGTCCCTCATTACGGCCTGCCTTATAATGAATTCGTGGTTCATGCTAGCAAGACCCGAGAATAAAATTTTTACGCGAATAAATGTATAGGGGAAATTAGCTGTGGTTGAAATTTAGGTGTACAAAATAATCAAAATATTGGAAGTGAAAGCGGATGAAAAGATAACTTGCCGCCGGTGTGTGCCGAACCCACATCCTGTTCAATACAAAGGCACTGCTATAGCGATGGTAGATTACACTCTTCGGACGATACACAGTGAATTAATTCCAAACACTGATACGACCACAGAAGAACTACAAGCGGTAGTAGCAGCTATACAACATCTCCCAGCAACACTTATCACTACACCCATCATATTTACTGATTCAATGTCAGCATGTAGAAAACTCATACATGACGACTTACCTAAACATATAACACAACAGTTACAAGAATGTCTCCGTCAGCAGGTAGATATTGTCTGGATTCCTGGTCATGAGGCGATGTTGGGGAATGAACGAGCTAATCTGCTTGCCTGCGATATCATACTCCCGGCGCCTAACATCCCCCGGCCAAATCTATTCATCTCACCAACGCCTCCACCACAATTGCACCCATTTAGGGACGAGCGCAGGATATACCCTAAGCTACACCAAGATATTATAAGGACACAGGGCACACTCATCAGACAAGCCCAGACGAACACCCTGCTCACTCCAGCACGGAAACACCTCCTCCAAGGCATAATTACTGAAGACCTCCCTCGCTATAGCCACTGTGGTGCCTATCCTCCCAACACATCACATATCCTATGGCAATACCATCCAAAACTACCCCCCCCCTACCCAAACCTTCATCCCTCCCACCTACCCCTTCCTCCGAGTGGCTGACCGCCGCAACTACCCTTCACCACCAACGATTCCTTGCGGACTTCATCGGCCTAGCGCTGAAGCACGCCGCAAGCGACGCCCTGGACTGAGGACGTCGATGCATTTTTTAATCGCAGAATAAAGTGATTTCTCTCTCTCTCTCTCTCTCAGTATTACCCGTGCGTTGCACTACCAATTGTGCTACGGCGCCTATATCAATCAAGCCAATAACTTGAGCATTTATGTTAACAAAACGTAACATTCGGAGTTTTAGCCAGCGCCACTCAGAGCGCCACTCAGGTGGGCGAATGTTGAAAACCCTCTCTTTGCCCGATGGCGTAAGGTAACACGTGAACGGGGAAGGGCAGGCACGTGGCTTGTCTACAAAAATTTAAAAATGAGGTTTTTCGTGCCAAAACTACGATGTGATTATAAGGCACGCCGTAGAGGGGAAATCCGGAATATTTGGACTCCCTGGTTTTCTTTAACGTGCACCTAAATCAAGTACACGGGTGTTTGCACATTTCGCCCCATCAGGCGGTCCGCGGCGTAAAGATAATAGTAGATTCTGCAGATCCGCCGTTGAGTCGCGGGAAATCATCCATTCGTGTGTCACTTGATCACTAATGAAACGGAGCGCGGCACAAAGCGCTGCGAGTTCCGCTGCCGTAAATGTTGTGACGTGAGGCGTCTTGAATTTAATTGGTGTGACCTTCGTTGGTATGACAACTGTGGAGCTTGGAGATTTTAACAATCTAACAGAGATAGGGCATGGACTAACTTTTCAGTGGATTCCAAGTCACTGCGGAATTATCGGCAATGAACGGGCTGATCAAGCTGCCCGCACAGCTCACAAAGAAGATCACAAAAGACCCATACAACTTTCTAGGACTGACGCTGCACGGAAGCTCCGCGTGCTTGCTCGCCAGCGCACAAGGTCACAGTGGAATGAGTCGCACTTCAAATGTGCTCGCTTACACTCTCTGGACCCAACACTGAGCCTTCGAGAACCATCAAGGCTTCGCCGATTATTCTTATCATGCCGATTATGCCGATTATGGTTGGGCGTTGCTTTTACCAACGTAGATGCGTCCCACATAGGACTGGCCGAGAGCGCCGACTGTGACCACTGTGGCAATGAAGAACCGATTCGCCAGATTTTGTGCGACTGCCCACAGTACAGTGCGCAGAGACAATCTCTCAACAACGCGTTCAACCAATTGGACGACCGGCCTCTGTCGGAAGAAAGAATTCTCCGCCACAGACCGGACTTAACTTCACAGAAGAAGGCTTTGGGTTTATTTACCCAACAGTTTCGGTCGGTCCACCGACCGAAACTGTTGGGTAAATAAACCTAAGATAACCGCGAAGTTGTGCTTCTGATTTTTCTAAATACGCTTGGCCCATTGAAAAATCCGGTTACTATATATATATGAAGAGAGTGAGAGAGGTAACTAATACAGGCTCGTGAGCAAATTTTTTTTCTGTTAGGAAGCAGCCATTAATACAGCTAAGTTAGTACCAAGCTCCCGGCAGGCAATCAAGTGCATCGACTTGTCCGTCCACCCATTTAATCTGCAGCCAGATGTAACAATTGCGTCGAGTTACATGCGCAGAGGCACGGAACGCCAGCGTGTCCCTGTGGCGCAGTGGATAGCGCGTTGGACTTCTAATCCAAAGGTCCCGGGTTCGAACCCCGGCAGGGATGATTTTGCATGAGTCTACCCATTTATTTTTACTCTACACAGCCATTTGTATACACTAAAATAGTAGAGCGTATGCTTAGTGCTCATGGGCTGGGTATTTGCATAAACAGGGGCCGATTTCACTAAGCTGCACTGATCGTACGCAATTTTTTAGCCAAACAGTTCTTACGCTAAGATGAGGGTGCAACGGAAGTGGCGGCACATTTAACCTACGGCGTAGTTTGAAAGGAAGGAGGAAGCAAAGCTTAGATTTAACGATAACGAATGAAAGAAGCGTGGTAAACTGACAGCAAGATCTCGTACCACGCGTTTGTAGACGAGGCTATATTCTTACTGCAAATCACTGCACACCCATATTCAACGGCTTTCTTTTCCGGCCGTCTGCTACAGCGCAAACGACCACAACCACGCTCGCCCATTCACCGCCCCGCCGTCAAAAGAATGGCAGTGGAGGTGTCACGCATACTTCTCATATCTCTGCAAGACAGGACTGATGGCCTCATGGTGACATATTTGGCACAGAAAGAGACGCTCAGGCGGAGCAATTCCTGGCCAGGTTTGCGAAGGCTACTCTGTAAGTAGCATCATCATCACGACCACCGTATTACAAAGTCACTAAATATACTTATTTTGATACTAATTACGGACAGGAAAAAAAGAACGCTGCGTAATAAATAGCTGATTTGGCCTCCCGGCAAGACCACCAGCACCCGTATGTTCATCCGTATGGCATGCGATTGCGCTGCACACGGTTGCATGTGTGGTTCTAATACCACGCACAGGCTCAATACCAGATCCCTTGACATCTTCTACCGTCGTTAAGGAGCTGGTCGAAGATGTTGCCGAACGCCAACCGATGACGAAACGTGCGCTCCCTTCGCATAGGACCCCTGTCGAGGGCACGTAGAGCTATGAAAGCAGCCCTGAAAGAGAAGTGCAAAAAATTAGCGGCAGCTTTACACTAAGTGGTGCGAAGACTGGGCAAACAGCGAAGCTGGTGGCCTTTCGCTAGCTTGAACTTTGCTTTCCTTCGCTTAACTTGGTTTAGCTTGGCTGGTACTTTGCTTTAACTTTGATTAACTCTGTTTGGCTTGGCTGGTTCATAGCTTTGTCTTTGCTTTCCTTTGCTTAATTTGGTTTGGCTTGGCTGGTTCTCAGCCAAACTTAGCCGACCTCGAGTATTGGGGTGATACTCGTGTTCTAAAGGCCACTCTATACTCCAACGTCGTGTTAATGCGTGAGCGCGCTCGACACGGGGACGCCACACCAGTGAAAGTGCAGCACTGTATAGTCCGGCGCGAGGCGTGGCCGACGTATCCGGCGTTCGGCGGCATGCCCCGGCTGCAGCTGGTGTTGAGATGCGACATGCGACATTTCGCACCGGCCTCGTCACCCAGAATGGACCGCATCCGCGTCTCGTCCAGCAAGATGGGCTAATGCATACTGCTGGTGGCACGTGCAGCGAGTTCGCAGTTTCGTATCATGCTGAGATTCCTAGTTTCATATAAAACCCGCATGCGTCTAGGCGGTGCGGCACGGCGCACACGTTGGAATATAGAGAGGTCAGTTTTTGCGCCTTCCACAATCACGGCTATCCACCAGCCCATCTTGCTCGACGAGACGCGGATGCGGTCCATTCTCAATGACGAGGCTGGCTCGAAATGCAGCATGTCGCATCTCGATGCCGGCTGCAGCCGGGGCACGCCGACGAACACCGGATACGCCGACCGCGCTTCGCGCTGTGGCGAGGGTAACCTGGGAGAGGGTGGTAACCTCGCCGAGCGATGACGTCACGTGCATCACTTATAGCGTCCTCGATCACCTTGCCCCGGGGTTGCCCCGAAACCAGAATGGTGCGCTGTGCACCGCGGTGGTGGCGCACTGCGGAGTGTCAACATCGAGGACAAAACTCCACCCCGTGCAGATGCTTGCATGCAGCGCCACTTTGCCCCTGGCGCGAAAAACGTGCGCAAAACGCGCGCGCGCACGTTTTATTGTTTGCAGGTGCAGAGCATGCGCGGAAAGCACTCGAACCTTGTCAAACTGCGTGCTCCGACATACCTGGTTACAAGCACACACCAATGGATTTTATAATTAATGGCAAAAGACAATGTGGCAATGTCGGATGATGAAATGAACGATTTTATGGCGAGTAAGTATTCGTTTTTAGCAACGCACGCGCGGGGAGTCGAGATTGTGAGCAACACAGCGCGGTGCGCTTCCGCGTCCCGCTCCCAGCAAGTTCTAGCAGCACAAAGATGGGGAGCCAAATAATCTCCTTACTCCGGTGTCTTCGAGGCGCCTGACGACCCGTTCAACGAACCTGTCCACTTTCGGCCGCTCTTTCACCACATTGTTTTTGGACGAGGTCGATCAGCATGTCGTCTTCGCTGTCAGACGAACTTGAAAAAAGCTCATCGATTGCGGCAACTACCAGCGCTTCCTTTCTCATTGCCGACATCTCGACTAGTTAACTCTGTCAACTCCGTGCAACCGCAGCTATCGGGCCAGAGCGTGCGCGGTTCCGCAGTCGGCGGTGCGCGCACGTCTCGCAGTGCTTGCTGGGATTGCACCCCGGCGCACCGCCGATTTTCTCGGTGCGAGACGGGGCAACGGAAAACCACCCCAACAAGGTGCGCTTCCGGTGATCGAGGATGTTCGGTGCGCACCGGTGCGGTTGATCGAGGATGAAAGTGCGCACCAAGGCGTCCCGGTTGCCTAGCAACGCCTCGCACACCTGGTGCGAGGCGTTGCTAGGCAACGCTCGGTGACGTCATCGTCAGGCGCAGTTTTCTGTTTGCACAACGCGGCCTAACCAACAGCTTAAACAGCTCCACTGTTAAAATAAGCCGTGGTTACCGGATCTCCAGAAATTACGAGAGAAAGTTTCACTACGCAACATCCACACGTGCAAGTTTCGCTGCCTGTCACACTTTGACGTCGCATCAGCGTTCACCGCTTCTTCATGGCTTCTTCTCAGCTTATAAAACACAATGATGCCTCGCAGCAGGCCCAGAGTGTCCTTGATTTGCAGGTTCAGGTGGCCACATTCCGACAGAGGCGAAGTGCACATATATGCGCGTATGCATAAATTTTGAAGACTGGTAATAAATCATAGGTGGGTGACGTCCTGGCATGGAACCCCTAACTACACTATCAGCTATATCCTAAGTGGCACCTCACAGTAGTCAAGGATATAATCAGTCAAATTCACCACGATGATTAGCGCCTATTTTCCATAGGTTAACCAGCCTCATAAGAACGCCCATTCAAGGGCACGTCAGCATAATGCGCAACACCGTACACATACAACATAACGGTTGCGTTTTATATCTGGTTTCACATGAAATCTGCTCAAGTCATCGATCTTGCTACACTGACGCACTTTGTTCGGAGGCGCCGCTGCTCATATCCCAGGTAGCACGAAAGGGATACATTACGTTTTTTTCACCGCTTATCTGAGACAATGAACATGTCCAAAAAAAGATGCAATATAGAAGCTCATACTCTAGAAAACTCCGAATGTCTAGTCTTATGTGCGGCTTAATCAATCTTATAGACGATCTCAATCTACTTTTAAAATCTTCGCATATGACCCCGTCCAGAAATGGGCTTTCCAAATTCCTAAAGAATCTCACCCAAAACTGTTGTCAAAATTCCTTTTAAGACGTTTTCAAACCGTCGTGAAAAATCCGGTTGAGTGTTCTGCTCTTGTTTCGGTAGCTTACATTTACATTCTTTTACAGAGGAGACGGGACAAGATCAGCGCGAGTAACCGGCGATTGGAGAGGCGAAACTACGACAAGGGGCACTGCGGCTAACCAGAAAGAGTTCCGGGCCGTTCCCACTGTTTACACTCGAGGGTAGTTCAATCTATCAGCTGTGGTTTGGAAGCGATTATTCGGTTTGACGGCTGCTCAACGTACGAACTAGAGCTAAACAGATCGTGATAACGATCCATAATAGCGAAGCCGCCACTGTCAATAAATTCTGACTTCGCCACATAAGCAACATGACAAAGAGCCCAGCACTCTCGTCATCTGCATGCACTTGCACAACCGTGCATACGCCTGCGGTCACTTCTCTAACCTTTGCAAGAGCACGGGAGAAAGGTGCAGTCACTTCCCTAACCTTTGCCACAGCACGGAAGAAAGGAAGCTCTTGCACCGTAATAAGTAGATGCCAAAGTAGATATTGATCAAGTATGAGTTTATTTTCCGATTCAGAATACTTATAAGTAAACCAGTATAATAAATATTATACCACTACCAATGTAAAAATTGAACACAGATTTTCACGCAAACAGCAGATCGGACATGTAGAATAAGTTAAAAAGGATACAAAAATAATCGTAACAGCAGAAACGTATTGTATTATGTTGTGCTAAACTACAACCAACCAACCAAAAAAATCCCTCTAAGTTTTTACATAACACGTGAAAGATTTATCAATAACACAAAACTTTGATAGCTTTTCAAGAGACTTCGTGATTCCTAGTACGTAACAGGCAGCATCAAGGGCAAAAACACACGTTACCTAAAAATAATATATTTTTCAAAAAATTAATATCACTAAGACATGAAGACAGACAGTTTAAAGAATACATAAGCAGGTGAAACCAAATGTAGGCTAGAAAAACTACTCCCCACATGTAATAAAAAATTGTCACTGGAAAGAACCCTACAAACACGGAACTTCTAATGCATCCTTTCAAGTGACTAGTACCTGAAGGTACGTGCCAAACTTCAATGTGGTTATGATTAACAAAAATGAGGCCTCTCGGTTTCTCTTGTTCTTCAAGTACATTATTTCTAGTTCCATAAGATTTCTCTGAAACGGAAAAGATTCAGCACATAACAGTATCTCGAATGGATTTCTTACCGCCTCATATAACTGGCAACAACACAATTGCATGCAAACGTATATAGGTTATTAAAACATATTGACAATGATTTAGACAATGATCTGTCGTGTTGTCTCATCACAAAACTGTAAACAAATATGAGTATTATGCCTTGAGTTTCAGTAAAGATTACATGAATATGATTAATCCTTTCCGACGCTATGCACACAATTCAATACACCAAGATAGTGCATTAATAGCAATGGCATTGATTAAAGTAAGGATATTTAAAATGTGTCCCGTACATCTTCAAACTCTTCTAATTGAAATAGTGCTGCATGTTTGAATTACACAGGCAAATTGTTTTAGTAAAGGAAGTATGAAGGTAGATGGTTGGGTACTTTGCTTGGTGTATGTAATTGTATGTATGTCACTTTCATCGTTTTTCACAGTGTGTTGCACCAGTCATAATTTTCGAATGGCTGGATAGGTGCTATTCAAGCCTGGTAGACATGAAATAGTTGATGTTTGCAAATCTGATGTACTTGCACTGAGTTTTTGCATGGAGTGCACATTCCATAAACTTGACAAACTCACTAAAGAACAGAAAACTCCTAATCTATTGTACTTCTGTAAGCATTTTATGAATATGAAGATGTAAGAAATGCGGTGAATCTAAGTTTTCAATCAACACAACTAATTGGCATGTGAAAGGGTTAAGGAAAGAGGCTCCTTGAAACAATTTCTCGAAACATCGCAACATACCACCTGAGGGTCTCCAACCTTAACCTCTTACTACTGTTTTGCAAATCACAATATTGACTGAATGCAATATTTTTCTGACCAGTCTTTCATGTAATGTAAAGAAAGTTAACAGGCCTAGTCTTACATGAAGATAAAGTCAAAATCATTTATTTATAGCACTCACATAGCAGCAGTTCTGAACTTTTCTTTATCAGTATAGTACTTGTGATTCACCTTAGTATTGCTGAGTACAGGTAGAGATATGGTTAGTTGTTTACTAGAAAGGATCCCGAATTTTCCACCTTCTGATTGTAGCTTAGACCGTCACTTGTACTTCACAAGGAGTGGACTGTGGTAGCTGGGAAATATAGTTTTCCTGAGAATTTCCATGCATGCAATTTTGATTCTGTCTGCTAGCATGTTTGTATTACAGCATGAATTTCATAGATTAGAGGCTCCATGAAGGTACATTCTGTCGTTGAATGTCTATGAGATGGTTAAGCAGGTTGACTGTATCTAGTTACAACTCCTCATGTCCTGTGGCAGTTACGTTTGTGTGGTTTGGTGCTGTCAGTGTAAGCTTAACATTTCTTTCCTTCTCCCAGGAAGGACACAAGCATTGAGGAGCCATTTGACCTGCCACTACACTGATACGGTATTTGGTAGGTTCTATTACAGGTTTTCTTTCGTGTAGTAGTACCTGCTATAATTCTGTATAACGTGTTCAGACCTTTAGTCAGCAGGCTGTTTGACAACAGGTGTTTACAAATGAATAACTAACAAGATTTTCAAGGCATTTTTCTGCAATTAATTGATGAGCCATCCAGCAAGTGCTGCTCTCCTGCCTTAATGCACAAACCTTCAAATACTGTTAACCCTATATCACAAGTGTTCAGCAAATGGAGATGACTGTTCACAGCGACAAGTTCATAATGTTTACTTACATGCAAAAGGGAGTCAAACGTCAGGTACACATTTGAAGTTTTCCAAAACAAGTTCATCATCATAGTGCATAAATGAAGAAGTAACTTAGCGCAATAAAAATACACAGGCACAAGAAAGGGAGACAAAGACAAGCGCTTGGTGACTCAGAAGTGTGTGACATATATGTTCCAATCAATTATTATTTTCTAAATTTTCTTCTACTGATCCAGGATTCCTGTGACTACTTGCCTTAGGTAACATACTCTGTTGCCTTCTTGCCCTAGGAAACATAACTAGTGCCTCCTTGCAGCCCTTTAAACTGGCAACATCTTCACCACCGACAGTAGAGCATGTCCAGATAAATTCAACTAGACATGCCTGGTGACCACTTAATTTTGATGAACAAATTTTATTTTGTGCCCGAGCCTGACGACAATGAAATCAATGATCTATTTTGTTGTAGCACAAGCTGAACGACAAGGACAACAGAAAGGCAACTTTGATGCACAGCCAGCGTTAACGTTCAACAGCAGATTCGTTTCCAGTTCTCATCACTATATATACCCTGAAAACGTCATACAACAGGTGTAAAAGCTCGGTAAACATGAACTAAAAAAAACGGGAACCACACGCATGCAGTTTTTTAGCCACATAGATTGACAGACATGTAGACGTTTAACGCGAACAAAGATCGCATCATCTTCCACCTGCTTCTACTCATGATAACTGTTTTTTTAATCTAGGTTTGTGCTTGCATCTTTGGCAATGAAGGGCAAGAAAACCATCAGCAGCCAGGTATTTACTTTGTTATTGTGTTCCCGTAGCCTGTCATTTATACATCTACCAGTTTGACCAATGTAGGACCGTCCACACTCAAAGGAATGTCGTATAAAACACACGTGATGCAATCAATGAATTTGTTTTTATGTTCATTTTCGCATGCAGTATCCGCAATTCTTTCTGGCTTTGTCTTCCTACACAGGCTCTCCAATTTATTAGGAGCTGAAAAAACTATGTTGATATCAGACCTTCCAGCAATCTTTATTCTGTGGGAGAAACTATGTATGTAGGGGATGACAGCAACCTTTCTTTTCTTTATGTCGGTGTTTGTACCATTCACTTGCTCGGAACCTTTTTTCACTTGGCTCGGGTAACCAGCGCCGCTTAAACGTGAGACTTGCCATCTGAAGCTATTGTGCATTAGGTGCCGGCATGGCTTCTTAAGCGCTTCACTGAAACACACCTTCATGATTCCCCCTCTTCAAGTTTTGTATGCACGGAATGAAATGGTAAAAGTGGCTTACTTGCCCTAGGTTCTTAACCCCAGCAGGTTTTGTTATCGGTGAGCACAAAATTAATGTGAAGGAATCCAAACTTCCCGTCACATGGCTATCCTGCACCTAATGCACGATTGCTTCGAACGGCAAGTCTCACGTTTAAGCGGCTTTGTTTACCCGAGCCACGTGCTCATGTCAGTCGCAGCAGGACTGCTTAAAAAAGCACAGCAAAAAGGTTCTGAGCAGGTATATAGTACAAGTACCGATATAAAGAAAAAGATTGCTGCCATGCCCTATATACATAGTTTCTCCCACAGATTAAAGATTGCTGGAAGGAGTGACATCAGTGTTGTTTTTTCGACGCCTACTAAATTAATGAGCCTGTGTGGGAAGTCAAGGCCAGAAAGAATTTTGGATACTGCATGCGAGAAGGAACATAAAAGCAAATTCATTGATTATATCGCGTGTGTTGTATACCGCATTCCTCTTGGGTGTGGAGGGTCCTACATTGGCCAAACTGTTAGATGTATAAATGACAGGCTATGAGAACACAATAACAAATTAAATACCCTGGCTGCTGACGGTTTTCTTGCCCTTCATTGCCAAAGATAAGTGCAAGCCTAGATTCAAAAAAGCAGTCATCATGAATAGAAGCAGGTGCAAGATAATGCGCTGAACTATAGACACTAGAAACATATCAACATTTGGTGACGCATGCATCAGTAAGCCTTCAATTTCATTATCCTCGAAATAGCTTGATTATCTTTGTTCGCGTTAAACGTGTACATGTGTCAATCTGTGTGGCTAAAAAAACTGCATGCGTGTGGTTCCTGGTTTTCTTTAGTTCATGTTTACCGTGCCTTCACACGTGTTGTATGACGTTTTGAGGGTATATATAGTGACGAGAACAGGAAATAAATCTGATGTTGGAAGTTAACACTGTGTGCATGTCAAATGTGCCTTTCTTTTGTACCTGTTGTTCAGCCTTGCGCTGCAATAAAATAAAAGATGCCATACAAACAAGCCCCTATAGCTACCCTCATTGTTAGTTTCGCAAGAAAAAGAATTGTCTTTGAAAATAAAATATAGAAGCACCTGTTCAGTTGGAAGCATTTTTTTCTGGATTCTGCCAAATCCGTATTTTGATTCATCCCAAAGAAAAAGTGTTGTGGCTATGGCTCTAAGAATATTTTGGCACAGACTGCAGGCAAATAGCATGAATTCCAACTAATTACCACGGAGTATCCCTGCTACGATATAAAGTAAAACTTTGAAAACGCATCATTGCACATGTTTTAAGTTCAGTGTGTTCTTCTCTGCATCTATTAACAGCACGGAATTTGGCCATCCTGTTGCCATTGAAGTCGCAGACATTTGGGCAAATAGCTCTGCCCTCGTTGACTCTCAAAATCCACGAGAAGCGCTCATATTTGGACATTGCTTTAGTTTGAGCTTTACTTTAAAATTTCTTTAGGAGAGGCGGAATTCCCAAATTAAGCATGTCACCCAAGTAATGCTGTCTGGAACGACATGTTGCATTATTTGTTTGGTTCTGGGGTTGCCAGTCAAGGAATGGACAGAATAAACGGTACTGCCTGTAGCTGCCACATATGGGGTCCATGTGTACTTGTTGCAGGTTCATTTACGTCGCGAAAGTGCTACAGGTTACTTCGAAAAGCACAGACTGACAAAACGGCAAATTTTTGGGGGAACACAGCGACTTATGTGGATTGACCTTGGGTGGTGTGTCTATAATTATAACTTTTTAAAGGGGTGGAGATAGTATGTAGACGCACTGACGACCATAACTTTCAATTATCATTGCTTAAGTAAAAAGTATATTGCACATTGATACTTTCATGACAAAAACCAACCAAATCTGAAAGAGGCTGAAAGGCACACATGTTGTATTGCAAGGCATGCTTTCTTCATATTGTTGCTAATTTATAAGCTGGTCATCTGGACAGTACCTCTGGCTTGGTTGTTTTGCATCGGAATTGTACAACATGAGTGGTTTGAGCTCGTTTTAAGAGTGCTTCATTGTTTTGGGAAAACAGTGGAATCTGCAAGGTTTTCTATTAGAGCAGTGCAAGTTGAAAGCCATGGTCCGCAGTATGGTGGGGGTCGTGGTAGCTCTACCTACATGCAGAAAATGTAATCTCTGACTGTCAATGTGCACGTGAGAGTTTTGCCTGTTCCAAGTGAGCCATCAAATAACTTGGGTAGATTTCATCTGAAGTTTTTCATGTTATAAGGCTAGGAACATATACCAACAAGGCAGAGTATGACATTTTTTTAGAGCACTGGTAGTTACATTTGTGACTTGGAAATCATTTATTGTTGATGTATGTGACTAAATATGGTGATGATGGTGGTACAGTAAACCTTGTTACAAGAGGCACCCAAGGGACTCGGGAAACATGTCTCTTGTAACCAAAATTCTAAACACACTGAGGAGTCGGACTAGACCACTTTATTATACATGAGCACCAAAGTGTGTTTAAACTCATCTTTGATGCGAACAGAGCTCTCATGGAAACATGGCTATGGCTCCGGAGTTTGATTACCGGCATACAAAGCGACCAGCACCGTATACGCTGTGACAGAAATCCAACTCAATGGTACTCTGTCACAGAGTCGGTGTGGGAGCGCGACGATTATAGAAGCATAATGGCAGAAAATTCAGTGAAATTGGTAGTCTCAACCATGTGAGGAATGAGAGCCGGCTGCGGAACGAAACAAAATAGAGCCAAGTGAGTGAAAATTGCAGCGCATACCGGTTAGTACGACGTTAGCCGCATTACGTGAGCGTGTCTGGGTTGTGTCCCTTATAAATAGTGAAGAATTTGCTCTAGGGACATAAAAAAAGTTGTCCTTAGTAACCGAGTGTCTCTTGTAACCATGTCTCTTGTATGCAATGTTGTTAACATGGCGAACATAGGAAAACCAACAAAACCATTTTGAAATGTCTCTCATAACCGAGTGTCTCTTGTAACGAGATTTTACTACTTATAAAGAGTCTTAATCGATTGTTTTTTTTCCTTTTCAGGCAAAGGCAGGAGGCATCTGCAAGCAACCAATCATTCCGATTCTCAACCAATCCTTCTAGTCAGCCCATTTCTAGTGTCTTATCTTGCAAGTTTTTTTCAGTAAAGCACAATAAACACGCAGTTTTGTTCACGATTCAGGTGGCTTGTTGCTTTTTGGGCACGAATTTGTATGTATGCTTTGTACACGTCATGTACAGAACTCAAATGCAACATGGCAACACTGACACGAAGATGAAGCGGTGTAGAAGACAGTTACACAAGGAGGAAACGTGCACACACAGCATTTTCAGTGTGGTGTATGTCCACTTATGTGCATTGATTTCTGTCCCATTTCAAGCTATATCTGATGTGAGTTAGCCATGTTGTAATGTACAACTTGGTATAACTTATTTCAATGAAACAAACAATTTTCTCATTTGCTGGAGATATACACCCGCATCATCATTTACAAAACAAATTTTGCACCTGTTGATACGAAGCAAGATAAAGCTGAACAAGTTCGTACGGATTCATGGTACAGGCACGCAAGCATAGAAGACATGGACACAAGAAGAACAAAAAAAAGGTGTTTCTGTCTTCCTTTCTGTTCTTTTTGTGTGTTTTATGTGCATACCTTTCCTCACTACGGTCTGTCCCTTTTTAATTAGGAAAGTACGGTGCTCAATTTACAGAATTTCCGTTCTACGGAGCTCACCGTTTTGTATTTGGAAAATACAGACAATTCTGTGATCACAACTACGGAAATAACCATTTTCCATTCGACGGAAATCACCGTTTTCCATTCGACGGAACTCTCCGTTTTTCATTCGACGGAAATCACCGTTTTCCATTTGACGGAACTCTCCGTTTTCCATTCAACGGAAAAAATTTTTACAGACCATTCGTTTGACGGAAACGCTGTTTTTCATTTACGGAAAAGTGTCCGGCAACGTTTTACCTTCAACTTTCACCGTAAACTGAAGAAATTTTTTTTACAGTGTAGTCTCTAGCAATCACGATTGTTGAATGAGTCGAGGCGCATCGTGGAAGTCCAAGACATGTCCGCAGAGTCTGGCCTTGCAAACTTTGGAGGGTACGAATATTTGTTTTCCATGTGTTCGAGAAAACCGGCAAGCTGTATCGTAAAAAGCCCAGAAACAGTGTTCTGTACAGCTGCAGTATGGACCGTACCGACGTTCCCCAAGTTTTTTACACAGTAACTTCCTTATATGTATAATCGAAATTAGTCTCCGCTTCAGGTAGATGCAGTGGGGGCTCCATGAAAGGTTCCTGTCAATAATCACATCTAAGAAGTGGTGAGACTTCTGGTATGTAATAGCCTGACCATTGAGAGAAACAGGGTACGGTGTCATTGGTTTGCGCGTAAAAGCAATGAGCGCACATTTTTCGATGGACTTATTAAGGCCTTGTTTTCGGAGATACGAACAAGTTAGGGTGGCTGCCCACTGAATTCTTGTGCGCACTTGAAGACGAGTCACTGCAGAAGACCAAAGACAAATATCGTCGGCGTAGATCGAAGGGTGTATTGTATTGGGTAATAGTTCAGCAAGGCCAATCATAGCTATGTTAAAGAGAATAGGGCTCAATACCCCGCTTTGTGGGACGCCGCCGTAGGTATAATAGTTGGCAGAGGGGCCATTTTCAGTCTGCACATAGAAGGACCTTTTGGTCAAATAGTCTCTGATCCATTCAAACATACGGCCACCGATTCCGACAGCCTCCAATGACTCAAGGACCGCTTCATGTGTGACATTATCATACGCCCCTTTCACATCAAGAAATAGCGCCACTGATATGCGCTTGAGACAATTTTGTTGCTGTATGTACGTTGTCAGGTCAATAACATTGTCTATTGAAGACCTGCCTCGCCGGAAGCCTGTCATTGAGTCAGGGTATATATTGTGGCGTTCAAGGTACCATTCTAAGCGAGTAAGGATCATCTTTTCCATTACTTTTCCTATGCAACTTGTTAGGGCAATAGAGCGATATGATGTCAGGTCTAAAGGCAACTTTCCTGGTTTTAGTAGTGGTACAAGCCGACTTACTTTCCATTGCTGAGGAACAATTCCGTCATGCCATGAGCGGTTGTAGTAATTCAACAGCTCTTGCCTGGCCTCTAGTCCAAGATGGGCAAGAGCTGCACAGGTGATGCCGTCAGGCCCTGGTGAAAATGAAAGTCGAGAAGCAGCCAAAGATGCGTCAAGTTCTTCCATAGTAAATGGAAGTTCCATTTCTGGGACGCGAGGCACAGGGACGACAGTAACATCTTCGGCGTTGGGGGTGACACACACGCCAGCGATCCGCACACAAAAATCATTTGCCACCTCAAGTTGCGTCTGGCAGTGATGTAGGGCTAAGGCCATGAAAGAATGTCGCTGTTGTGGAGACGAGCGGAGGCCTAGAACTGTCCTCCAGATGTATGAAAGTGGTTTACGAGGGTCCACTGATTCACAAAAGGACTTCCAACGTTGTTCCTGCAATTTGGTCAAAGGGCGCTGGATTTTATTCTGTCTTCTTCGTGCCACTCTCCGGTCACAAACGGCCTTCGTGCGCCTGTACCTCCTTTCAGCTCGTCGTCGAAGTGCCGTTAGCCTCTCCAGTTCTACGTCAAATTGCGAATGGTTCGCTGTAAACGTTAGGAGGCATGAAGCTTCTCTCATTGCCTCTGAGATGGTATCCTCTAGACTATGGCCCAGGTCTTCTATGCATGCATTTTCCATATGTAGCTTAAATTTAGTCCAATCGATACGTTGTACTGCATTCGGCGAGGAGGAATCGTTTAGCCCCCTGATCTTCAAGTAGGTGGGAATATGGTCACTTCCATGCGTTTCTATGTCTGAAAATCACTGTACTTGAGAGCTGAAGCATCGTGATACCAAAGTTAAATCCAAGCAACTGCTGTACTTGAGGCCTCGCAGGTATGTAGGACTGCCATCATTCATCACAGAAAGGTCGTGATCATTGGCGAATGACACCAGATTCCTGCCTCCGCAATTGATTTCCGAGCTACCCCAGAGTATGTGATGTGCTTTGAAATCGCCCGTTATAATCCAAGGAATACTGGTATGTAACAATATGTCTCGCAGTCTATCGCATTCAAATCGTCCTGACGGCGATAAGTAGACACCAATGAGTGTGAATAACACGTGTTTCTTTCTTACACGTAGGCAGACATACTGATTGTCATCATGTGGTTGTAGTGCATGGTGGGCATACGTAAAATTCGTGCGGATGTAAACAACAATTTTGCTCCGCTCCTCGCACGTCGACGATAAAAATGGTTCGTACCCTGACAGTTTGATGGTAGTAAGTACGTTGGGTTCACAAATAACGATTATGGGAATCCAATTTGTGAAAATATATTGACGGAAGGATGAGATGCAGGACCTCAAGCCTCTGGCGTTCCACTGTAAAATCGAAGCTTGTCTGACCTCAGTGCGAAATGGCAGTATTGGACGAGCCATGGTGTCTACTCAAAGCTTGCAAGTACTGGATTTAGAGCATCCAGTACCTGTAGTGCACTTTGAGCTGACGGCGTTTTTAGCTTGCCTAAGAGCACGCGAATGGCGTTCGTCATTGATCGAAGCATCGAGATCGCTTCTTTGTCCTCTTCAGGCAGTTTATCGGTGGCAGGTTCAGCATTCGTGGTTGCCGATGTGCGCTGTGGCTTTGGGGGTGGCTGTGGTGTTAGCAACCTAGGCCAAGCTGCATCAGCCGCAGTCTCACTTTTACAGCATTCTGGTTCCTATCAGCCATGACCGGTCTGGGCGGCAAGGGAGGTGCAGCCGGTGGATATGCGACAGATGCGGTAGAGGCGCTGACTTTCTTTAACGAACGTCAGCGACGATATCGCCGCTTTCTGATGGTTTTGGTAGTCTCTCGGTGAGACGAATGGTCTCTCGCCATTTGTTTTAAATACAGCCAGCTCCCTTTTCATGTTTGGGCAATCCTTTAACGAAGCTTCATGGGGCCCATGACAATTCGAGCATTTAAGAAGAGTGGCCCTGCAATCATCCGCGGAGTGCGTTCCAGCGCAGCGAGAACACACTGCTGCATTCTCGCATACGCTTCTCACGTTACCCAGCTTCCTGCATTTGAGGCATTGTAGCGGCTTCGGTACGAAAGGCCGCACAGGATGTCGAAAGTGGCCTACCTTTACATATGAAGGTAGACAGTCTCCCTTAAACACTATCTTCAAACAGCGTGAGCTGCCCAGGCGGGTAACACTCGCGATGACATCAGCTTCACTGGCTGGTTTCACAAGAATTTTCAAGTCAGAGCTGGGAATAACGGAATCTACATCGTAGATGACACCGGTGACGACGTCAGAGCCCAGCGGGATGTGGGAACGGACCTTCATTCGATCTAGGTCGGTGACATTGCGCAAGATATTCAGTGCGGCTGCATGCGTAACGTCGATCGCCAGGACGTTCTTGCGTGTGTTTACTCCGATGTCGATAATTTCATTCGGCGCCAGTGCCTCTAGCAGCACCAAAACGGTTTGCCTGTTGAGGCGTTTCATGTTCTCGTTGGGTACAGCAGGAACAAAGAGGATGGTGTTGGTGGCAGGCCTCTGTTGTAGTCTTTCAGTCAATGTGCTCGAGGACGAAGACATCCTGCTGTTGCGTCTCTTCGCCTTACGGCTCATAACAAGTTCGAAGTCGTCGTCGGAGGCCTCCTCGCTGCTCAGTGGGTAGATATGGGTGTCCTCGCTGCTCAGAGTTGCAGTGAGGGCCAGTCCGCTATCTTGACGCGGCCACCGCTGATGTCGCCGAATCTGGCAGACGTCCGGGTTGGTCCGCGTCCATCACCGACAAAGAATCGACTTCTCAGAGGTACACGTATCATTCCACAAAATGCCAAGACATACTCAAACAACGTTCTGCCAAGCAGGCACATCGTCGTCGCCCCCGTCAATGGGGGCGAAATGTGAAAACAACCGTGTAGTTACATTTAAGTCCACGTTAAAGAATTCCAGGTGGTCCAAACTATTGTGGAGTCCCCCACTACGGCGTGCCTCATAATCTCATCATGGTTTTGGCACGTAAAGCCCCATAATTTAATTTAATTTAATTTAAACGTTGGGGTGCATCCGCTCTCTCGGCAATGTACAACCAGGTGGGACAGAGATGCCTTTTTCAGGAACAGTTCATGTTCTCGAAGGTGTGCGTTGACGTACCTTCCACTTTGCCTGACGTAAGATTTTCGGTGCTACAAGGGTGTCTGGTTAACAATACCAGATATGGTAACGATAACGGCACGACAATTATATCTGCATTCGAAGAAACATAGGGACAAGTGTGCTTCACATGGCATTCGCCTTGACGTGCGGAAGAGGTAGTTTCCCACTTTTTTTTGCTACCTGTGTGCAGGCTTTCAAAAGTTTTTCTGTGGCCGAGAATACAGTTTGCACTCCGTACCGCTGGCCTACATTATTTAGCCCGTGCAATAATTGGTGCACATCTGGAAAGTTCCTTTTCGCCAACCTGACAACCAGCCCTTAGACCGTTCGAAGCTCATTCATTTCGGAAATAAGCTTAATATAAAAGCTTTTCATGCTTGTTTCCTCTGTTTATAGGCTTGTAAATGACGTGTACTGTTTCCCACAGTAGTGAGTAGGTGGCGGAGTAACTCAGCCCCTGTCAGTGATCGTACAAGAGCGTGCACGGGGACGCCACTTCAAAAACTTGCTCCCAACCTAGAATTGGCAACGTTAACATTAAATACTTATTTATATTTCAAGTATTCACGATACAATACCTAAATAGACGCTTGAAATAATTACAGCAACATCAACGCTGCAGATACAAGGGTGTCACCGGTAGGAAATGAATGCGACTGTTCCCGCCACTTTTCGCTATTTACGGTACGCTGTAATCACGAGTAATTGCATCTCTGGGGACTGCTCCCAAATTCCGATATTCACTAACAGTAACCAGCAACAGCGCATTCACCACGCACCGGACCGCAGGTTCGCTGAAGTTGGAGAATCGACACGTTATTCCAAGTTCCTTTGCCTGCTTGAAACAATTCGCAATATGACGGACAGCACTCAGTCAATTGCCGCTCGCGCTCCCTCGATGCAACTGCCTCGTCGATCCTCGAACGGCTGAGGAGCAAGCACGACTGCGCTGCGAAACAAAAAAAGAAAAACAAGCTGTCCCGCAAAAAGCATGATATTATAGCGTTTCGAGAAGATGACGATGATTTCTTTTTCAAAACGTATTCTACGCAATTTTAGTGATGAAATATATTGTGACTGGCCTTAAAGGAGTACTGACACAAAAATTTGAACTCGAGATAACTCGTGAGATCGATTTAGGTGGACACACACACACATCGTCTACAAAATATCAGCGGCGAATATGGCTTAGAACATATTTAAATGAATTATAAAAGTACGTGCGCGCAGCCACCCGCAAAGCGCAGCACCTCGCAACATTGACATCAATTAAGGAAGGATTGCAAATAACCAAGAAAACGCTACGTCACGAGTTTGCGCTGCCGTCGGGGCGGAGCCGGCGAGCAAGTTTCTCGCCACTCTCGTCGTCCCGGTGCTTTTTTTTTGTTTTTGTTTTTTTTTCTCCCTGGTCGAGACGCTGGCCTCGTTCGCCGCTGACGGCGGCACAAAAATCGGCTCAATTGTTTCTGACACGAGATAACTCTTAGCTTAAAGCGACCTAGAAAGTGTGCATGGTATGAAACGTTGTGCGATAGGGTAAATCGTTGGCGTGATTTTGGCTCGCAAGCGGTCAGCGCAGCCGCCGCAGCAATCGCCTCTACGAAGCGGCTCGCCTTGCTAACGTGTTTTCTCATCGCTACCAACGCCATCGGCAAAACTAATTGTACTGTCAGTTATGAGCGTCACAAATGTGCAGACGTTCATTGTGTTGACGAAGCTTTATTACGAGCTGCGGGCGTTTCGCAAGGGCCGTCGGCCCCGGATATCAGACGGCCAGAGAACAAGGCCTATACTGTTTCCCAGCGATCGCCAGCTCGCCTGTGGTGGATTGAATCAAAAGTGGTTGGCCACGTCTAATACGGTGGTGACTCCCGCCTGGAGGAAATAGTCGCCGCTGGACGACGAAAACGAGGACGGCGACGATATCGCAAAGCTCGTGCAGGCGTTTCACGACCGACGATGCTGTTATAACAGCAATGTCTGGGCATTTCCTTCCTCCGCGATGAACGCGTCAATACCGAGCGACGACCTCGGTAAGCTCGACAACAAGTTAAGGACCGCACAAAAAGCGATGGAACGAAAAATGTTAGGCCTAACGTTAAGAGACAGGAAGAGAGTGGTGTGGATCAAAGAACAAACCAGGATAGCCGATATTCTAGATGACATTAAACGGAAAAAAATGGAGCTGGACAGACCATGTAATGCGTAAGATGGATAACCGATGGACCATTAGGGTTACAGAATGGATACCAAGATAAGGGAAGCGCAGTCGAGGACTGCAGAGAACTAGGTGGGGTGATGAAGTCAGGACATTTGCAGGCGCAAGCTGGAATCAGCTAGCGCAAGACAGGGGTCATTGGAGATCACAGGGAGAAGCCTGTGATAAATATAGGCTGCTGCTGATGATGATGATTTCATTGAAAGAAAACACTCGTTAAGCGTTATCACCATTTTCATTTGGTGGTCATTAAAGGGTTTACAGGTGTATTCACCGTCACCTCTTTTTCAAACACACTGATGTGAAGCGCTATGCCACGTAAGCGTCGGCTGCGGCTTCACCACTTGAGATGGGGTGTCGGTGAATTTTAGGCTGCACATCACCTTGCTATTCATTGCTATTCGTTGGTGTGCACGCACTCAGGAGCAAGCAATCAGAGATTGCTGGCGTTTCAATAATTCCTCTAGCAAAGGCAGCCACAGCGTTAATTCGCCACCTGTTATATCGCGGCACAAAATGTCGCGCGACACGGCCGTTCAACGCCTGCTGCGCAAGCCCCAAACCATAGCGGGCGCCGTGGTGCTGCGTACTGTGCTCGCGCAAGACGTCTACAAAGAGTTGATGTTACACCAACAAAAGGTGAAACTTAACAGGAACTACGAGCAACTAAGGTTACAATTGGAGAGACAACAGAAATCAGTTGACCTTACCAATTCCCCGATCTTTGAAGTCATTTACCAAAACAGCAGTGACTATCCCTGCTCCGCCAATGTCCCCTCCTCCCTTAAAAACTCCTCCAATCCCCCCCCCCTCAAAAAAAGAAAAAAAAAACTTTCCCAGCTGTACGCAACGAAAAGAACCTACGAAGGCATGACAACGACACTTCTTACCCGATATCCAATGCAGTGGAAAGCCGTCTGTACTAGAAGGACGTTGAAGGTGACTGCTGTGCTCAAAGCCGCGGTTCGGATGGCCATTGCTTGGTGCACCGGTAATGTTCCGTGAACGCAATGTCTGCTGTGAACTGGAAACGACGCCACGACTCTGCTGATGTGCGTTCGTGCATGCTAATAACACCTGACAAACGCCCGAACATGAAAGTTGTGACATGGCACAGTGTTGATGGCGTCATCTCACAACTACATATTGCCGCTGTGGCATGAGTTCGGCAAGCAGTGGTGATGGTGGTCGAGGTTTTGCTTTTGCGTGCCACGTATTGAGGGGGAGGGGGTGACATAACTGTGACGATGGCGTCACCGAATAGACAGATGGACCGAAAAAAGTGCTGCCACCGCAAAAGCTTCTCTCAGAGCTTGTTTCGTACACGATTCGGCTATACTGGAGCCGATCACTGTATTGTACAGCTAAAACGATGAAACAGTGAAACGTCTAAAGTGGTGATTTATTTGCTACTATGACATGAAAGTATGCTCTTTTGCTTTCAGCATGCATACTCTGGGCTCATTAAATGACAACTGCATTTTGAGCTATTTTCATTCCACACTAAGCTTGGGCTCCCTTGCTTCCTTCACAGATAATGTGCTCCCATTCAGATCCGCACATTCGTCAACTCGTAAAACACGCAGTAGTAATATCTGGTCTCAATAATTCTCTGTTCAAGTCCTGTGACCACAAGGTAGGGAATCACTTTGTGCGGACAGGCGAAGCGTTTGGTCGGTGCGGCTTGCACCTTGCGACAGTCGACCTTGTGGATGGAGGGTTTGAGTGAAAATTACAGAGACCCATTGAACGAAAGCAAAGCAATAGCACTGCAGAATGGCGAATGTTGCGGTCGTGCCCTACATAAATATTATTTCTCATAATGTCAAAAGCATAGCGAGAAAGGTCGAAATGAAAGCATTTTATAAGCCCCTAAACGATTGCAGAAGCTCTGCTTTCTCTCCCCTTTTTCGTCCCTCGGTGTAGCGTAGCCAACCGGGGTGCGTCCTGGTTAACCTCTCTGCCTGTCGTTAATCATTCTCTCTCTCTCTCTCTCTGCAATATCAACTACGGACAAAAAAGAGATGGCTGCCTGTCTTACACAGCGCCGCAAATAATTTGTCAATACCATTGAAAATCTTACTTATACGATAACCTTGTCGTGCAGAAGAGCGTGACTCAAAAGTTGAAGAAGGGTCATTTAGGTGGTAGGCCACCTTCAAAAGTCAATTTTCTAGATTTTTTGCTTCTTACATTTTATGCTTGCCCAAACATTCAGTAATGTCGGAAAAATAATGCATTTCTATCACCATTAGTTTGGGAGTTACAGTCAGTTTCCTAACCCATACCCAAGTATTGTGAAACCGAATATCATTACTATTTCTTTTATTTAAATATTATTCAAAATACATTTTTCATTTTATGTTGTCGCCGAGCAGCCACAGGAGCAAGAGCAAACTCTAGTGCATCTCATGGGGGCCGCAGCTATGAAGCTGGTGCATTCTAGGCCTCTGTGTTCTTGGCAAGTTTTTTGTTGGTGTTCTTTTTTTGCGTTGTTCTCCAAAGAAGATTTTGCTCCACTTTATGTTATGGAAACCTTCAGAACTTTTTGTTGAATTATTATTCTGATAGGAAATTTTGAACTCATTCCACACATAGAGATGTGTGCAATGAACTAAAACAAAAATAATTGAAGCAATGTTTTTGCATTCAAAGCTCATTTGCTAATAAATTTGGTCCAAATTTGCAATTTTTCTCCCTTTGCTTTGTTTTTCAAACATAACTTTCCTAATATTTATCACATTGCATTTATACTAGTTCATTGCATAGGTCCCACACTTAGCTGCATAAACGCCACAGCTTTACTCACTTGAGCAATTGATTAGTTACTTATCACTGCTGGCGCGACTAGCACTTTTACCATATTTTAAGACAAAAATTGCATTCCAAAAAATAAAATGCGCCATTTTCTGCTGTTTAAATAGTTGCTTAAATTAAAAGCGACATGCTTATTCAGGAAAAAGTTATTTGAATCCTGGCTTACGACCTAAAGAATCTGTGTGCGTGTGGGTGCGTGTGGGCATGTGTGTACGTGTGTGTGTTTGCGTGTGTGTGAGTGCGTGTGCGCCTGTGTGTGCGTGTGCCCCGCTCCACGCAATATTTATCCCCAGCGCAACGTGGAAAGAATGAAGGCCATGGTGGTGGCGCTCCTACACCAGGCGACAGAACTCCCTGGCGGCAGCTGCTTCGTTGACGTGGCCCAGTATGGCAACAACAACAATTTCACAGCAAGTGGCCATTGCCTTGGCCCTCCTGGACGACAAACATGCCAATATCTTCAGCGACTCCAGGGCAGCCATCCGCGCCTTCAGCGTTGGCGCCGTGTGTAAGGAAGCCTGTCTGATCGTCAACGGCAAAAACATCGCCATCCACACTCTCACGTGGTTCCCCGCTCACATTGGATCCATCATGGGAGGCCCCACAAACCTGAACGAGCTGGCCCACTCCAAGGCGCGAGGTCTCGCTTTCCGCCACCATGGAGAACTCCCCCGCCGGCCCGCAGTGCTGGAGAACAGAGATCAACCGAACACATACAACGAAATTACGCAGCACTTTTATCTCGGCAGGAGAGACTTTCCCCTTCCTCCCAAGAATTTAAATAGAGTGCAGGCATTGACCCTCAGATTATTTAAAACAGGCTCGTATCCCAGCCCGGCTTTATTCCACAAGCTTTATCCTGACACTTGTACCAGTAGTTCTTGCAGGCACCGCAATAACTTCGCTAGCCTAGACCATATGCTCTGGCGTTGCCCCTCGTTGCGAGGCACGGTGCAAATTATCACTGCTGGCGCGACTAGGACTTTTACCATATTTTATGACAAAAATTGCCTCCCAAAAATAAAATGATCTATTTCTTGCAGTTTAAATAGTTGATCAAGTTAAATAAGCCATGCTTATTCAGGAAAAAAAGTTATTTAAATCATGGCTTACGACTTAGGAGTATGCGTGTGTGTGCGTGTGTGTGTGCGTGTGCGCGTGTATGCGTGTGAGTGTGCGTGTGTGCGTGTACGTGTGCGCGTTTGTGTGTGTGCATGTGCGCGTGTGCATGTGTGTTCGTGTGTGCGGGTGCGTGTGCGTGTGTGTGTGTACGTGTGTGTGTGGGCGCATGTGTTTGCGTGTGTGTGTGTGTGTGTGTGCGAGTGCGTGCGTGTGTGTGTGTGCGTGCACTCGCTTGCGTGTGTGTGCGTGTGTGTGTGTGCGCGTGCGTGTGTGTGCGGGTGCGTGTGCGTTTGTGCGTGTGTGTGCGTGTGTGTGTGTGCGTGTGTGTGTGAGCATGTGTGTCTGTGTGCGCGCACGTGTGTGTGTGTGTGTGTGCGTGCGCACGTGTGTGTGCGTGTGCGTGTTGCGCCGTACTACGGGCCAATCATCGAGGCGACGGGAGCTCCCGCTTCTGCGCAACGAATCAAGAATTCGACGCCGGGGACTTCAAGAAGCACCCTGCCTTTGCCGCGACGAATCAATAATTCGACGCGGGGGATTTTAAGCAGCCCCCGGCCTTATCCACGACGAATGGAGAATTCCACGCGGATGACTTCAGCACCCGCCCTGCCTGGTTCCTGCCGACGAGCAGTCGCCAAAGGGATTTAAGGGAGAACCCGCCCATTGTTAGGACAGAGAGTCGCCACCAGCCGCCCCGTCGGTCTGATGCGTTCTTACTGCTGTTACCAGCTATTACCTGCTATTACCTGTTATATCTGTTCATGTATATCTGTACATATTGTATAAAGCTTTTCGTCTCCTCTTCGTTTGCTCCAAGCGTCCGTCTCTCGTCCTCGACCCGGGCTCAGAATAGTGGATGGCAGCTATGGGATTGGCGAAGTATCTCAACAGAGGATGGCAAGCTGCGAGATACGAGGCCCGAAGACACCTGCTACACCGCTCGATGGCAGCTAGAAGACCAACCGGCGCCAACCATTTTGGCTGGGTGAGCGCCTGATGTTTGCTTTTCCTGTCGCCAGACGTCTCTAGCGTAGGCAGACGTTAGGAGAGTGTTTTGTTTTTTGGTAGGCTATGATTTATTAACGTACCTTCTTTAAATAGTGGATTCTAGTGTTAATAAGGTGAATTTAGTGGACCAGCAACACGAGGAACTAGATCACGATGGAGGAATTCCAAGTTCAGGACCTCATTCAAATTTTCGAGGAGTAGGGTATTTCAGCCGGCTCCAAAAAAGCAAGGAAAGCGATTCTCGACGTGATGCAGTCAAAGGACGTGACGATCGAGGAAGCTGACGAGGCTTGGGAAATGATTGTTGAGCGAAAGCTAGAGCCAAATGAACGCGAGAGCCGTGAGAGGCGCGAGCTAGATGGAAAGGAGCACAAAAGTCCTGAGGAAAAGGCAAGCGCCGTCGAGAAATTCAAACATGGGCATGGCGCACAGCGCGATGCCATCTCCACAATTTCGAGGTAGGCGGAGGTATTGTTAGTTTTCTTGCGCGCTTTGAAAAGGTTTGCGACGAAGAAGGTGTCCACCGGGACCTCTGGTCCGAGAGGTTGATCGTGTTGCTACCTTGTAATCTCGCGTGTGTTTTGGAGCACCTGGTTGATGAGGAAGATAGGGACTACGATGAGGCTAAGAAAGCTTTGTTGAGTCATTTTGATGCTTTGAGTCAGGCCGACTGCCAAGGCCAAGATGACAGCTACAATGCCGAGCCTGTCGCGAGGGAAAAGCGATGGTGCACACGCTATGTGATAAGCGCAAACACGATGTTGTTTCGCCGTCTCGAGAGGCCGTTTTGGAAACAGTGGCCGACAGTGACCCTTTTGATCTAAAGTCCCTATATAAGAAAAGTACCGCCATCTACTCTTTCCTCCGCCGCCTCCTCGTCTAAAGCGCTTGCTTTTTTCTTTACTTTTTGCTTGCGAAAGCCAAGTCGACGGTGGCGCAACTAGAAAGTCCACGTTGAAGCTTTCAGGCCGGGCTAGCGCCGCCGCCGGCGACTGCGGCTGCGCAGAGGACTTTCAACATGGCTCTGAGGTGGAACAAAAGAAAATATAAAGAAGTGAAAAGCGCGCGCTATCATCGTCCAATCGGAGATACAGGAGAGAGAGAAGCGGCGTTTATCAAATGATGGCGGTACTTTTCTTATATAGGGACTTTATTTTGATCTCGATTGCAGCGATAAACTCCAGCCTGTCGAGGAGGGACCGCAGGGCGAGCCGGCTAGCTCAGACGGCGTCGAATGCAGTCATGTTCTGTCGGAGGCACAGGCATCTAGCGACGACCACGAGCCTAGCGTTCTGCCGCCCCTAGCGATATCGCTGTGACGAGAAGGCAGCGTATCTGCCAGTACGAGTGCCGAGACCACAAGCTTTGCAAGCCGCGCCGAGGACAAACGAGAAAGACGGAAGCCGAGAAAGTCGGACTCGGACGGCAATAAGAGCCAGGTCAAGCCAGCCAACCGCCACGACGTTAGGAAAAGCGGAGTAGGGTGAACCCGAAGCTTAGGCGGCTTCTGAGATCTAGAATAGGCGCGGCGCACGTCGGTAAAGGCAGGACTTCGCAGAAAATCAGACGCCGCAAATTCCGCCTGTTCTCAGCGGTGTCAGGGGATCTCCCCTGACACCGCTGAGAACACCACCGGTATTAGAGTAACGTAGCGAAGCATTGGATATGCTCGATAGTCTGCTGCAATGGTCGCTCCTGTCCTGGGGGAAAGAAAGGCGACTGCCCAGCGGTCAAACGGACTGCGTGCACGCGTGTCCGTGAATACGTCGCTCTCGCAGTATTTGGAGGCCGCGGGTCGAAAGTCGCAGGTGCTTCGGGTCGATCAACTTGGATGTGGTTTCGCGAGTGGACAACGCGTAGACCCGAGAATGGGCGACCCTCTCCAGCGCGTCTGAAATGGTTTGTTTGCGAACACCAAGCGATACGTTGAAAGCCCATTCTGTTCGAGGTCATTTTAGTATTGATTTTCTGTGTGTTTTTTGCGATAAGGTTGAGTCTCGTGTTGAACGCATGAAAGGGTTGAGATGTCGAGAAGAGCGCATTGTTTTATGCTCTGGTCTCTTTTGTTCGCAAGACACAGACACTTTGTTAGTTTGTTGTTCATTTTTCTACCGAAACCTGATTGCTGAACGCTCGAGTAGAGAAAGCGTCGTTCTTTTCATTTGTTTGTTATTTTTACGTATATCTAGGCTGGGAAGAGCCTAAGTGCTTAATTTCGATTGTGACTTGTTTTTGTATTGTACGTGTTAGTTGTAAGTGTCAGTGTAGAATTTTTATTCACCTTTGTTTTTATGTCGTTGGCGTGAGTTTTAGTATTTGTTTCTTAGTTTGTTAGATCCGCTTGTGTGGTACTCGTTTCGCCGAATGCATTTAGACAGTACTAAGGGGCGAACTATTTCGGTTGGCATTTGCATTGTCGGATTTCATTGAGTACTTTTGACAAGTGGCGCCCAGGCGCATAGATTGGAACAGCTCAGCGTTTGCGTCTGAGGCTTTCGGGGGCAAAAGTAAGTCCTCTGCGGAAACCTTGATCTTTGCCAACATGCCTGCATTACAGTTGATAATCACTTGCGAAGCAATTGTGATTTCATTGACACTCGCGCATTGACAGTTAAAAGGAAAAGGGTCCGTATCTCGAATTTTTTCTCGGGTATGTGTCTCGTGTTGTTTGGGAACATGGTTTGTTGTGGTTGTTTTGGTTTGTTTAGCGTAGCCGGATCTAATAAAATGCTTTGTTCGGTGAATTTGATCTGGCGGTTTGAGGAGCATTCGGAGCGTGCTTGCTTTAGCAGGAATGGTTTGGCGTTATTGATTCTTGGTCGTTCCAGTGGACATTCTCAGGGCCCAGCCGCAGGAAAGACCACCGGCGGGAAATGCGGCAGAGCCTGTGCCTCCAAACCATCGACGACGTCGCTTAACTGGCGCATCCAATCTTCCGAGCTGCGTCCGACAGCTCGACTTCTGTATGCATTGTCTGGCGGCGGGGATGCTGTTGCGCCGCACTACGTGCCTATCATCGAGGCGACGGGAGCTCCCACTTCTCCACGACGAATGAAGAATTCGACGCGGGGGCCTTCGAGCAGCCCCCGGCCTTATCCGCAACGAATCAAGAATTCGACGCGGGGGACTTCAAGAAGCACCCTGCCTTTGCCGCGACGAATCAAGAATTCGACGCGTGGCACTTCAAGAAGCACCCGGCCTTTGCCGCGACAAATCAAGGTATTCGACGCGGGGGAGTTCAATCAGCCACCGGCCTCATCCGCAACGAATCAAGAATTCGACGCGGGTAACGTCAGCACCGGCCCCGCCTGGTTCCTGCCGACGAGGAGTCGCCAAAGGGGTTTAACGGGGAACCCGCCCATTGTTAGGACAGAGAGTCGCCACCAGCCGCCCCGTCTCATGCGCTCTTACTGCTATTACCAGCTATTGCCTGGTATTACCTACTATTACCAGCTATACGGTGCTAACATATGGGTAGGGCTCCGTGTTTTCGGAGTTTATTTTTCTTGAAATTCGGAGGTTG
This sequence comes from Dermacentor silvarum, assembly GCF_013339745.2. NCBI lineage: Eukaryota > Metazoa > Arthropoda > Arachnida > Ixodida > Ixodidae > Dermacentor > Dermacentor silvarum. The sequence continues at coordinate 436,493,072 of NC_051154.1, forward strand.
TTTTTCGGAGTTCATTTTCTGGCGGAAATTTGGAGTTTATCGGTGTTTATTTCTCGTAAATCCGGAATTCTCCGAAATTCGGAGTTAAATTTTCCATTATTCTCAATACTCTAAAATCTTAAATGAAATGATATCCGAACACGAAAACATCAGAACACACGAAGCGTATTTGTGTTGTCTGGAAGGTTTGAACGCACAAACACATATATACACAAGCACAAATACTTGAATTCAAAACACCTACGTTTGTGCGTATTACAACCCTAAAGCTTGTTGTAGTAGACGCAGTCATAATTTACGAAGTTGCTGTCATTGATGGAAGCACGCTCCTTTTGATTGATGATTCTCAGCTTTCGAAATGCCCCTTCAACATTTGCGCTAGAGGACTCAGCGTGCAGCGAGAAAGCGCTGGCCACTGGACAGTGTGAAGTCTCCAAAACGACAGGGGTTCAACAACGTTATTGATTAACTCGGATATTTCGCAAAATCACTCATGAGTTCGATCATGTCGTCAGTTTCAAAGAACACAAACTTAAAAATCGGCTCAACGCGGGGTAACTTATGCTTCCCATTTAGATTCACAACTTGAACGCTATACCAAAACGATTTACTGGTGTATTGGAGTGCATCGAAAATCTTCTTTTCAACTGTCCGTCTCCACTTTTCAGCGACAGCAGCGTAGTATCCATGATGGTCTGCGGCCGTCGTTGAGCGGTCATACGTCTCTCGCTCCGTGCGCGACAAGCCATTTGTTAAATGTGCGATGGGTGTGGTATACGAGATACTGTTGACGTGAGGTAAGGTTTATATCGGCCAAACCGGACGATGTATCAATGACTGCTTAGAACATGCCCTTTCGATATAGAACGAAACATGGTCATGTTGGCCGTTAAAATCGGAGTTTATCGGATAAATCCGAATTGTCAAAAATTTTACGGCGAGTGTATATCGGATGTTTCCGAATTTATCCGAAAACACGGAGCCCTATACATATGGGGCAGAAACTTGGAGGTTAACAAAGAAGCTCGACAACAAGTTAAGGACCGCACAAAGAGCGATGAAACGAAAAATGTTAGGCCTAACGTTAAGAGACAGGAAGACAGCGGTGTGGATCAGTGAAAAAATGGGGATAGCCGATATTCTAGTTGTCATTAAGCGGAAAAAATGCAGCTGGGCAGGCCATGTAATGCGTAGGATGGATAACCGGTGGACCATTAGAGTTACAGAATGCATACCAAGAGAAGGGAAGCGCTATCGAGGACGGCAGGAAACTAGGTGGGGTGATGAAGTTCGGAAATTTACAGGCGCCAGTTGCAATCAGCTATATAGCGCCAGACGGGGGTAATTGGAGATCACAGGGAGAGGCTTTTGTACTGCAGTGGACATAAATACATATCTGTACATACTGTACAGGTATGTACAGTATGTCTCGCCTTCGTCTGCTCCAAGAGTCCGCCTCTCGTCCTCGACCACGGGTCGCAATAGTGTGTGTGCGCGCGTGTGCATGTGCGTGTGTGTGTGTGTGTGTGTGTGCGTGTGCATGCGCGTGTGCGCGTGTTCGTTGTGCATGTGCGTGTGGGTGCGTGTGCGCGCGCGCGTGTGTGTGTATGCGTGTGTGCGTGTGCGTGCGTGTGTGTGTGTATGTGCGTGTGTGTCTGTGTGTGGGTGTGTGCATATGTGTGTATGTGCGTATGTGCGCGTGTGTGCGTGTGCGTGCGTGTGTGCGTGCGGGTGTGTCCTGCCACCTTCAATGCTCCAAAATCTGTTCGAGGCCACTTAGGCATGCATTGCCGATAGTGCCGCTGCGTCTCGTTAGTTGAAACCATTGCCATTTTGAAGCGGGAGCAAAATTACTCTGAAGTATGAAATCGCAAAATTGAAACAACAGTGCGTGAGCATGCCTTCTGGGGTCGCTATGAGAAAAAAGACCTGCGGTTTCTTAATTTACCGCGATTGTGCTTTGTATTGTTTTGAATACGCAGTGTACACGTGTGTAGTTCTTTGATTTGTATTTATTCTTGTTATTTCCTTTTGTCCGATATGTATATATGTCATGCAGATGTGCCTACAAAAATATGTAGTTGAAAGCACAAATATGTGCGGCACCCACCGCGTTCACCCAGTGGCTAAACGTTGCGCACATGAACTGAGTACCGTGGGTTGGATCTGAAAGAGCACCAACTCGTCAAAAAGTGGTCTGGCGCCTCAGGCGTGCCTGGTAATGAGATGGTGGTTTTGGCCCGTTTTTGCAAATTTCCACCAAAAAGCCCGCCAACATGAGTTAGCGAAGTTATTCAGCAACATTAAACGGTAGATGAGTGGCGTTTACCGACTGCGGCCTGTAGCTAACTAGAGACCTGTTGTGTCGCAAGAGTTAATGAACTAAACGACCCTGCTCAGTAATAACCTTTCGTGTTTCCACGTGAGCATGTGCAAATTACTTTTTACCATGAGTCTACGCTATCACCTTTCCGCAAACTCGCGAGCATGGGCATAGCAGCATCATAAGGTTTCTAGCGAACGTATGTTGTCAACTGTCTGATTAGCACCTGAAGCGATGAAAAATCCCTTTTTTCCTCTTATGATCTCAAAACAAGAGCATGATTACCCTAAAAATACATTGCCTACGCAGTAATTCAAAACAATTGACAAGCTTTTATCAATGATCCTCTTGAAAATTGAGATTTCGTATGCGTGCTACGAAGTTATATGCTTTTCTTCCGAAGGCATGCTGCACTGATGCGGCAGGCCACCTATACGTGCCATTGCAAGACGTGTGATTTTTCTTCAGTCATGTAACGGCTAGCTTATCACTCGTGGTCGCTTATAGCAGTGATTTATGCTGAATATAAAGCGTGACACTTATATAACATTCGTTGACGAGGACATAATTTGGAGTATATAGTAAAGGAATAAGGTCTGCCACAACCTTTCTTGTTGGCTATGACGAAGTGGCAAAAGTTAAGCAATGAGGAATGATGGTTAGTCAGCTGCGCTGATAGTGTAAATTTTGCCTTGTGCGCAAACATTCAAGATATCGTTAAAAGGCTTGAGTAAAAAGGTATTAAATACGAGTACGTTATGAACTCGCGAAGAAGGGCGGACCGCAAATTTGTTGGAAACATCTAAAGCTATCGAACACAGGTTATTTCAATTTTTTTATCATATAAAATTCCGTAACCACTTATTGCTAAAATTTTATTTTCTCGTGTAAAATTTACGCAAACACTTGTTTAGGCCAGATATGCCAAGACAGACCTCAGTTTCCTAAACGAACGCTTTGTTGTGATCTTATTACATTCATGCAGTGTACGGGTAAATTTTTTGACCATGCAAAAAGACATTCTAATTTCAGAAAGCCTGCAAAAAACATATTTGCAGAAAAAAACTTGCTGTAATAATGAAGCTTATATCTCACAGTTCCATCTAGTGTAACTTACTTTAAAATTTGATCACGTCATATTTGACAGAGGAATAAGTATGGCAAATATTTACGCTGGAATCATTACAGAGCTTCATTTTATATTTGTGTTTTTTGCCTTGTGCAGATTTTAGGAGACAGACTGTAAGCCAAAAGAATGCCTTCTTACTTTTTATTCGTGAATTTGCTATTGCTGCTGTTGTCATTGGCTCTTGGAACACGGTATACCCCAGGTGATTTTCATCATAGTACTGCTAGCATTTTTGTTTTCTGATATATCCTTGACAATAATGGTGCTCAGAAACTGTATACCCTTTGAAAATGTTACATTTTGCCACCATATTTGCCTTCTTGTGAGCAAATAAATATTTATACTTCTCCAAACAAAGCAACAGACAACAACATGGACCCGCAAGTGCATGCTGTGTCATATAATAAAGCAGTTAATACATGCCTCACCGAACAGCGCAAATGCATTTCTTGTTGAAAACAATACATGAGGCTGATAAACAATAAACCCCCTGGTATATTCATAACATGATTTCAAGAGTAAAAATGGTCAAAATAACCTGTTAACTCAGGAACTTTTCTGCGTCTTGTGCCACAAGCCACTAAGGTATATTGTTAAAAATATACCTTCAAAGTTATTTCCAAAGTTATGTGATACATCATGCGGTGAGGGGTTAAATAAGCGTATACGACCAGCTCAGACGCTATCTAGTGAAATCATACATCTGTAGCTGCCCTGAGAACGGCCGATTGTAAACTCTGAAGTAATCGGGGCCAGTACACTTCTTTTTTTTGCATTTTGATTCGTAGCTGGGCAAAAACGCAGATGAAGTCATTGTTTCCTAGTGCGCAAACTGTGAAAGGTTTCCTCCTTCATGAACACAGCTTTGACAAACGCTGACCGATACCCAGAGAAAATGCCTGCTACCGCTCATCGTACAAATGTCAAGGAGTGTGTTCCAGCCAGACTTGTACTCATTACACAAAAAGAGTAATCGTTTACACTTACAATTACTTCATTAAAATTGATATTGATTAGAATTACTAATTACTGCCCCACGAGCGTAATTCAGGAATTTTTCAATAGAAATTGATTACTTCTACGTTACTGTCCACCGAACGTTTATTAACATTGCATGAATACAGTAAACAAGATGCTGGCCTGGCGATTTCAGTGCGACCTCTGCAGCCCTTTCTACGTTGCTTATCTGCGCTAACAATTGCAATTAAACATTTTGTTATTCATCGTTCCTCATTTTCGCATTGAATACATCAGTAGTGACGTTGAACTCTTGCTCGAGGAGGCAAAAGCAAGGGCAATACAGGCCAGGCAGGTAACCCAGTTCGCACAATCTGCGAGCTGGCGGGCTAGCGCGCTATTGTAACATACACAGATCTCGGGCAAGCCCACTTGTAACGTACACGGATCTTGAAAAAGACAAGCCCAGTTGTCGAAACGTTGGTTCCTGCTTTCACCTTGTTCTCGTTTTGCTCAATAAGGTAAGTGGTTACATGTAACTGGTTACTGAAAAAGTAGTGGAATTAAAGTGAGCGTTACCGAATAACCGATGTAATTGATAAGTATAAAATTACCAATAAAATGTAGTTGATTACGAGTAATTTATATAATTGTATATCGTTATGTAGAAGTCTGGTTCCAGCCCCGGCCTACTGATATTGTATTGTATTTGGAGAGCTGTTTAGAGTGAAAAAAAAAACCATGCGCATAGAATCAAACATCCCTACCGGGATTCGAACCCGGGACCTTTGGATTAGAAGTCCAACGCGCTATCCACTGCGCCACAGAGACAGGCTAACATCACCCGGCTTCATGACAGAAATGCGACGGGATTACGTTACAGCGACGTGAGAGCGACTTCTTTTTTGTTACGCTGCAATCCTTGCTGGGCACGACTGCAAGCTTAGTTTTGAAATGTGAAGTACATGTATTGAGTAGAAGGCTTAACATATACGAGCTTCTCTTGAACCTCCAAGTCGGACATTTGATCCCTGCAATATGCGTGTGCTTGCGTGCTTTGCAAAGAAAAACTGCGCTTATGGGGCGAATAAGGTGGCTTTTGTAATAGCTACTATGAAGGTGAACATAATCATTTTTCTCGTGTCTAAGAAATTGTCTTTTCGAAAGACGTGGTGCAGTAAAAGCCATGTGGCGAAGCGCACACAAAATCTTGTTACCTGATTTACCGACGGCAAGCCTACAACGCCGGCTTTAGGAACATTGTGCAATGTTTATATGGTGATATGATCCATAAAAATAATTTTCGGACAGACATTGTCTTTGCGCTTCTTAGTGTTTAGGATGAACGATGGCAGGTGATGTTCAAGAAACAACTTTTAGAAATATTAGGTTACCCTTAATGATGTCTGCTTCTACGTGTCCGAATAATGCCTGCAAGTGAATCTGATTTTTCTTTAAATTATGAGGTTTTACGTGCCAAAACCACGATCTGATTATGAGGCACGCAGTAGTGGGGGACTCCGGAAATTTTGACCTCCTGGGGTTCTTTAACGTTCACCTAAATTTAAGTACACGGGTGTTTTCGCATTTCGCCCCCATCGAAATGCGGCCGCCGTGGCCGGGATTCGATCCCGCGACCTTGTGCTCAGCAGCCCAACACCATAGCCACTGAGCAACCACGGTGGGTAAGTGAATCTGATGAAGGCAGATTAATGAAGCTAATTTAATTCGAGAAGAGCGTGCAATGCACTTGCGCTCGTTCAAATTATCATCATCATATTTATGTCAACTGCAGGACAGAAGGCATCTCCCAATGGTCTCCAGTTTTCCCAGTTTTGACACAGCTGACCCCATCTTATGCCTACAAATTTCATGCGGTTGGAGGACACTTCGCTTGTTTAATTGAGAGCAAAAAATACTTCAATAAATCTAGCCAACATCTGTATACAGTGGTTGTATTCATACAGGCCACACATATTTATTAAATTTAGGAGAATAGACACCATTATTTATTATAAAAATTGCGAAGAGTACTTCTCGTAACTGGAAGTTTTTGTCCTCGCCTGTTTGAGCTAAATTTCTTTTCCCGATCAATTCATTACTCTTATTTAATTTGTTATTCTATTCCTTTTGCAAGAGCAGAAACATCGTCATGGCGTTCTGCTGAGCAGTCGTATCTGATATCGCGTTTCGTTCTATGAATGTTCACGAGTGCGCGGACAATCACTATAAAAGTGGCAGCGCTCATTGTTTTTCTGCCTACAAAGTAAGATTTAAGTAGTGCTTATGCAGCAGTATATGGGATTTAGAATCAAATTGGGGTGAAGTGCATTCGGCAGGCATTACCAAATCCTGACAGGGAGATTACCAATGTCGTTGGAAAGAAAAGTGTACAATCATTGCATTTTACCAGTGCTAACATATGGACAGAAACTTGGAGGTTAAGAAAGAAGCTCTAGAACAAGTTAAGGACCGTACAGAGACCGATGGAACGAAAAATGTTAGCCCTAACGTCAAGAGACAGGAAGAGAGCGGTGTGGATGAGAGAGCAAACAGGGACAGCCGATATTCTACGTGACATTAGCAAGAAAAAATGGAGTTGGGCAGGCCATGTAATTCGTAGGATGGATAACCGGTGTACCATTAGAGTTACAGAATAGATACCAAGAGAAGGGAAGCGTAATCGAGAACGGCAGAAAACTAGGTGGGGTGATGAAGTTAGGAAATTTGCAGGCGCAAGTTTTAATCAACTAGCGCAAAACAGGGGTAATTGGAAATCGTAGGGGGAGGCCTTCGTCCTGCAGTGGAGATAAATATAGGCTGATGATGACGATGACGTGCCAACACCATGGTCTGATTATGGCGCACGCCGTAGTGGGGGAATCCGGAATAATTTGGACCACCTGCATGGGGTTCTTTAACGTGCACCTAAATCTAAGTACACGTGTGTTTTCGCATTTTGCCCCCATCGAAATGCAGCCGCCGTGGCCGGGATCGATCCCGTGACCTCGTGATTAGCAGCCCAACACCATAGCCACTGTGATACTGGCATGCTCCCAATTTCGAGATTTTGTTTCCCAAAGTGTGGGACGAAATACATGGGCGTTCCAGTTACTTTTGTGCTTCAATGTATAAAATGCAATTTTGGTAAAAAAGTAAGTCGAAGAACAGTGCATTTTTACGGCGAGTTTGATGGCGCATATCTCCTAACTGGTGTCATCCTGGAAATTCATTCAAAGTGGATACGCCTGACAAGCTCGCCGGCTACAATTCGTAAATTCCAATATGTGTGGTAAAGTTATTCGCTAAGAAGTTAATTAGTCAATTTTTTGTAAATAATTGAATATGTGTTTGCATTTCTCGTGCTACTAATGTCCGCCTCATCGAATAACCCAGCTACGTGATAAGAATTATGCCGCTTGCCACAGGCGATTTAAAAAAATTCCGTAAAACTTCATTTTGAACACCCGGTATATTTACATACATCCATATATATCATCATCAGCATATATATATATATATATATATATATATGCTAATGACGAAGATAGCACAAGCGTCGCTGTGGTTGCATGGCTCCTGAAGTGAGGAAGACAAAGACCAAAGGATCGGTGTCGCTGTTTTCCTCACTTCGCTGTTTACCGCTCCTCCACCAAATTATACGGGTGTATTTACGTTTGGCGGGAATCCCAGTCATGTTAGGTCCAGCGCAGAAAGCGCCTGCGCAGTTCCAGCCAAGCGAAAACGCGAGGAAAACAGCGACATCGACACCGCTCCTTTGGCCTTTGTCTTCAAGACTTCAGGAACCATGGAACCACAGTGACGCTTGTGCTGTCTGCGTCATTACAATATATATATATATATATATATTGTAACCAGCACCTCCACCAGTGTAACGACGTGGGATCGACGAGGACGCGGAGCAGCACCAACACAGACACCTTAGCAGTCGTCAACAAAACCGACAACGTTTTCGTCGTCTCCACGCTTAATCTAAAAACCCGCGCTACTTCAACATTGTCCCCACAGGCACGTACCCGCGGCAATATAGTTGTTCCAATACATATATATATATATAGAGAGCGAGAGAGAGAGAGAGATAACTAATACAGGCTCGCCAGCTCATTTTTGTTTCCTGGTAGGGAGCTGCCAATAATAGAGCTAAGTTGGTACCTAGCACCCGGCAAGCAATCAAACGCATCGAATTGTCCACCCACCCATATTAAGCTGCAGCCAGTTGTAATCATTCTGTCAAGTTACATGTGCGGAGTCAGGCGTAGCTAGTGTGTACCTTTGGCGCAGTGGATAGCGCGTTGGACTTCCAATCCAAAGGTCGAGGGTTCGACCCCCGGCAGGGGTGCTTTTTGTCTGAAGCTACGCTTTTATTTTTACTCTTATTCCTTGTCGTGTAATCCGAGATTTGCTTCCTTCTTGCTCTTATACGACGCCGTAAATTAAATGCGCTGCCACTTCCACGGCACATTTATCTTAGCGTAAGAACTTTTTGGCTAACAAATTGTGTACAAACAGAGCAGCTCAGAGAATTCCGCCCCTGGTGAATAAAATGTCCAGCCCTTGAGCAAAAATGCATGCGCGCTACTATTTCAGCCTCTACAAATGGCTGTGTAAAGTAAAAATAAACGCGTAGTGTCAGACAGAAACCATCCCTGCGGGGGGTCAAACCCGGGACCTTTGGATTAGAAGTCCAAGGCGCTATCCACTGCGCCACAGGGACACACAGGCATCCTGTGAGTCCGGACATGACTCCAGCTGACGTGCCTGTAATAGTTCTCTCTCTGTATATATATATATATATATATATATATATATATGTATATACCGTGCGTTTTGTTTAGAATGTCGAAAATTTTTCAACTGGCACGCCAATGCATTTCTCCGCAAAGTTCGGGTATAATGTCTCGAAACTGGTATCATCCTGTGAATTCGTTCCAAGTGGAGCCACCTTGCAAGCTCCTCGGCTAGAATCTGTAAGTTGCAATATGGCCAATAAGGTAATTAGTTAAAAACTTAATCAGTGGATATTTGTTGAGTAGTTGATTACGCATTTCAATTTTTTGTTTGCAAATAGTGTCCCCCTCTTTGGGTAGCCCAGCTCATGAACTAGAATTGTGCTATCTGCCACAGGCCACACATAAAAATTTTGAAAGTGTTCGCTGAAACACCCACTATACATGAGCGTGCGTGAGTGTGCGCGCTATACTGGTCGCCGCCCTATGAGGCCGCCCTATATGTGCGCAAATTACCGCAAGTAAACTAAGTGGATAATGAAAGTGGGAGCAACCTTTTTTTTCCCAATAACTTCTTTACTCTGATTAATTTGTTATGGTATTGCTTTTACAAGAACAGAAACGCCGTCATGGCGTTCTGCTCAGCAGTCGTATCTGATAATCGTGTTTCGTTCTATGAATGTTCACGAGTGCGCGGACATTCAGTGCAACAATTGTACAACTGATCGTCCTCATGCTTACAAAGTTATACTTAAATAGCCTTTATGCAGCTGTATTTGGAATATGACACACTATACTGGAAGTTGATAAGACCATGCTATCATGTCCAGAAGGATGCGGAACTATCCGATAAGTAAAGTGGCTGCGTTTGACTGTAATACAATTAATTTATTATTTTATGCAATCCCCGCAACCTTATAAAGGATTTTATGTTCGATTCATGAGCGCCGCCACGTTTGGCTGTTACACAAACAATTTCTTAATTTTACGAGAAGTTTAGTCACGTAACGTGGTCGTGAAAAGCTGAACGGATTTACTAAACTGCTTTGATGCTTGCGAATTGAATCTAGTACCGTAAACTTCGTTGTTAAAGACAGAAAACAGAAGCGTTATCAGCCCAATATGGCGGCACCTAAAGGCTACAGTAAAATCATCTATAGCTCGCACTACACCATGGTTAGCCGATGTTCCTTTCGTTATCCACTTAGTTTACTTGCAGTAATTTGCGCGCATATAGGGCGGCCTCATAGGGCGGCGACCAATATAGCGCGCACACTCACGCACGCTCATGTATAGAAGGTGTTTCAGCGAACACTTTCAAAAATTTTAAGTGTGGCCTGTGGCACATAGCACAATTGTAGTTCATGAACTGGGCTACCCAAAGAGGCGGACATTATTTGCAAAAAAAAATTTTAATGTATAATCAACTACTTAACAAATATCCACTGACTAAGCTTTTAACTAATTGCCTTATTGCCCATATTGCAATTTACATATTCTAGCCGAGGAGCTTGCAAGGCGGATCTACTTGGAACGAAATCGCAGGGTGATACCAGTTTCGAGATATGAATTTCCAAACTTTGCGGAGAAATGCAACGGCGTTCCAGTGTACATATTTTAGACATTCTAAACAAAACGTCCGATATATATATAAATAAATAATAATATATATATATATATATATATATATATATATATACAGGGTGTCCCAGCTATCACGCAGCACAATTTAACAAAAGAGGAGCGGCGTTACGCGAAGCAGACCTAGTGCGTATTGTTTGCAGTACTGTGAAGTAGCCGCCAGTATTTATTTTCGTTACTGAAATTTAATTAATTAATTGTAAATAATTATCTAGCTCGATAAGAACCGTCCTGATTATCAAAGAGTCAATGAGAAATTTGTAGAGCAACATGAAAAGCTCCCGATACAGCTTTCTGTTGCTCAATACGTTCTACGTAAAAGTGTGTTTTCCGAGCATGAAAGAAGCACTGGTGCCATGCTACGAGCGTGTGATGGCCAGGTTCATGGCTGCTTGCCTCAAAATAGTTGTACTTCTGTTGCTATCTTGAAGTGGCAGCACAGCATCATATAAACCAAAAAGGAGGATGGGCAGGCCCATAATAAAGGGCAGGCTCACGCGGACGTCTTTGGCACCCGTGTGAAACTCTCGTTACATTTTGGGATTTTCCTGCAGGCACTTCTTTAAATGTACAAAGGTTAGCACAAACCGGCTTCAAAAATGTTTTCTATTTTTTCTTGATTGAAGCTTTTGTTTCAATCGCTTTTTACTTGTATTGAGCACTGTTGCTACACGAAAGCTATTCACAGCGGCAGCATAAAGCGCGCGCAACGTGGAGACGCACTTTTTTTGTAGCGTCAGGCATGTTGCAAATTGTCTACGTATCAATTTCTCACGCCGTTGACTGAGTTATCATTTCTGATAATCAGCTGAGTAAGTACTTCTCGAGTTAGATAATTAACTACAATTATTTAAAAAATCTAAGTAACAAAAAAAAAATACTGGCGGCCAGTCCACTGTACTGGAAACAATACGCACTAGGTTTGCTTCGCGTAACGCCGTTCCTCTTTTTTTAAATCGTGCTACGTGATAGCTGGGACACCCTGTATATACAGAGAGGGGAGCGAAATGCGAAAACACCTGTGTACTTAGATTTAGGTGCACGTTAAAGAACCCCAGGTGGTCCAAATTTCCGGAGTCCCCCACTACGGCGTCCCTCATAATCAGATCGTGGTTTTGGCACGTAAAACCTCATAATTATACAGAGAGAGAGAACTATTACAGGCACGTTAGCTGGAGTCATGCCTGGAGCCACATGACGCCAGTGTGTCCCTGTGGCGCAGTGGATAGCGCGTTGGACTTCTAATCCAAAGGTCCCGGGTTCGAACCCCGGCAGGGATGGTATTTGTCTTACGCTAGGCGTTTATTTTTACTCTACACAGCCATTTGTAGAGGCTGAAATAGCGCGCATGCATTGTGCTCATGCACTGGACATATTAATCACCAGGGGTGGAATTCTCTGAGCTGCGCTGTTCGTACACATTTTGTTAGCCAAAACGTTATTACGCTAAGAAAAGGGTGCAGTGGAAGTGGCAGCGCATTTAATTTACGGCGTCGTATAAGAGCAAGAAGGAAGCAAAGCTCGGATTAGATGACAAAGAATGAAAGAAGCGCGGTCAGGTGATAGCAAGATCGCGCATTGTGCATCTCTAGTTGAGGCTATTTTCTTACTGCACGCCCCTATTCGACAGCTTCCTTTTCCGGGCGTCAGCTACAGCGCCGACAAGCGCAACCACGCTCACCCGTTCATCGCGCCGCCGTCGAAAGAATGGCCGTGAAAGTGTCACGCATACTTCTTATATCTCTGCAAGAGACAAGACTGATGGCCGCATGGTGACATATTTGGCGCAGAAAGAGACGCTCAGGTGGAGCAATTCTCGGCCAGGTCTCCAAGAATAACCCTACCAAAAGCATCGTCATCACCACCACCATGTTACAAAGCAACTAAATATATTTATTTTGATACTAATTATGTACACGGAAAAAAACACGCTGCATAATAAATTGCTCATTTGGCCTCAAAGCAAGTCCACCAGCACCCGTATTTTCATCCGTATGGTATGTGATTGCGCTGGACAAGGTTGGAGGTGCGGCTCTAATACCACGCAGAGGCTCGATACCTGCTCTCTTGGCAGCCTGTACCGTGCTGGTGAAAGATGTCGCCGAGCGCCAACCGACGACGAAACGCGCGCTCCCTTCGCATGGGACCCCTGTCGAGGGCACGGATAGGTATGAAAGCAGCCCTGAAATCGAAATGCAGATGGAAGCCGTCGCTACCAAAACTCCCAAAATTATAACGGAAACCTTCACTACGCAACATCCACACGTGCAAGTTTCGCTTCCTGTCACACTGTGACGTCGTATCACCGTTCATCGCTTCTTCTTGGCTTCTTCTCAGCTGATAAAACACGATGCTGCCGCAAACCATGACAAGAGTTTGTTTTGCAGGTTCAGGCGGCCGCATTCCGACAGAGAAGAAATGCCCAAAGGCGCACATACTTGAAATTTCAAGACCAATAATAAATCATAGGTTGGTGACGTCAAGACCTGGAGCCCCTGAGTAACACGTTAATTATAGCGGAAATGACACCACACAGACGTCAAGGCTAATCAGTCGACATCACCACTATGATCAGCGCCAACGTTTCGCTAAATTAACCGGCTTCATACGAATACAGGTTCAAGTGCAAGTCAAAATAATACACAGCACGGTACACATAACACATAATGGTTCATTTTCTAGCTGGTTTCGTATCAAATCGGCTCAAGTCATCGATCTTGCTACACTGACGCACTTTGTTCGGAGCCGTCACTGCCCATATCCCAGGTAGCACAAAAGGGATACATTATGTTTTTTTCACTGCTTATCCGAGACAAAAAAAATGCCCAAAATAAGACGCAAAATACAATCTCATACTCCAGAAAATGCTGTATATCTAGTCTAATGTACGGCTTGAATCCATTTTACAGAGGGTCTAAATCTAGTTTTAAGAACGTCGCAAAAAACCCTCTCTAGAAATGGGGTTTCCATATACCTGACGATTCTCCCCGAAACTGTTGTCAAAATCCGTTCTAAGACGCTTTCAAACTGCCGGGAAAATTCCACGTCAGTGTTCTGCTCTTCTTTCGGCGGCTCATATTTAATTTTTGTACAGTGATGACGGAAGAAGATAAGCGCGAGTAGCCGGCGATTGGAGTGGCGAAGCTACGACACAAGCCGCTGCAGCTAATGAGCAAGAGTTCCCGGCCGTTTCCCCTCTTCACACTCGAAGGTAGTTCGACCTAATAATTGTGATTTGGAAGTAATTATTTGGAATAAATTCGGACTTCGGCACCGGAAATTATGACAACGAGCCCAGCACTCTCGCTATCTGCATGCGCCAGCACAACTGCGTCACGTATCGCAATTTTGCTGCCCCGATCAATGCTCAGTTCCCTAACATTTGCCACAGTAAGTGCGAAAGGACGCTCTTGCACCGTAATAAGTAGATGCCGAAAGAGATATTGATGAAGTGTGGTTTTATTTTCGAATTCCCAACACTTACAGGTACACCAGTAAAATAACTATTTTACCACCAACAATGGCAAATGAACAGTCTTTCGCGCACACAGCAGATCGTAAATGTATAACAAGTTAAAAAGGACCCAAAATAATCATTGTAGTGAAAATTTATTGTAGTACGGTCTCGTAAACAACAACCAAGTAAAAACATACCTACAAGTTTTCACAGACACATGAAAGTTTTATCAATAACAAAGACCCTTGATAGCTTTTGAAACCCGTACACAACCGGTAGCATCAGGGGCAAAAACACACAACGTTTTTTTTAACCGCTTCTTCTGGACAATAAAAATGTCCAGAAGAAGACGCAGAGTAGAAGCTCATATACTCCAGAAGACGCCGTATATGTAGTCTAATGTGCGGCTTGAATCCATTTTACAGAGGGTCTAAATCTGGTTTTAAGAACGTCGCAAAAAACCCTCTCTAAAAATGGGGTTTCCATATTCCTGAATATTCTCCCCGAAACTGTGTCAAAATCCATTCTGAGACGTTTTCAAACTGCCGGGAAAAATCCAGTGCAGTGTTCTGCTCTTCTTTCGGCGGCTCATATTTAATTTTTGCGCAGTGATGACGGAAGAAGATCAGCGCGAGTAGCCGGCGATTGGAGCGGCCAAATTACGACACCGGGTGATGCAGCTAACATAAAGGGCAAAAACACAGGTTACTTAAAGAGGCAGATTTTTCAAATGTGAATAAAACCAAGAACTTAGGACAAGCCTTTTGAAGAATACATTACCAGGCGGAAAGCAAATGCAGGCTACAAAAATGACTCCCCACTTGTAATAAAATAATGTATTTTGAAAGAGCACTACAAACACAGAACTTTTTATGCATCCTTTCAAGTCACTAGAACCTGAAGGTACGTGTCAAACTTTTTTAATGGGCTCCATATGATTATGATTAACAAAAATGAGGCCTCTCGATTTCTCTTCTTCGTGTACATTATTTCTAGTTACATCTGGTTTCTCTGAAACGGAAAAGATTGAGCACACAAAAATATCTCGAGTGAATTTAGTACCGCCTTATAGTAGTAAGAAATACTACTATGAGGCAGGGCTATCAGCTATGTGGTTTTTCTTTGCTTTCCTTTTTCGTGTGTGTATCGGGTGTATTTGGTTTTGTAGGACAGTCCGAACGACACGTGCGACCTCGTGGTACGTTAAGTCTTTTCAGTCTCGAAATAGTAGGTTGGAAGTGTCAAGGATATTAGCCATTAGTGTTTTTAGCATGTGCGTATCTCTATCGTGAATATTGCTTTTGTAGTACAGTCAGAGCGTGGCCACGTGTTCGAACACGTGCGAACGTGTGTCATGAACTAAGTCTGCTCGACATTTATTGCAGATACTGAGTTACAAATTTCGTATAAATAAATGGTGGTACGTAAGGTTTTAGGTTGTGGGCTTAATGGCCTTTAATAGTAAGTGGTGCGGAAGGTTCGGTGATAGAGTTTAAGAAAGCCAAGTGCAACATATGGCAGGGGGGGGGGGGGAGGTCCCTCAAGGTAGACGAGGGGACCGATGAGAATAACATGGAAACTGAGCCAATCGACAGACACCGTGATGTCGTTGATAGGCTAAAGAAAATGGAGGATGTCCAGGATGAGCTTGTACGACGGATTCCAGAGCTGAGAAATGAACTAATTATGGAGTGTGATGCACGGGAGACAGTAGTAGAAAGACTCCGAGCAGCCGAGGAAAAAGTGAACAGGGCCGCCATTACGACTAATGGCGTTTTTCACTGGTCGATCTGGAGCGACCGCCGAAATCCTGGAGCGAGCGCTCGCAATTCACCAACCCTAATCTGCCAGTGGAGAGCAAAAATGCTCCGCGCTGGATCGTACCGGAACTTTGCGCGCACACGTCACAAAAATCGACTTCCGCTCTGCATGTTTCCATGGCCACCAAGATTGCCGTCCCCCAGCGAGCGGAAGTGACGTACCTTTCGTCCTATTTCCGCCCGAATCCGCGCCTCGGCAGCGGAGCAAGTGAGAGCGATCCGGCGCGGAGCGAGTTGATCCGAAACGACCAGTGAAAAGCGCGAACCCGCTCCAGCTCGACCAGTGAAATTCGGATTCGCAGCCGTGGAGCAAAAAATCCTGCTCCAGATCGACCAGTGAAAAACGCCATAACTACCTCAAGGGAAAAAACGAAATCAGGAAAGAAACAATTTATGATAACTCAAAGGGAAGCTCCTTACTTTTCGAAGCGAGATCAGGATGCCTTAGAACGCGTAGTTATAAAAAATTAAATTATGGGATTTTACGTGCCAAAACCACGATCTGATTACGAGGCACGCATAGTTATAAAACAAGTTACACCAAGGATGAACACGCATGTGCTTCCTGCGGTAAAGCTAGGGAAACAATGGACCATGTTTTATTGGAATATGAAGAAATCTACCCAGTTGCCAGTCTAGGCTCCCCTGACCTCCTTGAAGACCTTGGGTTCAGACATAGCGTACAGAAAGTAAACATGTCCGCTATAGAGATTAGTAAGAGAAGGTTGGAGGTTTGGTGGCAGAAAAGGTATGCAGACCTCAAACAACGGAAACGCACAGAAACAGAGTTCCCAGTAATGGTCCAAAAAGTTTGATGCTTGGAATTCTTTGTAGTGTGTTTTCTCAGAAATAAAGGTAGGACATTAGGCAAAATAATAACAAGAGCTTGGTGGCGCAAACTACCACCCCATTTTAAAGGGCATGCTCATAGCATCCATCCATTCATCAAATCAGTGAAGATTGGTGGAAGGAAAGTAGGGAAACGACAAACAACGTAGGCGTACAAAAACAAAGTTACGAAGAGAGGTTGAGAAAGTTTGTTGCAATGAATTATCTGTTTTTTATTATTTTTTAAGATAGCACACTACGGAAAATAATAAGAGGTTAGTGGCGACACCACCTCACCGTTCCAAAGGGGGACGCTCCACGCATCCATGCATCCATCATTTTTCAACACACAAGTATGGAACTCTGTATAGAATGAACTCTATGGTGCAATCGCCACGAGGGTCTATAAAAATGAAGAAACCTTTCGACAAAACGAAAATATGGAGCTCGAACAGCCACAGTAATAAGTGATGTTCGTTTTGAACGCGAATTTGTGGCTTTTTCCCATTTCTGTTTACTGGGGAGGGAGAAATAATTTCTGGGGGAGCTAGGACACGGTGTCAGAGGTTTCCAGTACGGCTTCACGGTCGCAGGCGGGAGGAAGAACAAAAAGGCAGCTTCCGAGCGATTCATGGTCAGGCTGCCGTATTGCTCTTTGAATTCCGCTTCTCACTGTTATTGACATGTACTTATTCTTTTTATAGGGATATCAATTACATGGACACTGCAGGCGCATTTCTGCCATCACCGTCATCGTCACCGTGAGGTTTCGTAATAAGTCCACAGGCGATAAAATCGTCGCCGCGCGCCGTACGCTGTATGTGTGAGTGAAAGCATGCGACGGTGAGCCGGCAATCGCGGCTCGCGCAAGCAAAGGCTGGAAGCGAGAAGGAAGTGTTATGGCACGTACACACTAGCGGCAAAACGCGCGCGGCGCGCCGCCGGCGGCAAGACGCGCGCCGCGAAAACAGCCGCGAAACAGGTTTTTCTTGCGCGGCAGAGATCGCTCCTGGACCGATTTTTTGCGGTTTGCCGCGTGCCGCGGATGAAGGAGACCAATCAGAGCGGCCCGCTTCCGTGACGTGCGCGCGGGAAACTGGTGCCATGCGGACCCGCACGACCGCTCGTTTCGTACTCGTGTCCGGTGTAGCCGGGAACTGGTTTCGCGCTACCGTCTGCACGTGTCAGCACCCGGACGGAGCTAACGGATAGTTCGAGAAGGGGCGACGAGTCTAGTCTGTCACGTGATTGCCGCAGCGGCGCGCCGCCGGTTGGTGCGGCCGCCCTGCCGCAGCTGCGTTTTGCCGCCGGCGGCGCGCCGCGCGCGTTTTGCGTAGGATGCCTCGAGGCCAGCGCCGCCGTGAACGGCGGCGCTGGCATCGAGGCACCCTAGTTTTGCGCTAGTGTGTACGTGCCATTAGTCTTCCAGCACGCACAACCACGGCCGGACTCGACTCCACCCTCCGCGCTCCCTTACGGCCTTTGCAATGATGGATGCTGCCGCCTGTCGCCGCAACTCTGTGGTGGCGCTGTTAGCTCACCGTTAGCTGTTAGCTGTTAGCTCACCACATGGACGATTTAGACGGATATACTGATTACAACGGCTCTCTAGTGCTGGATTTGTGTGATGAACAGAACCTTATAGTAGTTAACAGGGAGAATAAGTGTCATGGACAGGTAACGTGGCAATGCGGAAACAGGCAGTCATGTATCGACTACGCCTTAGTCTCAGAAATGGTCTACGAACAACTGGACCAAATGATAATAGACGAAAATGGAAAAAATAGCCTGGGAAGCGATCATAGACGTTTAGCATTAAAGTTTGGGAGAGATACCAGCTCAGAACATGAACCAATAGCCTCAGAGTTTTTAAAAATGAATGACGAGCAAATAACAGAGATCGCAAACAACATAGAGAAGAAAATTGAGGCTTTTCCTACAGCAGTCTGGGAATATAAGGAACTGGTGGAGGTTATGCAGCATGAAATAAGGCGGACACGGCAATACAATTGTTGGATTGGAAAGAGGAAACCACGTAAGTGGTGGAACAAGGAAATTAAACAAGCTATAGAAGAGCGTAAAGAGGCATCTAGGGTTCATCGAGAAGCCAAAAAGTTGGGATTACAAGAAGAAGAGGTGCTCCTTAGATGGAATACATACCGAGAAAAGAAAAGGGTTGCGAGTGAGCTCGTGCAAGAGAAAATTAAATGCGCAAGTGAACGTTGGGTGCATAACATTCACAAAAGAGACAAAGGCGCCCCAAAAAGATTCTGGAACCATATAAAAGCACTCGGAGCTCCAACTAGAAACTCGCAAACGGCTATAAGGGATGAAGACGGTAACATCTATGAAGGCGATGATGCGCTGCGGTACATCACAGACGTTATCAGGCATAACTTCGGGACGAGAAAAAGCGTAGTTCAGACAACAGATCCAGCAACAACAGAGAGGCCTGAGAGATCAAAATTCAGCATAGAAAGCTTTTATTGGAAAAAGGCAGCAGAAAATGTCCCTAACAACACGGCAGCAGGACCCGATGAAATCCCAATACAGCTAATCAAAAACCTCGGTCCAAAAAGCAAGGCACTGCTGACTAATGCCATAGAGCAAGTGATTAGAACAAAGAATATTCCCATTGGATGGCGTGAAAGCAAGATGAATCTTATCTACAAAGGCAAAGGAGATAAGGAAAAGACGAGCTCGTACAGGCCAGTTACAGTAACGTCGGTGATATATAGAATGGCAATGCAAGCCATAAAATTAGAACTGTCGAAGTGGGTGGAGGAAAACGGTGTATTGGGGGAACTACAGAATGGGTTCAGGCCAGGCAGACGCTTAGAAGACAATATGTTTGTACTAACTGAGTGCATAGAGATTTCAATAGCTCAGAAAAGACCTTTATGTATAGCATTTCTAGATATTAAAGGAGCTTATGACAACGTAGACAGGGAATTGTTGTGGGATATTCTTCAATACGAAGGCATAGATGACGATTTCGTGGAGCTGCTGAGGGAGATATATCGAGACAACCAAGTACAAGTGGCATGGGAAGGCCGAAAAGGAAATGAAATGGTGGGAATTCACCAAGGATTGAAGCAAGGATGCCCTCTGTCACCATTGTTGTTCACGCTTTACGTCAAGGGCATAGAAAGACGACTGGAAAACAGCGAATTAGGTTTTGATTTATCCTACATGCGTAATGGACAAATGGTGCAACAGAAGATCCCTGGACTGATGTACGCAGACGACATTGTGCTACTAGCGGACAATAAAAAAGATTTACAGATACTTGCGAATATCTGTGGGAACGCAGCGACAAATCTAGGCCTTAAGTTTAGCACAGAGAAATCAGGGATTATGATCTTTAATGAGCACACGAGTAACTTCGTGGTGTCAATTCAACAGCAAGTAATACCCATAGTGAAGCAATATAAGTACCTCGGCGTACACATAAACGAAGGAAAGAATTACTCAAGCAACCACCAAGATAATCTGAAAATAAAGGGGAAGCGGAATGCAGCATTAATGAAACACAGAGCACTGTGGGGCCACAATAAGTATGAGGTGGTGCGTGGAATCTGGAAAGGAGTAATGGTGCCAGCGCTAACATTCGCAAATGCCATTATATGCTTAAAATCGGATATATTGGCGGGTTTGGAAGTTAACCAAAGATCAGTAGGCCGGTTGGCTTTGGGAGCACACGGTAATACGACAAATGAGGCAGTGCATGGAGACATGGGTTGGGCCTCTTTTGAAGTCAGAGAAGCACAAAGCAAAATTAGTTTTGAAGAAAGGCTCAGGAACATGGATGAAAATAAATGGGCGGCTAAAGTGCACAAGTATCTCTACATGAAAAACGTGGACACAGAATGGAGGAAGAGGTCAAGGAAGTTGGCAACCAAGTACAGGATAATCGAAACTGTAAATAGACAACCAGGGGTCATCAGAAAGAAAGTGAGAGAAATAGAGACCGTGAATTGGATGCAAAGAATGGAAACGAAAAGGACAATGGAGATTTACAAGAATGAGAAGAAAGAAATTAGAAGGGAAAATCTGTACGATAACACAAAGGGCAGTGCCTTGCTATTTGAGGCTCGAGCCGGTTGCCTAAGGACGAAAACATATCGGAACAAATATTCGGAATTAGATGAGACATGTGTATGCTGCAGTAAAGATCCAGAGACCACTCAGCACATCCTAATGGAATGCGACGGGATCCACCCAGCGAGAACCGTAGGTAACGTGCAACTCCCAGAAGCGCTTGGGTTTAAAGTGGAAGGAAACATAAACAGATCAGCCGTAGAGATCAGCAAGAGACGATTAGAGTACTGGTGGAAAAAAAGTAGGGAAAAGATGGATGCGACCTGATCTCTTAAAATCATAGGCAGCGGTACAAGGTAAATTTTTGAAAAAGAAAAATAATGATAGGTATACAAAAATGCAAGATAAAGAACATGTATAGTATACCTGATTAAACCAAGCAGGCTAGGTGACTATTTGTCGCCGCCCCGTTTCAAAGGGGATGCCAATAAATCATCATCATCATCATCATCACCGCCTCCGCAAAGCGCGTTCACAGATGCGCTCCGGCACCAGCAAGTGTGCAATTCCGGCTGTCAGGCGCAAGTTATCTCGAATTTTAAAGCCTAATCTGTATTCAGTAATCAGTAATTTATAATCAGTAGTCAACACCATAGCCTCATACCATGTGAATAAACGGCTTACAGCCTCTGTTTGAAGCCGCACGCCTGTAGCAGACGACGCTCGAAAGATTAAAGGGGAAGGTTAAGCCAGCATCCACAAATATTGAATACAAATGTCGTTACTTAGGAAAAATGATTATCTCAGTACATGCACTTCAATTTATAAGAGAGGTGCAAATACTGCGAGGCTACAACAAATATAAAAATTTTACAGGTACAAACTATTTATTTCCTGATCAATACAGTGTACTCTTGTACATTTTGGTGCCAACAACCTTCACATCACGTACCCAATAAAGCCTAAAATATTTTCTGGGTGGCTTATGCACATAAGCAACTGGCTTTTCATTTCTTTCGTTAATTTTTGTGTGATTTACTAAAAGTAGTCGGACAAATTTGTCAGCAATCACACCAGCTGTGCGCCTGGCGTGACAATTGCCAACATCTGGGCAGTTCAAGATGCGCGATTGTTCATGGTAGAGTGCAAGGAGAAGTTGCAGCACTTCATGCACTTTTATTCGCGGAAAGTGCTTCGCAGCCGTTTCAAAGAAAGCCACAATGTTGTCCAAAAGTGCCAAAACCATGCGATTTTGGTGAAGCGTACACTTCGCCGGCAGTGTCAACAGGTCAGATTTTTGAGCGTGATCATAACCTTTTGACGAAAGGAAGCGCCAAATCTAACACTCTCTGACGACTTCTTCTGAATAACAAGGTCGTTTACTGCCATAGACTTGTATCTGGTGACGGAGAAAAACAGCCTTTCTCTCACGTTTCTGGGAATCGCCAACGATCTTTTTGACGGCAATATAGTGTTTGTAGTCGTTGACCTCTTTCATCTTTTCTTTCTCTATAGAGAACTTTCTCAGTAGCCCCCCACCCTTCGAGCGCTGGTAGGCAACTTGAGCCCGAAGCCTTTTCATCATGACCAGATAGTGACTAGCTAGGTAAGCGTGGTTACGGGTGGTTTGTGTTGAAGCACTTTGTCTCTCCTCGGTTACCTCCTCCCTGGCACCAAAATATTAATGAGCAGGCAACAGCGACTCTGCTTTTCGCTTTGATGAATTCCCAGGAGCTGGGGGGTCACGACACGCAGGGTCCTTAAGCGGTCTCTTTGCAGCTGGCATTATGTAGGACGGATAGAGTTCGAAGATGGTCGGTACAGTTCCCACAAGCAACTTCCGTATTCGCCATCCGGGAACATAATCACTCTCATTGAAGTGTTTGCTACACACTACAGTTTACCGTTGATGAGGACTTGTCGTGATGACGAGATTTTCACGGGAAATGTTTTTTCGCCACTTAGAACACAGTTCCGCATCGCTAGGAAATTGGTGCAATGAAAAAACACCCGGCGTCTTCCCCTGTTGAGATTTGCAAAATGGCACACAACAGTACACCATGAATACAGCTGATCGCGTTTGAGGCAGAAGGAAGGAACGACGCTTTCACGCTTGCAACGATTCCGCGGTGAAAGCTCACGCATTCAGCTGCAAAACCTGGCACACAGTAGGTAGCACACGAGGGATCGGCGACATAGACATGCTGCTTCAGACGCCGCCGTCAAGAACAGAAGTGGTGAAGTAATTGCGCCCACAAAAGCAGACCAAGCAGACCACACTCATGTCGTGGGCATCAGCGGACAATTCTAACGAACGTTGTGCGCACAAGAATCTCACCAGTCGGGACACCAGCATAGAACAAAGATCAAACTTGACAGCATTTACTGAAGAAAATGGCAGCAGCAAAACCAAGCCCGCGCAAGTTCGTATGGGTGTTCTGTGCCCGCGCTACGGTGACTACCCGCGCGACCCTTCGCTCCCACGGACACGGTGAGGTGGTAGCGACCTCTTGCGGCGAGCCATCGAGCAGCTCGTCAGAAAAAATTACATTGACTCCCGTCGCGTTGCAAAGGCCGTAAGGGAGCGCGGAGGAGAGTCGAGTCCGGCCGTGGCACAACACTCCGGAGGGAGGGCGGGCAGGTATAGAGGCCGCGCTTTTTTTTTTTTTGCGGCTGCTCCCGCCGATCCGGAAGGCTTCGGGGGGAGGAAGGGTGGGCGCGTTCTGCGCCGCGAGCGCCCACTGGCGCGTCTTTATCTTGAAGGTCTACTTGAAAGCCATTTGCGGCGGGGGAAGAATCCGCCCTCCCTATGTCCATTTGTTTTCGCGGCTAAGATCGCGTTGATGCGAGCGCCGTCACGAAGCTCGATTCACTAGATGCTGGGGCTGCGCTGAACCAGTCCAGCTTGACACCATGCTTGTCAAATTAGTGCCTATCTTTACAAGTTTACACGGCCGATAAAACTACTATCCTCAATTTGTAAGCTGTCCACGAATTTGCAATCGCAATCGATGCTTCCCCTGTCGGGCGAAACGGCGACTTTTCTTTTTTTTTTACTGCGAACCTTTTTCTTCTTCTTTTTTTTTGGGGGGGTGGGGTTTTACGTGCCAAAACCAGTTCTGATTATGAGGCACGCCATAGTGGAGGGCTCCGGATTAATTTTGACCACCTGGGGTTCTTTAACGTGCACTACAACGCAAGCACACAGGCGTTTTTGCATTCCGCCTCCATCGAAATGCAGCCGCCGCGGCGGGGATACGAACCTTTTTGCAACGCTAAAAATTAAGAAAGCACATGCGGACCACCATCTACGCACTCAAATTAATAAATTGCATGGATTGTTCGAAATATATTTATGGGATGAATAAAAGAGCAATTGCACCAGCCGTGGTTGCTTAGTGGCTATGGTGTTGGGCTGCTAAGCACGAGGCCGCGGACGAGATGATGGCGGGATGGAGTCCCGGCCACGGCGGCCGCATTTCGATGGGGGCGAAATGCGAAAACACCCGTTAAACAACCCCAGTTGCTCGCTAAACAACCCCAAATGGTCGAAGGTTTTCAGAGTCACCCAATACGGCCTACCTCACAATCAGACCATGGTTTTGGCGTGTAAAACCTCATATATTATTATTTAGAGTAATCGTAAAAATATTAAAAAGTAATCGTTAATTACAAAATATTGCAATTGAATATGACTAATTCAATCACATGTAGTTAGTTACGTGCAAGGCTGCATGGCTCCAGCAAAGGCTTGCTCATACGTATTTTGCTGTATTTAAAGAGCAGTTTCGAGTAAAAAACAACGCGCGTAGCATCATCCATCCCAGCCTGGATTCGAACCCGGGACATTTGGATTAGAAGACCAACGCGCTATCCACTGTGCTACAGGGACACTTTCATTACTTCATTGCATGGAGTTAGGAGCCGTGTCATGCGAACATTAATTACGTTAAGACGCACATGAACAAGAAATGCACACATGCTGGGCAGTCCACTCAAAGTTCAAAAATCGGGCAAACAAACACATGCGTCCAAATACGAAATCCACTCAGGCACGGGATCAAAGGTTCCCAGGACATTGCCCACAGGACAGGCTAAACCCTGCCGGTTTCATACTACAAATGCGATGGAATTGTGTTGCATTGACATGACAGCCAGTTGTGTTTTGAGACGCTGCAAACCTTGCTACGCCATTCAGGAGGCACGACTGCTAGCTTGATTTTAAACTTTTAGTATGATTAGGACGGACTTTTAGTACGTCCTACTTTTAGTACGACTAGGACGGACCGGAAAACCTCATTACGACGATCTTCAACGTGGATCAATCAGCATGCACTGCCGCCGGTTGCGGCGAATGTGCAACACCAGCTTACGAACACTGGTTGGACAGCGACCTTATCGTCTGGCTACAAAAACCGGGGACAGTCACTGGCACAGTGGGGCGTGGAACCGGCACTGCGAAAGCGATGCCCTTCACGTGGTTATTGCTGCTTTTGCAGGTCAGTGGAATACTGTCTACACAAAGTTCTGGAGGCAACTGGAAATCTGCCGCCCTTTTTCGCAAGGACGGACCGGAAAACCTCACCACGACGATCTTCAACGTGGATCAATCAGCATGCACTGCCGCCGGTTGCGGCGAATGTGCAACACCAGCTTACGAACACTGGTTGGACAGCGACCTTATCGTCTGGCTACAAAAACCGGGGACATTCACTGGCACAGTGGGGCGTGGAACCGGCACTGCGAAAGCGATGCCCTTCACGTGGTTACTGCTGCTTTTGCAGGTCAGTGGAATACTGTCTACACAAAGTTCTGGAGGCAACTGGAAATCTGCTGCCTTTTTTCGCAAGGACGGACCGGAAAACCTCACCACGACGATCTTCAACGTGGATCAATCAGCATGCACTGCCGCCGGTTGCGGCGAATGTGCAACACCAGCTTACGAACACTGGTTGGACAGCGACCTTATCGTCTGGCTACAAAAACCGGGGACATTCACTGGCACAGTGGGGCGTGAAACCGGCACTGCGAAAGCGATGCCCTTCACGTGGTTATTGCTGCTTTTGCAGGTCAGTGGAATACTGTCTACACAAAGTTCTGGAGGCAACTGGAAATCTGCTGCCTTTTTTCGCAAGGACGGACCGGAAAACCTCACCACGACGATCTTCAACGTGGATCAATCAGCATGCACTGCCGCCGGTTGCGGCGAATGTGCAACACCAGCTTACGAACACTGGTTGGACAGCGACCTTATCGTCTGGCTACAAAAACCGGGGACAGTCACTGGCACAGTGGGGCGTGGAACCGGCACTGCGAAAGCGATGCCCTTCACGTGGTTATTGCTGCTTTTGCAGGTCAGTGGAATACTGTCTACACAAAGTTCTGGAGGCAACTGGAAATCTGCTGCCTTTTTTCGCAAGGACGGACCGGAAAACCTCACCACGACGATCTTCAACGTGGATCAATCAGCATGCACTGCCGCCGGTTGCGGCGAATGTGCAACACCAGCTTACGAACACTGGTTGGACAGCGACCTTATCGTCTGGCTACAAAAACCGGGGACATTCACTGGCACAGTGGGGCGTGGAACCGGCACTGCGAAAGCGATGCCCTTCACGTGGTTACTGCTGCTTTTGCAGGTCAGTGGAATACTGTCTACACAAAGTTCTGGAGGCAACTGGAAATCTGCTGCCTTTTTTCGCAAGGACGGACCGGAAAACCTCACCACGACGATCTTCAACGTGGATCAATCAGCATGCACTGCCGCCGGTTGCGGCGAATGTGCAACACCAGCTTACGAACACTGGTTGGACAGCGACCTTATCGTCTGGCTACAAAAACCGGGGACAGTCACTGGCACAGTGGGGCGTGGAACCGGCACTGCGAAAGCGATGCCCTTCACGTGGTTATTGCTGCTTTTGCAGGTCAGTGGAATACTGTCTACACAAAGTTCTGGAGGCAACTGGAAATCTGCTGCCTTTTTTCGCAAGGACGGACCGGAAAACCTCACCACGACGATCTTCAACGTGGATCAATCAGCATGCACTGCCGCCGGTTGCGGCGAATGTGCAACACCAGCTTACGAACACTGGTTGGACTGCGACCTTATCGTCTGGCTACAAAAACCGGGGACAGTCACTGGCACAGTGGGGCGTGGAACCGGCACTGCGAAAGCGATGCCCTTCACGTGGTTATTGCTGCTTTTGCAGGTTAGTAATTTCAACTTTTCATCTCGCTCTTTCCTCTATGTCTTGCCGGTTCCACGCCCAATACTGTTTGAATGTGTGTTGTAGAATTCTAGACCTGAAAGAATGTCGCGTCATCCCTCGAGTTTTCGCTTGCTTCGACGTTTCTCATTTTATTTTTTGTTGCTTTTCGTGAGTGGTGACGTCGAACTAAATCCTGGACCCTTGTTTGAGGCGTCACTTACTCAGCTTCTGGAAGGCCAAAGAGCAATTACGGCAAAGCTTACAGCTATCGAGGAAGCGCAGACACAGCAGACGCTTACCATAAGTGACCTCAGTTCCCGAATCCAGTCTTTAGAATCAAAGTTTCAATGTCTTGATGAATTAACGGCCTCAGTCCGAGAATGCAAAAATGAAAATGAAAGACAACAACAGGTACTGCAGTCACTTCTGTCAAAAATTGACGAACTCGAGAACCGCAGCCGACGCTGCAATCTCCTTTTTTACGGAATGGACGACAAGAAGGCTCACGAGTCTAGTGAAGAATCCGAAGGTCATGTTCGCAATGTTTGTCAGAGTAAACTGGGAATACAGTCTGTTTCTATCGAACGGGCTCATAGACTTGGAAAGTTTCAGCCAGGAAAATGCCGTCCTTTGATTGCTAAGTTCACCCTGTTTAAAGAAAAGCAACAGATTCTGAGCAACGCTAAAAAACTTAAGGGAAGTAACATCAGCGTTTCGGAGGACTTTTCTAAAACAGTAAGGATGAAACGAAAATTTTTATGGGAATATGCGAAGTCCCGCAAGGAAGAAAGCGATAAAGTGAGCCTTCGATATGATACTCTGATCATGAATGGGCAGAAGTATATGTATGACGATGGCGTGAAACAAGTAGTACCGCTGGCTTGACCATCCCAAGTAAATGATGCACGTCTTTCCTTTCTTCTGGTCAACTGCAGAAGTATTAAAAATAAGGTAGATGATTTGAATTGTTTGATTGAAACAGTCAAGCCAACTGTTATCTTGGGGACTGAGTCGTGGTTAGATGACGACATTGCTGATAATGAAGTGTTTTCTGACGGTTTCACCGCCTATAGAAAGGACAGAAATTATCACGGTGGAGGTGTGTTCATTTTAGTAGATAGCAGTCTTTCGTCAAGCACGGTCAACGTTGACGTAGGCGCTCATGAGGCAGTGTTCTGCAGGCTGATACTACCTAATAACAAAGTGTTGCTAGTGGGAAGTTTTTACCGGACACCGGGCTCCTCCGTGAGCGCATTGTTACAGCTTACGAAAGTACTTGAAACGCTGCAGACAGACACGTTACTAATCGGTGGTGACTTTAACTTGCCTTCCCTAGACTGGCACCAGCAGCCTAATATTGTCACCACAGCGGAAAGCTGTAGTCAAGAAATGAAAAACTTAATCGACCTTTTTGCGCTTCACCAAATGGTGTTGGAACCAACACGTGGAGAAAATATTTTAGATTTAATACTGACAAATCAACCTGAACTAGTTTTCTCCAGTGTTGTCGTACCTGGTATAAGCGATCACAGTGCCGTGGTGTGCGAGATGCATATTAGTTACGCAAAAGTAGTAACTGGTCCTAATAGGCGGATTTTCAACTTTGAGAAGGCTAATGTGGCTGAGATTAACGGGGCCTTAGATTCCTATCTAACAGTTTTTGAAACACAAGCTGAGACTGAAAGTGCAGCTCACCTGTGGACATTATTTAAACAAAAATCGTGGAACTAAAGCATCAGTTTGTTCCTTCCTGGGTGTTAACCCCAAGGCGCGCTAAAAGTAAACCTTGGTTTACAAAACTGTTGTACAGACTAACACAGAAAAGGCAGAGATGCTATCGCAATTTTCGAGAGTTACCTACAGAAGAGAATAAAATAAAATTGCAGAACATAACATGCGAAGTGAAAGTTGCGACTCGTAATGCAAAGGATTGTTACTCCGGATCTATGCATTTTAGATTAAAACAAAATCCCAAAGAGTTTTGGAAGCATGTTAAAAGAAATGGTAAGGACAAGGTAGCTGTTCCGTCGTTGGTCGTTGGTGGTAACACGGTACATGACGACATTGCCAAGGCCGAAAATTTTAATCAATACTTCAGCTCTGTCTTTACCCCAGTGGTCAGAATTGATGGGAAGACATAGGACCCTCGAAGCGAAATAGGCGAGATGGATCACATTAACTTTTCCGCGCGTGGTATTGAGGTGTTGTTGCTGGGATTAAATGCGTCAAAGGCTTGTGGCCCCGACGGCTTGCCAAACAGACTTCTCCAACTCTGTGCAACATCAGTCGCGCCATATTCAAAGATAATTTATGACAAATCTCTAGAACAGTCCTGTCTTCCGGTCGAGTGGAAAGTTGGGAGCGTTGTGCCGATCTATAAGTCAGGCGCACGCAGTGAAGTAGCGAATTACCGGCCAGTGTCCTTGACATGTGTTTCTTTCAAGATATTAGAGCATATTTTGTATACTACAGTTGTAGCGCATATTAATAAACATTGTTTGTTTAATCCAGCTCAGCACGGGTTTCGGAAAGGCCTTTCCTGCGTTACACAATTAACAGAATTTACACACGACATAGCAGAATCCCTCGATCATCGACTCTCAGTAGACTGTGCTTTCTTGGACTTCCAGAAGGCATTTGACACTGTACCTCATGCTTCCTTAATTGAAAAACTTGGAGCTTATAATATACATCCGCAGGTTATATCTTGGATAAGATCATATCTCACATCACGAAAGCAGTTTGTCATTGTTAACGGGGCTCAATCTCAGATCGCGAGTGTCACGTCCGGTGTACCTCAAGGATCTGTGCTGGGACCACTGTTATTTCTATTATATATAAATGATATAACTGATGGTATCCGGTCTCAGATGCGTTTATTTGCCGATGACTGCGTGCTATACAGGGAAGTAAAATGCATTGATGATGTTGCTGTTCTCCAACAAGATCTAGAAAAAATCAACGAGTGGTGTTAAATGGCATATGAAGTTAAATGCAAAAAAACTGTGTACATGACATTTACCAGAAAAAAATATCCACACACGAGCAGTTATAATCTGAACAGCGTACCTTTAAAACAAGTATCAGATTACAAATACCTAGGTGTTTATTTTACATCTTCGCTAAGGTGGCAGAGACACGTTGATTACGTTGCAGCCAAAGCTGGGAAAGTGTTGGGCTTTTTGCGTCGCAATGGCAAAACTTTTCCCGTACCTACTAAAGAATTATTGTACAAAACCAATGTTAGACCACTGCTTGAATATGCCTGCACAGTCTGGGATCCCCCAGCAAAGCGAGATATTGATAAATTGGAAAGCATTCAAAACTTGGCTGCTCGGTTTGTGTCAGGAAATTACTGCAGGACTATTGGGGCGGAAAGTATAAAGGAAACACTGAATTGGGAGCATTTAGATAATCGTCGACGTAAGATGCGATTGAAATTCTTTCATGCTGTTTACCATGGTCGTGTCGGGATTGAAAATACAAAATATTTGCTTGCACCTCACTATGTCTCAGACAGAGTTGATCATATGTTCAAGGTACGGGAAATCGCATGCAAGACTGATTTATTTCGATTGTCTTTTTTTCCTAGAACAATCCGCGAATGGAACCAATTGCCGTCAAACATTGCCTCTGTTATGTCTAATGATGTTTTCTTTTCTATGTTAGCATAACCGCGTTCAAGTTTGTTTCAATGACATCTGTAATTTTGTGACTGATTGTGATTAGTGGTTATTTTTATTAGTTGTGTGACTGACACTGTATGTATTTTTTTATCTTTTTATGTATATCCTCCCCCACTGTAATGCCTGTTAAGGCGCTGTGGGTAATAAAATAAATAAATAAAATAAATACTATTGATCCCTGCAATATGAGTGTGCTTGCGTGCTTCGCAAGGAAGTTACACTGTGCTAATGCGTCGAATCAGGTGGCTTTTGCCACAGCAAGTATGCCGATAGACAATTTTTTTTTCTTTTTTTCCGTTACACGAGACGTTGTGCAGTAAAAGCCATGTGGCGAAGAAGACAGAAAAAAGTTAGCGTAGCTTGCACTAATGGCGCAACACTAAAGAAACAGCGGAGCTGATCGGCACCTAGCACTACTAAGTCATCCGCAGCATTTTCCGGAATGTATTAATTATTCATCGATTATCGATCAGACATTAATTGGCTATCGCAAGGTATAGGCCACGTAACTGGGCTAGGCTAAGCACTACCAAGTCAGCCGAGACAATTTCAGGAATTTATTGATTATTGATCAATTCTCGATTGCTTATCCATTGGCTATCGATTGGCCATAGCAAGGTATCGCCGAAGGCTTGAAAAAGCTTAAACGAACCTGCAGTCACCACCAGTACTCGCCCACTTCGACGAAAACGCCGATTCGGAAATCCACACCAACACAACTAGTGAGGCCACGGTGCCGTGCACAGTGCAATGCGAAGACAGGCTTGAAAGGGTCACGGCTTACGCTAGCCGCTCCCTGTCGAAAACGATCGCCAAATATTCTATGACGGAAAAACAATGTCTTATCATCACTGGGGCAACAGCGAAATTGTAACATTTTCTATATGACAGGCCCTTAAAAGTCGTGAGCGACAATCACGCATTGTGTTGGCTGGCAAATTTCAAGCACCCTTCAGGGCGCCTAGCTCCGTGAAGCCTTAGATTGCACGAATTTGACGTCACCATGGTCTAGAATTCTGGACGGAACACTCTGATGCCGATTGCCTGTCTCGCGCCCCGATCGACCCACTAGCGAAAGACGACTAAGACGAGCAGTCCTTCCTGGGGACGATAAGCGGCGACGACTTCGCCGAACAGTATTGTGAGCAGATCAGGAACTAAGAAGCCTTGCTTAGTGCTTGGAAAGCAAGACCGACTTCGTGCCTGCTGTGTTTAGGCGTGGATTGTCTTCAGTTTCACTATAAAACCACGTCCTCATAAAGAAGAACTTCTCCCCTGTCTGCGCAAACTACCTCTTCGCTGGGCCCGCAGCACTACACCCAGACGTCTGCATGATGATCAGACAGCCGGACACCTCGGCTTTTCCCGTACGCTCGCAAGAATAGAAGTACTATTGGCCGCACCTGACCGCCGACGTCGCTGGTTATGTCAAGACATGCGTGGACTGTCAGCGACGGAATTGAAGAGTGATAAAGTAGAAGACTATGATAGATGGATTATGGACAACGCATTTTATAAGTCGCTGTTGCAGTATCTCTATGAAACCGGCCTGCATGCTTATATTTAACCCCATGATGATGTTATGCCGCGTGGCAAACCAAGCGGAAAAAAAAAGGGAACAGTAATAAGGCCTGCGGCACTGCTACAACCAATCAAGCCTCCTTGTCGACCGTTCCAACAAATCGGGATGGACTTATTGGGGCCATTTCCGATGTCAACATCCGGGAATAAGTGGCTCGTCGTGGCTACCGACTACCTTACCCGCTACGCCGAAGCGAAAACTCTTCCAAAAGGTAGTGCGGCCGAACTTAATAAATTGCTCCTACGAAATTCCAGAAATCGTGATCACGGATATAGGAACGACATTTACAACAAAGCTGACTGAAGCCCTCCTGCAAGACAGCCAGGCAGCTCACCGGAGGACAACCGCCTACTTCCCGCAAATAAATGGTCTTACCGAACAGCTAAATAATACCCTCGCTAACATGCTGGCAATGTACAGAGCGGTCCACTGTTAAAGGGAACACCGGAGCGCGTGGCGTCTGCTCGGCGCCACCACCGGCCGGTGGCTGCAACAAGTTTCGCGCAGCCGCAGTGAGTTTCGCGGAGGCGCAGTGAGCGCTGTGGGCGGTGCTCTTTTGTCGTCTGCTACCGTCTGCTGCCGCGCTTCAGATAGTAGAGAGCAAGCCGATCACGCCTTTGTAGTGTTGGCTGGTGAGTGCATGGCCACACACTCATAGCCAGTCATTGTAAAGCTGAAGGAAAGTTAGACGAGGCAAAATATTACCAAGCAGGTATTTTTGCCGTTTCAGCTTACAAGACAAACATGATATTTTTTTGTACGGATGTCTCTTAGTGGCACAGCTATATTAGAGAATACTTCTCCGTGTGCAGTGGCCATCTCATTTGTACTACTGCATATTCGAGTCGATGCAGTGCGTAGGCTGCACAAAGAATCCATAAGCGCCTTTAACGAGCATATTAATTTATAAAGATCTATCACACGAGTTATCGTTCAATCATGGGTATCGACGTGCACAGTAAACATTTTTGAGGCGTGCAAATCTTCATGAAACGATAAGGCAAACAAAAGACGGCACGGTCATTGCTGCTGATGTTAAGGGTATTTATCAGATTACAAATCAATCCAGTCACTTCCACTCCAGCTGTAAGGAAAATTGCTGCGTTAAAACACGAATTCTTCGCGACGATCCGAAGCACGGCAACTGACCATAGCAGACGACGAAAGAGCGCTCACTGCGCCTGCGCAACACTCGTTGCGGCCGCTGACCGGCGGCGGCGCCGAACAGACGCCACACGCACCGGTGTTCCCTTTAACAGTGGACCCCTCTGTACGTACGTCGACGTCTAACATAAGACGTGGGATGCTATCCTTCCGTACGTAACATTGCTTACAACACGGCAGGGCAAGAAACAGCGCAGATCACGCCGTTGAAGCTGGTTGACGGAAGGAATCCGATGCCGACTGTCGACCCCACGCTGCCGCACGTCACCGTCGAAGAGAATCTCGAAGTCGCTGCATGGATACATTAAGCGCACCGAACAAGCCCGATAACTCGCCCACCGGCGCACCAAGGCCCAGAAAAGGACGGACAGCCAACGCTACAATCTTCGACGACGTTATGTGGAATAATAGGCAGTTTTAGCAGAACGCCGCTTACGCTCCCCTCGGCTAAGATTTCACGCTCTGAGATACTGCAGGAAACTGCGTAGA
The DNA here is from genome assembly GCF_013339745.2 of Dermacentor silvarum. Taxonomy (NCBI): domain Eukaryota; kingdom Metazoa; phylum Arthropoda; class Arachnida; order Ixodida; family Ixodidae; genus Dermacentor; species Dermacentor silvarum. Next base: position 436,527,146 of record NC_051154.1, read on the forward strand.
TTTCGCATTTGATAAGCGCGTCTTGCCGAGACGCGGGCGGCGCGCTATCAACTCGGCTGCAAAACGACGAAGCGGCCAACTAGACACGCTGTCACGCTCCGCTCAGTCAGCTTTGTAGCGGAGCGAGGGATGCGGTCTTCGTTCCGCTGCCGGTATGAGCGTTGTGCGCAAGCGCAATAGCGTTCCTGCTAAGCGGTTCTGTGGCATTTCCTAGCGTATGCCGGTCTGAGTGGAGCGGACAGCAAGCACTCAGCTAAAACAGTCTAATAACCCGGTGACCATGTTTGGATTTGGAACCCGATACGCCGGCGACTACTTTTAGTGAAAAACTTTTGGGACGCTATTTCGGACCTTACAAGATCCTCTGACAAATTGGTGCACTGGACTATGATGTTGTGCCGCACGGCATTACTCAATCACAGCGGCACCACTCACGTGCTGAAGTTGTCCATGTTTTTCATTTTAAGCCGTTCTGCCAACGGTGACGAACTATGTGACTTTATTTCTTTGTTTCTTTGTAATTGTTTCTTCACTACTGGTAGTAGGCCGCGGCGGCCGCATTTCGATGGAGGCGAAATGCAAAAACGCCCGTGTGCTTGCGTTGTAGTGCACGTTAAAGAACCCCAGGTAGTCAAAATTCATCCGAAGCCCTCCACTACTGGTAGTAGTAGTAAACAACTTTATTGAGGACTCTTTTTGTTTTTTGCGCTTTTCTGTTACTCGCAGCATCGGGACGATAGTTTAAAACAGGAGGGCGTTGACACTTGCACACGTGTACCGGGGATTGAATTTCACCCGTAACAACTTATGGTTATCGCTCAGGGCCAGGCGCGCCTGCATGATTTGGAACTTACTGAAATGATATCGTTCATTTTATCTGTTGTGTATGTTCTCGCCCAACTTCGTGTAATTAGATAGTATGCGCGACGCGGAATAGTGTTGTACTTTCTCCAAGGTATGCGGCCACCAGCGATTACGCTGGAACATTCCACGAGTCATGTACAAATGTCGACGCGCTTGACTCGCAGATCACATTTCGACGATCGCCGATTGCGATTGCCGTTATCGTTGTGCCTGGAGTGTTACTTGTTGTCCTGGCCACAGGTTCACAATAATAAACAGTTAGTTTTCATTGCTTACAGTTTTAACTACTGTCTGCTTCTTCACCGTCGCTACCAATTGACGCAATTATTTGTGCAGAGCATTTGCCCGAAATTATGTATTCGGAATAGTAGCATATGACTATATGGCATCATCGAATAAATGGTGCGTAATATCAGTAACACCTTAAACTCTGGCGCTTAACGTACCAACAACACGATTTGATTATAAGGCACGCCGCAGAGGGGGACTTCACATTAATTTTGGCCACCAGTTGATATTTACCCTGCGATCACACGCTATGACCAGGCAGAGGCTTGACAGGGTAACTTTGTTCCCTTAATGAACATACACATATATTTTTACGTAGGAAGACGCAGACGAAAAGCTATATACAAGTATATTTACAAGGAAATGCGCCGCACTTGGCCAAGAGGCAACAGCCGCACTAGCCTCTAATCTTCGTCGTCGCCTTCACACTGCTCGCCTCTTCGTCAAGGCAAATACTGTTCCGTAGCACTACCCCCGGCAGCAAAAGCGCCGTCCCGGAGCGATTAAAGGCCGGACTCGGAAGCAGTGTAGTAGGCCTTGAGCCTAATGACGTGCATGACATCAATAGATGCCAGAGTAGACAGGTGAGGTCGAAATGATAGGTTCAATTTCGTACGTCACAGGCATTACCTGCTGCAGCACGTGGTAGGACCCTGTGTATCGCGAAAGGAGCTTCTCTGAAAGTCCGACGTGACGAGAGGGCGACCACAGGAGCACGAGCGCACCAGGCGAAAACTGTACGTCACGGTGGCGGGCGTTGTACTGAGGCTGCTGAGTGGTTTGGGAGGCCGTCAGTCGAGTACGGGCAAGCTTGCGTGCATGGTCGGCGAGGGCGATGGCGTCGCGCGCATACTCGCTTATTGAGATCGCAGCAGGAGGAAGTGCCGTATCAAGGGGCTAGGCCGGTTCGCGACCGTACAGTGAATAAATGGAGAAAATCTGGCGGTGTCGTGCCGGGAAGAATTATACGCAAATGTGACGTAAGGAAGGGCAATGTCCCAGTCGTGGTGGTCCTTGGAAACGTACTTGGACAGCATATCGGTAAGGGTATGTTTTAACCACTCCGTCAGGCCATTGGTTTGATGATGGTATGAGGTAGTCAGCTTGGGTTGAGTGCAGCAGGAACGCACAATGTCGGCGATAACTTTCGACAGGAAGTTACGACCACTGGTCAGTAAGCAGCTGTCGCGGGGCGCCATGAACCAAGATAATGTCACGCAAGAGAAAGTCCGCGACGTCAGTGGCGCAACTGGTAGGGAGAGCCCGCGTGATGGCGTATCGGGTGGCCGTAATCAAGTTGCGACGGCTACCCATTTGTTCCCCGAAGATGACGTGGGAAAGGGGCCGAGGAGGTCTAATCCAACACGAAAGAATGGTTCCACAGGGACGGTGATTGGCTGGAGATGACCGGCAGGTAGCACCTGAGGTGTTTTCCGACGCTGGCCGGGATCACAGGCAGCAACATAGCGTCGGGCGGAGCGAGCGAGACCGGGCCAATAGAAGCGGCGCCTGACGCGGTCGTGCGTGCGGGTTACCCCAAGATGTCCTGCAGTGGGTGCGTCGTGCATCTCAAAGAGCACAGTCCGTCGTAGATGTTTTGGCACGACAAGAAGAAGATCAGATCCGTCAGGGAGGAAGTTCCTTCGGTACAGAATGCCGCCTTGGAAGACATATCGGCGAACGGAGGCGTCGGTAGGTGTAGAGCGCAGACGCTCGATGAGTGTTCGCAGCGATAGATCCCGGTACTGCTCATAGGCGATGTTAGCGAAGGCAGACACACCGAAAATACCGTTGGTGGTACTACTGTCGGCGTCGTCAGGCTCATCTACCGGGTAGCGAGGCAGGCAGTCAGCGTCCTTGTGTAGTCGGCCAGACTTGTAGGTAACAGTATACGAATATTCTTGGAGGCGTAAGGCCCAGCAACCAAGTCTTTCTGTAGGACCTTTCAGTGAGCATAACCAGCAAAGCGCATGATGGTCTGTGACAAAGGAAAAGGGCCAGCCATACTAATATGGGCGGAACTTCGCAACCACCCAAACTAGGGCCAGACACTCGCGCTCAGGGATGGAATAGTTGCGCTCGGAGGATGAAAGGAGCCTGCTGGCGTAAGCGATAACACGGTCGTTGTCGCGCTGGCGTTGTCCCAGTACTGCGCCAATTCCGTGGCCGCTGGCATCAGTACGGACTTGAGTAGGCGCAGAAGGATCGAAATGGGCCAGAACGGGAGGCGTTGTGAGGAGGTCGATTACATGCGAGAACGCAGAAGCCTCGTTATCGCCCCACTGGAAAGGTGTGTCTTTTTCAAAAGCTAGGTTAGTGGCCGGGCTATGGCCGCGAAATATTTCACGAAACAGCGGAAGCACGAACAAAGGCAGATGAAGCTGCGCACATCTTTGACACACTTCGGAACAGGCAAGTGCGTAACAGCATGGATCTTGCCTGGGTCCGGTTGCACTCCGTTCGCGTCCACGAGATGACCAAGGACAGTAATCTGGCGACGGCCGAATTAGCACTTCGATGCGTTGAGTTGCAGACCAGCTCGACGAGAAACGTCCAGGACTGCTGAGAGGCGCTCGAGGTGCGTAGCGAACGTTGCGCCCCAAACAAATTGGAATACCTGCAGATAAGACCTCCGCGCACCCAGTCCAACCGTGCATCCCCACTTCACCTGACGATTGCCGGACAATGCATCAACAGAACCCCGGTAGCACGAATCCTGGGCATGCACATACAAGAAAATAACAGCGTAAAGACGGCAATAGACAAACTCAAACACACCGTAAAAAGTATTACAACCCTCATAGCTAGAATAGCAAGAAGTAAAGATGGGATGACAGAAGGCGAGACATTACGCCTCGTACAGGCCTTCGTCCTCACCCGAATCACCTTCGCTCTGCCCTTCCAAGCTACACGCAAGACCGAAATAGAAAACATCGACAAGCTCATAAGAATCGCATACAAAGCTGCACTCCAACTTCCGAATTGCACGAGCACAGACAGGCTCATGTCGATAGGCATAAATAACACATATGAAGAACTGGCAGACCGCAACGCTAATCGCACAAAGAGAACGACTCAACACCACACACCAGGGCAGAAAACTACTGCAAAGACTGGGATACCCACTCACCCCCCAATACTGCGGAAACGACACAGTCATCGTACCGATGCACCTACGGGCTCGCATCATCATGGAAGCGGTCCCCAAGAACATGCATCCGCTATACAACCAAAAGCGCCGGCAAGCACGAGCACGTAAACTCCTCCAGAGAAGGAACGATCCTGATACTTACTTCACCGACGCTATCCTTTACTCCACAACACCACAAGGCCCCAGAAAACCGGCATACGCAACGGCAGTAGCTAACCAAAAGAAAGTGGTGGCCTGCGCATCTATACGCACCAGATCAAGCGCCACCGCAGAGGCAACAGCCATAGCCCTCGCAATCAAAGAAGCAGAACGAAGAGGTCGCTCCGCATATATCCTGACGGATTCACAGGCCGCCTGTCGGTTATATATTAGAGGCACACTTCCCAGGTGCGTCACCGATATCCTGGGCCCCACGCTGACTGAGGACCATGGGATCGTCTGGTGCCCAGGGCACACAAGCCTCGAAGGCAACGAGGAGGCCGACTGTGTAGCTCGCGGACTTGCTGGCCGAGCCACAGAAGACTCTTCGAGGCCCCTCACAAACCACCATGAAGATCCCATCACGAGCAGGCAGATTTTGGAGGACCAACGCCTGACCATACGAAAGTACGCTCCTCCACATCCCAAGTTAAGCAGCCAACAAGCCAGGGACTGGCGCCGCCTTCAAACCAACACTTACCCGCACATATCAAGGTTGCGCGCAATGTTTCCAGAGGTATACACAACCAGTGTATGCCCCTTGTGCAACGACCACACAGCCACACTGACACACATTACATACCAGTGTATGGAACGCCCAGCCGAGGCAGTATCCAGGCTGGTGAGCTCATCACAGACACTCACAACGTGTTCTTGGGAGGCACGACTTTCCGAGCTGGCACTGGGAAGCCAACTGGCGACCCTGGACCAGGCCCGGCGAGCCGCCGCGGCCAGTGGGCCTCTACAAGAGGGCTCCACCCGAGAATAACCACACCAACCACTCTTCGTACAATAAAGTTTATTCTCTCTCTCTCTCTCTGGGGAGAATACTATAACGTCGTCTAAGTAGCACAGGCACGTGGACCATCTGAAACCATGAAGAAGGGAGTCCGTAATGCGTTCAAAAGTGGCAGGAGCGTTACATAGACCGAACGGTATCACTTTGAATTGATAAAGGCCGTCGGGTGTTACAAAGGCAGTCTTCTCGCGGTCTAGATCGTCCACGGCAATCTGCCAGTATCCGAAGCGAAGGTCAATAGAGGAGAAATAGCGAGCACGGTGGAGGTAGTCAAGGGCGTCATCAATCCGAGGTAGGGGACACACGTCCTTTTTGGTAACCCTGTTCAGGTGCCGATAATCCACGCAAAAGCGCCATGAGCCATCCTTCTTTTTTACCAGTACCACAGGTGACGCCCATGGACTAGAGCAGTGCACGGGCTCGGGATTACCTGAAAGCCCGAGCCCGGCCCGGCCCGTGGGCTGGGCCGGGCCGGGTAGCACAGTTTTTTCACGGGCTCGGGCCGGGCTCGGGCACGGGGTGTGCTTTTTGACTCGGGCCCAGGCCGGGCTCGGGTGTTTTGGCGCGGGCCCGGGCCGGGCTCGGGCTTTCTGGTTGTGTGCATGTAACGTGCAGCGAGTTATCCTCGGGCGTCTCAACTCTGAAAAACATGATTTTTTGGTCTCGGGCCGGTTTCGAGTCGGGCTCGGGCCGGGCTCGGGCCTAAGGTAAAGGGGTGGCGGGCCGGGCCGGACGGGTAACGTAGATTATTTCCGGGCCCGGGCCGGGAGGGGTCTCGCCATAAAAGTTTTGATAGGGCTCGGGCGGGCCGCCCAACGTAAAAAGGGGCCCGGGCCGGGCCCGGGCTGGAAAAATCGGCCCGTGCAGTGCTCTACCATGGACTACACAACGGTTCAATAATGTTCTTGGCACGCATTTGACAAACTTCTGCGTGAATAACTTGACGCTCAGCCGGTGACACTCGATAGGGGCGGCGATGAATAGGAGGGGCATGGCCGGTATTATTGCGATGTTTAACAGCTGTAGTTTGGACCAAAGGACGATCGTTAAAGTAAAAAAAAATATCGTGGTAGGAAAACAGAACACGGTAGAGCTCACGAGCGTGCTCGGACGGCATGTCGGGCGCAATCATTTTCTGTAAGTCGGCGATGGTACAAGTTGCCGACTTCGATGGTAGAGGAGGATCGGCTGAATTGTCGTCTACTGCAATAGATGCTACGAAGTGATCCTCGAATGAGCAAAGCTCGGCCAGAGACATCCCGCGTGGCAGCACTTGTGTCGTCAAGCCAAAATTGACCACTCGCAGGCAAACGCAATTCGCCGCAACAGATAAAACTGTATGAGGCACTGTGATCCCGTGTGTAAGGAGGACGTCTTGCATGGGAGCCGCGATGTAGTGACCGTCGGGCACTGGTGGGGATGACACTAAGTCAACGTAAGTCAGTGCCGAAGGTGGCAAGCGAACGAAGTCGACGGAACTGAGGCGACTAGGGTGTGGTTCAGCGGGATCCAGAACAGGCAGCTCAAGGCGGAGAGTACTGGTGGAACAGTCGATGAGAGCAGAATGCGCGGAGAGGAAGTCCAAGCCGAGGATGATGTGGGGACAGTGGGCGATGACTGTGAATAGCACGATAGTGGAGCAATCGGCGAAGGAAACGCGGGTGGCACAGATACCAATTACGGGGGCTGTTCCGCCATCGGCGACACGGACAACAGGCGTCGTCGCGGGTGTATTTTCTTCAGCCGGTTACGAAGGTCAGCGCTCATTACGGATAAATGCACCCCAGTGTCAATAAGAGCAGACACAGAAACACCGTCGCCTTGCACGTCAAGAAGGTTCAGATGAGTGGACAACGTCAGTAGAGGATTTGGCGGCGTAGGGAGCAATGCAGCGTCACCTCGAGGCGCTGCATCGTCTAGTTTTCCGGCTGGGAGCGGCGTCCGAAGGGAGTCGGCGAATAGGAGCGACTGGGCTGGGGAGAGCGAGATTGTCGTCGATGGGGCGAAGGCGAACGAGAATAGGGGCGGTTCGGCGCAGGATAATCAGTGGCGGCATTATCGGAGCGTGCGGCATAGGGTCGAGAAGGGCCACTAGGGCGAGAGTAGGCAGTATAAGTAGACCGGCTCGGGGAACTCCAGCGACTGCGACAGTGGCGAGAAATCTGCCGCATTCGACGGCAGTGAAAACAAATGGGCTTGTCGTCAGCAGGGCGCCATTCAGATGGATTGCGGAAACGTGGTGGGTAATAAGATGTGGGACGGGGCGGAATCGAAGAAGCCGGGTGGGTATCAGGGCGATGTGCCGAGCAGATGGTATGAAGACCCATGCTTGCGAACAACTGCCTGAATCAGGGAAACCGTGACTGCAGGTGCATTGGAGGAGCTGGAGTCGAAGGCAGCCGGATAGGCGGCCTCAATCTCACGCCGGATGATCCTGGTAACATCGCCAGTGTTGTTGGGACGAGGAGTGTCGGCACAGGAAGATGTCGCAGGGGTGTTGGGCAGACGGGCAAACTGCTGGTCGATACGTCGGCTTTTAGCGAGTTCCAGGCAGCGACACTCATTTATAACTGCATCCACCTTCGCCACGTTGTTGAATACAAGCAAGTTGAAGGCGTCATCGGCAATGCCTTTGAGGATGTGGGAAACCTTGTCTGGCTAAGTCATGTGTGCGCTCAACTTTGCGGCACAGAGCCAAGACGTCCTGAATGTACGTGACGTAGGGCTCTGTTGACGTCTGCACACGGCCGGATAACGCTCTCTGCGCGGTAAGTTGGTGACCGTAGGGGTTGCCGAACAAGTCTCGGAGCTTTTGCTTAAGCGAATCCCAACTGGTGAGCTCATCTTCGTGTGTCCGAAACCAAACTCGAGGCCTGCCACCGAGGTAAAAGAGTACGTTGGCGAGCATGATAGTAGGGTCCCACCGGTTCTTGCGGCTGGCGTGTTCGTACAGGCTGATCCAGTCCTCGACATCTTCCCCATCTTTGCCCGAGAATACGCCAGGGTCACGGGGAGCGGGGAGAGCGATGTAGGTCGTCGAAGTGGCAGCAGGTGTCGGAGCCGGCTGAGTCGAGCTGTCGTCGCCGGGAGCCATGACGGAAGGCTCGAAGTACAGTCCACTGCAAAGCTCCCTGACGAGGTACAGGGAACGTCCACCTCCACCAGATATGTTACGTAGGAAGACGCAGAAGAAAATCTATATACAAGTATATTTACAAGGAAATGTGCCGTACTTGTCCAAGAGGCAACAGCCCGCACTAGCCTCTAATCTTCGGTGTCGTCTTCACACTGCTCGCCTCTTCGTCAAGGCAAATATGGTTCCGTAGCAATATTGTGACACTCTTACGTGCGTTCTGGGTTTACACCTAAAAAGGATTTGGGGCATCCAAGAGTGGCGAAGAAAGAAGACGACGTACGCTAGCTAGCTGAATCTCAATCGGCACTCAGCTGATCCAGGCCGTCGCGACTCACTCTACTTGGCTTATTAATAAACGCCTTTTGTTCGCGTAACAGAGTGGTGGAGTGTGCTGGGTACGACACTACGTACCACGGAGCAGCAACATCTCGAACTTCGCCGGAGCCGCCGTCTTGCCGGTCTCTCGCCAACGACGTTCATCATGTCTCAGGACGGAAGTGGACAAACGCCAGCGCCAGGTGTACCAGCTCAAAGGTCAACGCCAGTTCGACCGTTGCAGCACTACATGGAACCACGCTCGTTCGCGGGAAAAGCGGGCGAAGATGTCGACGAGTGGCTGACACACTACGCACGGGTGAGCCGCTACAACCGTTGGGACTCTGTCACTCAGCTTGAGTATGTCGTACTGTTTCTGAGTGAAACAGCGCTGATGTGGTTTGAAAATCACGAAGACTCCCTGACAACGTGGGAGCGCTTCGTTGAAGAAATTGAGAAGTGTTTTGGAGACTCCTACGCCAAACAGAAACGCGCGGAGCGAACCCTAGCTCAAAGAGCTCAGACTCATGGAGAAACGTGCACTACGTACATCGAAGAGATCCTCAAGCTGTGCAAAATAGTGAATTCACAGATGTCGGAGGAAGACCGAGTCGGACATCTCCTTAAAGGAATTGCTGAAGATGTCTACAATTTCCTTATAGGCAGGCAACACGTTGATTCCGTCTCAGATGTCGTACGTCACTGCCGTACGTTTGAGACATTGAAGACTCGTCGCATTGCGCCAAAATTTGGACGACTGGTGAATGTGACAACCGTTGCCAGCGTCGATGAGAGCCCGTCCGCCGATCTTTCATCCACTATACGGCAGATCGTGCGTGAAGAACTGCGGCGACACGAGGTACTTGCATGCAGCGTCCTGCAACAACCTGCTGCCTATTCCCCGCAACACACGGCGCCTGCAGCATCGTGCGCTCTGTGGCAACCGTCGGTATGTGTCACGGACATCACCCACAGAGGAGCTCCATGGCCTCGTGAACATTTACGCCCGAACAACGACGAGAACACCCTCGCCCCGGCAGGTTTCCACGCAGACCGACTGTTCCTCCTGTTCAGCAGGTTCAGCCACTTCACTTGGTCACACGACCCCCTACGGCTGAGCGCTTCGAGGAGCCGTTCATCGATCGTGGTTTAGCTGTGTGCTACAGCTGCGGCGACTTGGGCCACATTGCCAGGTATTGCAATCGCCGCCAACCACCGAGGTTCGACCAATCTACGATGTCAAGGCGGTACCGCGATCCACTTGATGAAACGTACTCACGCGCGTACACAGATCCAGGAAGCAACCCTCGCCAGCACCCGGAGACGCTGTGGAACCGTTCTCCAGCATCCGATCACAGCCTGACACCCCCACGCGCTCCTCACGTAAGCCGGTCGCCGTCTCCGCGGCGTCGCTACCCGTCACCACCTCCGGAAAACTAGTCAGCGCGGCCGTTGGAGGTGAGGTCGCTGAACAATCTTCGATGTCGACAGAGATACCTCCACCCATTTGTATGCTTAAGAATAAGGTGTCTCTTCTGATTGACGGAGTTTCAACAATGGCCTTAGTGGACACGGGAGCAACAGTTTCAGTGATGGGTGTTGCATTTAAAAGCCTCCTAGGAGGAAAAGTGATGTTTCGCTGGGACCGGGCTGATACGTTTCGTGGAGTGAGTGGGGAGTTGTTACATCCTGTCGGGGTTTGCAATGTGGACGTTATCTTGGGCGGTCAAATATTTAACGCGGAGTTCGCAGTTCTGTCTCATTCTACGCATGACATAAACCTGGGCCTTGATTTTTTGAAACTGTGTAGTGCCACTGTCGACTGCAGAACAGGAGAAATTACTGTAGATACGAGCTTTTCGGCCGCGTTTACGGAAGGCCCACCAAATCACGAAAGTGTGCTTTGTGTATCCAGTGATACAGTAGTGCCTCCGTTGTGTGCTGCGTGTGTTTCGGTCACCTGTTTCCCTACCTCCGACGTAACGTTTGACGCTACCGTGGAGCCCATTCATCTGAGCTGCATCAAGAGGAATGTGCTGATACCGTATTGCACGCTCTCAGTTGTTCTCGGACGCACAGGCTTATGGACCGTAAACTGTTCCAGTGAACCTGCAAAACTACCACAGGGTCTGAAACTTGCCGCCTACCATGAATATCAAGTGCAGTCACTAGCCATTCTTACAGAAGCCCCTGATTCTTCGGATGAACGCCATTTCGTTAATGCATGCCCTCTAGCGGACTCCTCCATTCTAACTATGGTGAACAAGTCACTCAGCACTAACCAGCGTCAGGAAGTGGCGAATATTCTGGTAAAACACGCCGGACTGTTTGACTTTTCACAGCAACAGGGGCCACCATCATTTCCCCCTTCTCGAATACACCATCGCATAGATACTGGATCTGCCCAACCATTGCGACAGAAGCCGTGCAGAGTCTCACCATCGGAACGCAAGGTGATCAACGATCAAGTCCGCAAAATGCTAAATAAGAGTGTTATCCAAGAATCCTGTAGCCCGTGGGCAGCGCCAGTGATCCTGGTTAAAAAGAAAGATGGTACATGGCGATTTTGTGTTGACTACCGTCGCCTAAACACCATCACCAAAAAGGACGTGTATCCACTTCCACGTATTGATGATGCCATCGACTGCCTTTCATCAGCATCTTACTTTTCGTCTGTCGACTTGAGGTCGGGGTACTGGTAGATTCCTATGCACAAGGCAGACAAGGAGAAAACGGCATTTGTAACACCGGACGGACTTTTTGAATTTAATGTGATGGCGTTCGGGCTGTGTAATGCGCCTACGACTTTCGAGCGCTTCATGGACAACATCCTGCGTGGTCTGAAGTGGGAAGTGTGCATGTGCTATCTAGACGATGTAGTGATTTTCGGGCGCACGTTCAGTGAGCACAACGCACGTCTCGACATTGTGTTAGACTGCTTGGAAAAAGCAGCCTTGGTGCTCAACTCGAAGAAATGCCATTTTGGAGAGCGCTAAACGCTGGTTCTGGGCCATCTAGTGGACAAGGGCGGCATACGACCCGATCCCGCGAAGACCGCTACTGTCGAAGCCTTCAAACCACCTCGCTCTGTAAAAGAGCTACGCAGTTTCCTGGGCCTTTGCTCCTACTTCCGCCGGTTTATTCGTGGGTTTGCCAACATCGCGTATCCACTGACATGCCTCCTCCAGAAGGGCGTTCCCTTCGAATAGACCCCTGAATGTGAAGCCAGTTTTCGTGAGCTGAAGTTTCTTCTGACGTTCCATCCCATTCTCCGACACTTCGATCATGCGGCTCCCACGGAAGTTCATACGGACGCTAGTGGTATTGGCATCGGCGCAGTCCTTGTTCAACGCGTCGACACCAAAGAACACGTCGTCGCCTATGCGAGTCGCTCCTTAAGCAAGTCTGAGCGCAACTACACAGTCACAGAGCAAGAATGTCTTGCAGTGATTTTCGCGGTACAACGATTCCGCTCTTACCTGTGCGGGCGCCCCTTCACTGTGGTGACAGACCATCATTCTCTATGCTGGCTAGTTAACCTCCGTGATCCATCAGGCCGGCTTGCGCGTTGGACACTTCGCTTACAGGAGTATGATTTTACCATTTCTTATAAAAGCGGCCGACGGCACGCCGACGCTGACTGCCTCTCGCGTCTGCCGCTTCCGACAACGGACTGCGACGAGGACAACTTCGATCGCTATATCGCATCGTTGGAGCCAGGATTTCCTTATATTAACACCTTCAAGATCGAGCAGCGAAAGGACAGAACTTTAGAGCCACTGCTCATTACCGCAAGGAAGTCAGCACCATCCTCTCGTTTGTGCGTTCGTGATGGGGTTCTGTACAAAAAGAACTATTCTACTACAGGCCCACGATATCTCTTGGTGGTCCCGGAAAGCCTCCGTGTATCTATCTTGCGTGCTATGCATGACGACCCTACGTCTGGTTATTTGGGATCTGCGCGAACGCTCTACCGAGTCCAAGAAAGGTTCTACTGGCCTAAAATGCGTCAGACGACCGACCAGTACGTATCCAGCTGCAACGAGTGTCAACGTCACAAGCGTCCGACGAGAGCTCCTCCTGGCCGACTACATCCAGTGCCACCCCCAAGCACGCCATTCGAGCAAGTCGGCGTCGACCTTGTCGGGCCTTTCCCGCGGTCATCTGATGGGAATCGCTGGATTGTCGTGTGTACCGATCACTTGACGCGATACTGTGAGACAGCTGCTATACCATTCGCTACTGCAACCGAAGTGTGCATTTTTCTGCTGCGTTTCGTCATTCTCCGACACGGACCTCCAGAGTCATCATCAGCGATCGTGGACGGCAGTTCACTGCAGACGTGGTCGAAGAGATGCTTCGTCTATGTGCTTCAGATTTTCGACATTCCACATCGTATCATCCCCAAACAAATGGCCTGACGGAACGCACCAACAGAACGCTTACTAACATGCTGTCGATGTATGTTGCGGCAGATGATAAGAACTGGGACAGCGTGCTCCCTTTAATTACTTACGTATTTAATACCTCACAGCATGAAACTACGGGCTACAGTCCCTTCTTTCTTCTATATGCTTGTCCGCCTCGTTACACGCTAGACACTATCTTGCCGTTTTCAAGTCACGATAATCTTTGTATATCCGAGACTGTCTCTCTTGCTGAAGAGGCCCGACGACTTGCTTCTTTGCGCACTCTTGTTTCCCAAGAACGCTCGAAGGAACGCTACGACCGCCGACGCCGACACGTGATATATGACCCCGGTGACAGTGTGGCTGTGGAAACCAACAGAAAACGTGGTTTATGTGAAAAACTGCTAGCCCACTATGTTGGACCCTATGTTATTACTGATCGTATCAGTGAATTGACCTACCGCATAGCACGCCTCACATCAAATGGCCGTCGGTCAGCAAAGACTGAACTTTCGCATGTCGCCCGTTTAAAGCCCTTTATCTCTAGACAACCTGTTTGATTTGCCCGGCGGGCTTCGTCTGCGCGGAGGGCAATGTGACACTCTTACGTGCGTTCTGGGTTTACACCTAAAAAGGATTTGGGGCATCCAAGAGTGGTGAAGAAAGAAGACGACGTGCGATAGCTAGCTGAATCTCAATCGGCACTCAGCTGCTCCAGGCCGTCGCGACTCACTCTACTTGGCTTATTAATAAGCGCCTTTTGTTGGCGTAACAATATCATGGGTCTCTTCGTGCTTTAGTAGCACGAAGCACGACCTCGTGCTTAGCAGCGCAACACCATAGCCGCTAAGCCAAATTAAAAATAACTATCCAGTGTAGCATTTACAACAAATGTACACTAGCTTTCTTCTAAAGGTCTGTGGCTGTTTTTTCTCGATTTTTTGTTTACAAGGAGTCGTAAGCTCATGCGAAGCATATGCCAACACCACATGCAAGCTAACAGCGGCTAATCATAAATGTGCCGACAATGTAGCTCAAATATGCTCTTATATATAATCGTGTTGAAATACAAAAGCCTGTTATTTAGAATATCTCACCACTACGAAATTTAAGCATGACAACAAATCCACGTAAATGCAATTTATTATCCACTGCAGGTGTCAAACGATCCCAAGAAATTTCAAATATCATAACTATTCTAAGAGTTTCAGATACATTTCACATACATACAACACAAGAAGACACCACAGACAAGAGTTGCTTGCCCACGGCTGGAGGACGAGACCACGCCAAGGGTCTGCACGTACAGTTAACGGCAAACGGGGTGCGTACATGAATCTGTACTTGTGCTCATCCAAGGTATTGTCGAAGATCAGCAGGATGATGCGCTTCAGGTCGCAGCCCACATGCAGCAGCTACTTGTTAATCTTAAACAAGTTCGCTGTACAAAGCCGCGTCCAAAATGCCCCGCACGTTGCGGTGGACAGCGCCTATTGTTGGCATCTCGGTTGGCACTGCTTGGCGGAACCCATCGGTGCTGGCGCGAGACAAAGGCAGCCGTGGACGCCATGTCCTGTACCTGCTGCTTGGAGAGCACTGGGTGCATCGCGTCGTTTCACTGTGGCATCTGGCTGGGGTGGTAACACCAGGTCCCACCAAGGGTCCGCCGCTGCTCGTCTGCCATGGTTCCGCGGGACTCCTCCTCGCGGGGTCTCTTTGTCCTGCTCGACTGTTCGATCCATCCACGACGGACGATGACGTAGCACTGGGTTCCTCATGGGGGCGACACTCAGGCGTTCGCGCAGCAGTCGGCGTCCAGGGTTCTGTGGGACCGAGCAGTCCACTCCTGCAACATTACAAGGTCGCGGGATCAAATCCCGGCCGCGGCGGCCGTATTTCAATGGAGGCAAAATGGCAAAACGCGCTCGTGTACTGATATTCAAGTGTACGGTAAAGGTCCGCCGGTGGTGGAACATATATATTCTGGAGTTCCTACCTATGGCATGACTCATAATCACATCGTGGCATTGGCATGTGTAACTCAAGATTGTTATTAGTAATTGATTGCATTATTACAAATTGTGTTAGAAACATTAAAGAAAATAGCCCTCGTTGTTAGGTCATATTGCTTATTTCTCTTGCAGGCGAAATTATTACCGCAAAATACCGTCTACGTGTGTTCTTAGATACTGCGAAGTAAAAAGCGCGGTTTCTGTTTCATGAACTAAACATGTTTTCTTTAGTTAATAAAGATACTCATTCACATAATATTTTTGACGGCGAGAAATGTATTAAAGATGATTGAGCAATTAAGCCAACCACTCGTCGCTTTAACGCGTGAACAAATAGATTATTTTTAGCGTTGCTGCTGCGCCCAATCTTGATGACACGTGTCCATGATTGCCTGTTATGTTCTTGCGTCAAACATTTTTCATTCTTTTTTTTTTTACCGCGGTGTGGCATAAGAGAAAAGTTCTATGTTTGTAGTTTTTTTTCCAATAAACTCCGTATGAGTGCCATTGTTCCATGCTGCTCTTTCTTCTCTTCGACTCAGTGCTTTGTAATAACGTCACCCCACTAAACCGCCCAGTTGCTCTAATACTCATATCTATGCGTCGAACACGATTTCATTTCGTAGTTGCTTGATCACGAAAATTCTTTAAATCACATAGCTCAATTTCTAAATTTGGGTGGCTTAACGTTGGAGCAGAGCTTAGCCACAGGTCTGAGTCATGTTAAACTGTCAATGATTTCGCATCGGGCATTGCAACAAGAGCGGCAAGGAGAGCACTGCGTATATCTATGAGTGCATCGTAAACTATAGATTTTCAGGGTGCATTGCGTAATTCAAATTAAAGTGCGACAAAATTGGACCTGTGGTTCCCGCTATAAGATTATGCATGTTGAGATACCCGATCTACTGCAGGTTGGTTCTTTTCCTGCAACACCTCAAAATAGGCACACGCATCTGGAAAACAGTTGAGATTGTGTCACCAATGCCAGCTGCAAACCACCTAAGTAGGTCGAGGAGAGTTGAGCCCTGGCAAAAAAGAAAATATGCAGGCTCCGCGCACTGTGCGAATTGGTGTACGAAATGGTTTCATGTGCCAGCAAGGCAACGTGGCGCATTACGACAAGAGTCGCGCTGTGGATATCAGTGACGAACGCGTCACTAAACCACCATGGTGCACCTCGCAGAGAAAGCGGAACAGTTATTCAACATTAAGAAGACACGACCTGCTTGACCTTGGAGAAACGCGGCAGAGTCCCACATTACGATAAAAAACGCGCAGCGATTTTTGGGCGACGAACGCATCCCGTAACTGCCAACTTCATCGTCAGCTGAAAGATGCGCACACCCAATTTTTATAAGTAAATTGTCGCTATGCGGCGCGCCTAGCGTACCAAGCTTCTCAAAGCGCTGGCTTGCACGATAGACATTCGTAAGGCTATGTTATTTTGCCTTTTTAGGCATGCGTACATGGTCTAATGGTTAAAACATCGGGCTTTGGTGGTGGTAATAACGGGTTTCAAACCAAGCATCATAAATGTAATTTCTTTGCATATATACATACAAACCGCAAGGTGGGGGCAAGTGCCAGAGAAAAGCTACCGCTAATAATACATTCCTACCTGGCACCCCGAGCATCAGGACCTCGTCTTGTGTGTTCTTGTCAAGGCCAGAGAAAGGAGACCTTCTGAAGCACTCCTGTAAGACTCCAAGTTGGACGACGTCAGAGCCGCGCGTAATCATGCGACCGAACGGCGGAGCAACGCCTTCAACTTCTTCATCGAAACTGCACGTGCCGCATTCACGTTCGGTTATGGTGATGATTCCTAAACATTGGCAAACACCTGCAGCGGAGAAATGGCCGAGACACCATAACGGGAAAACCAGACAAAATAAAAAGAGAAATTAGTAGTAGTTGCATTACAAATACTAAAGTTATAGGGTATGTTTTTTATGTTGGAGATTGGGCAAGTTGGGATTGGAAAGATCGGGCAAGTGTTGAAGATTGGGCAAGTATCGGCATTATAGCGGACAGATGGCGCCATATTCCCCGCAACACAGAAACAAACTTGGAAACAAACAACGGGAAACGGAAACAAACGAAAACAAACTGGAAAGGGACGCGGAAATAAATTACATCCGAAAAATAACAGTCGAATCTTTCCAAGGTAATGACGATGTTCTATTTGAAGGAAAAAAGAGCATGAACGAGAACCAGAAAGTAAAGGAGCTGGGGCTGACAAATTTCAATTGAAAGAAAGCCGAAGAGGAAAATTCTAAACGTACAGCCACAGGGCTATATGAGGTTCCCGTTAGAGTGTACAATGAACTGGGACCAAAAAGTAACCAAGCTATCTTGAAAGCAGTAGAAAAAAAACCCTAAAACATAGACGAATACCACAAAGTTGGCGACGAAGTAGGATTAATTTAATTTATAAAGGTAAGGGGGAAAAGTTAGAGTTCACTCATGCACACTGTTGACCATCACATTTAATTAAAAAGTACATTTACATTTAATTGACCATTACCTTTAATTATAAAGGTAAGGGGAAAATTAGAATTCACTCATATATACCGTTGACCATTATACATGTGTAATATACAGGTTAGCGACGCAGGCAATTAAATTAAAGCTCCAAGGATGGGCAGATAATAATGGCATATTGGGACTTCAGAATGGCTTCAGAATCGGTAGCCGTCTGTGTGATAACTTATTTGTTCTTACTCAGTGCATTGAAATATCCAGAGAAGAAAGGAGACCGCTATATCTTGATTTTTTAGACAAAACCGGAGCGTATGACAACGTAAACCGCAAAATTTTGTGGGATATTCTGTAAAGGGAAGGCATAGGCAATGACTGTATGCAGCTTTTGAGAGAAATTCACCTGGAAAATACAGTTTGCGTTGAATGGGAAGGGATAAGGAGCGAAAAGCAAGTTCATATCAACAAGGGACTGAGGCAGGGGTGGGCTCTATCCCCGCTGCTGCTTATGATGCACATGGTAAGGATGGAAAGGGTGCTAGAGGGAAGCAATATCGGGTTTGATCTCTCATACAAACCGGCGGGTACAGTAATAGAGCAGCAGCTCACAGGTTTATTTTATGCGCACGATACTGTTTTGGCTAGCAAACAAGCGAAGTGATATGCAACGTCTGGCTAATATCTGTGGACAGGAAGGCGATAATTTACGTCTGAAATTTAGCGTTAAAAATCCAGTTTTATGGTGTTCAATGAAAATAGTAAACAGACAGTGTCAATACAAGGCCAGGAAATACATCGGGTAAAAGAATATAAATACCTTGGTATATGGATAAATGAAGGCCATAGATATATGGAAACACAGAAAAATTTATAACAGCAAAGGGGAAGAGAAATGCAGCCATAATGAAACACAGAGCGCTATGGGGATACGGTAGATACAAGTGCTCCGGGGTATGTGGAAAGGTGTAATGGTTCCAGGCCTTACATTTGGAAATGCGATTGTTTGCTTGAAGTCAGGGGTACAATCAGGACTTGATGACAAACCAAAAGTCAGTGGGACGCCTCGCATTGGGCGCTCACGGGAAGACTAAAAATGAACCTGTGCAGGGTGATATGGGCTGGACAAGTTTTGAAATAAGGGAAGCTCAGGGTAAAACTCATTAGGAACAACGACTGAGAAATATGCAAGTAATTAAATGGGCTGGGAGAGTTTTCAGACATTTGTACAGGAAAAACATTGATTCACAATGGAGAAAAGGAACTAGGAAGCCTACCAGCAAGTATGCGACCCGTATACTGAGCAACATGGCAACAAAGAACGTCAAGCGGAAAGTCAGCGAGGCTGAGATTACCTCAAGAGCGGCGGCAATGGAAAAGAAACATCCTATAAGTAACTACTAAAGAGGAAAAAAACGAAATACGGAAACAATTTATGAAAACTCAAAGGGAAGCTCTTTACTTTTCGAAGCGAGATCGGGATGCCTTAGAGCACGCACTTATAAAGCGAGATACAACAATGAAGAACAAGCTTGCATGTGTTTGCTGCGATAAACCTAAGGAAACGAAGGAGCATATTTTATTAGAATGTGGAAGATCTGCCCCGCGTTCAATTTAGGCACCATAAGCCTCCTTGAAGCCCTTGGGTTCAGGGATAGCACGGGGAAAGTAAACATGTCCGCAATAGAGCTTGATAAGCTGCGATTGGAAGATTGCTGGAAGAAAAGTAGGGAAACGACAAACAATGGAGGCGTTGTTTTCCCAATAGGGGTTTCCCAATGTTCCCAATAGGGGTTCAGAAAGTTTGGTGAGGAGAAGTGTTCACGTTTTTAAAAAGTTTTTGAAGAAAGGTAGCAGCGTTATATTAAACAAGAGCTTGGGGGCACATCCCACCACCTCGGTCCAATGAGGACGCTCCTAGCCTCCATCCATCCATACAGACGAACAAGCATATAGACATACAGAGGAGCTTTAGAAAATATTATCTGTTCCAAAACTATGCAAAAC
Source organism: Dermacentor silvarum (assembly GCF_013339745.2). Taxonomy (NCBI): domain Eukaryota; kingdom Metazoa; phylum Arthropoda; class Arachnida; order Ixodida; family Ixodidae; genus Dermacentor; species Dermacentor silvarum. Next base: position 436,546,803 of record NC_051154.1, read on the forward strand.
ACACATTTAAAATAAACCCGTCACGGTGGCTTAGTTAGCTAAGGCGTTGCGCTGCTGAGCACGAGGTCGCGGGATTGAATCCTGGCCATGGCAGCCACATTTCGATTGGGGCTAAATGCAAAAAAAAATCGTGGGGTCGTGACACTCATATGGGGACGGATTACCAGCGAAGCTGTTTAGGCTGCATACATGGGCAGCATGCAAGGGTCTCAAACCGACCCTGTTCGGCGGGAGGAGTTGTCGTTCCTCGAAATGCCTCGATATTCTGTTGTGGCTGACATGCTCCGCCACCTTGCCCATGCAGGACGTTAGCAAAATCGATCGCAGACTTGCCCGGCTTCGGAATTAGGATCATCATGGCTTACTTCCATTCATTCGGTACGGTGCCGGCAGCCCAGACCTCGTTGATTTCCTTGGTGAGCAGTTCGGTCGAGCTGTTGTCCAGATTTCGAAGGAGTCTGTTCGAGATTCCGTCTGACCCGGGCGCCGATCTTCCATTGAGGCCTTGAAGGGCCACTCTGACTTCCGAGACGGAGAAGGGGGCGTCGAGCTCCTCGTCCGCCTTGCCGCCGTAGGCCGGGTAATCGTCCAGCCCCGAGTACCCGATGGGGAGGTAGCGACGCGCGACTTCGTCCATGACTTTGTTCGTAGATGCGCCTTCGCTAGTGAGCTCGTGAACCAGCTATCGATGGCCAGAGTGTGGTTTCTCTTGGACTGCGTGTCGTGTTGTAACTGCTTGAGGAGGTTCCACTTGCCTCCCACGCGCATCTGTTCGTCGACCAACACGCAGACTTCTTTCCATTGCTGCTGGCCGAGCTCCTTGATGTGCGATTCGATCTCGTGCGCTGTTGAGGGCCGCGATCCTCCTCCGGAGGTGTTGATTCAGCTTCTGCGTCTTCCGTCTGGCCGCGAGAGAATTCTTGGCTTCAACCATGTGCGCCAATCGAGGGTACATGCTATCGAGCTTGAGGTCCGTTTCGACGGTCTTGGTGTCCGCGTCCTTCTTGAGCTTCGCTACGAGGTCCGCGAAGAACTTCGTGGTCGTCCTTCCTTCTCTTGCGGAAGGCGTTCCAGTCGACTATATTGAAGGCCCTCTGCGGGCCGAACTGACTATCAGGGAGATTTCCAGGATGAAGTGGTCACTGACCAAGTTCTCTTGTACATTTTGCCACTCCGCTCCCTGTGCGTTCTTGACGAAGGCCAGGTCCGGGGTGGTGTCTCTCGAGACCGAGTTTCCCATGCGCTTGGGGTAATGGGGGTCGGTGATCAGATCTAGGGAGCTGTCAGTCACTCCCTGCAGGAGACTGCACCCTTTGGGAATGCTTCTCACGTAGCCCCAAGCTTCGTGCGGCGCGTTGAAATCACCGGCGATAACGAGCGGCGTCTCTCTCGCCTTGGATGACGCCTTAGTTGTTAGGCTGTAGAAGGTCTGCCGACTGTCCCTCACAACTACAGCGTCACCCCAGCCAGGGACCGGTCGACCGCGTGGTGAGCTCTTGAGTTTTCTCCATTTTCTGCGTGATATTCACTTGCAATATACCAAAAAACTGTTGTGTCTTATGTTTAAAGGTCTGGGGAACATATTAGAACCAAAATCATTAACCTAACTTCATTAGAACAAAAGTTATTCACATTTAATTACTCGAGCATATAGCACCAGAACAAAGAGAGTAATATTGGCCTGCTAAATCCAATTTGATCAAAAGAAATAAAAGTGCAGGACGAAAAATATTGGTGAGAACTTGTTCCCCAAGACCCAGGGAACCTTGTTCAGTCATTACTTTTTGGCCAACTGGCATAATTTTGCATATTTTTGACTTCAAATCATTGTAAACAAAAGAGAGCATTCATTTGCTGTGACCATGTGCTAAACACAATCTAAGCTAATCTGCTGAAAATAACTCTCAATCAAACAAAATTTTGATCTTAAAACATTCTGCATACATTCGTCTAACCAATCCAGCTATTCATTTCGAGCGCCTCATTAGAATAATTAAGCAAAGACCAAGTTTATGAAGGTATGGTCATTTGACTAGGGCGCCGCCATCTTGTTACACTTGAGTTACTAATGGCGAATTCCATTGGGAGAACAGGAGCACTCAAAAGCACGCTGAAAGTGCTCGTTCCACAGGCGAGGTGTTTCAGTGGTCGAACAGGAGTGGGAGCGCCGTCATCCAGTGGTAGAACAAGAGCAGTTTCGCTGCGCCGAGAGCAGCTGGGAGCAGTCCGGACTGCTCTCGCTTGAAAAGCGGAGTACGGAGGAAGTCACGTGGCTTAAACCGTCATATCCTCCTCATTTCTTTTTATTTTGCTTCAGCCAGCGCGCGCGGCGGCAATGGCGGCAGCCTAGCGTGGTTTGTGTTTTGACACCGCTGATTTTGACGTCGGTGATACGAGCGAGATTCGCAGCGATTTAGCGACAGATCCTGGCATTTCTAGTCCGCCTTGCTTCTCGTCGGATGCGCGGGGGACAGCGGCAGCAAAGCGTCTTCGCCTTGCTGAAGTGCTTGAGACGCTCGACGGTGACAGCAGCGAAAGCTGCTAGAGCTCAACTTGAGATGATCTTCGCAGGCGGAAACGTTGTGGGATGCGTCGGCGCTGCACAATAGTATGTAGTACGTGGCCGCAAACGGTGACAGCGTTAAGCCCGACAGATTACAAGACAATCAGGCGTGTTCTGCCGCTCTCCTGCAGAGAATGGTGGGACGTCGATTGCTTTAGTCACATGGTACATTTCTCCTCACAAGTCCCCCTCCCAACTGCTCTCCGAATGCACGCCGTATTCCAGTGGCGGGTCGAGTGTGCCTGCTCTCACTGCGCTGTCACCCGACTCCGCACTGCGCGGCGCCCTGCTCCTCTTCTCCCAATGGAATTCGCCATAAGAGTGTGGACAACTGAGTGCCGGGTCGGCTCTTGTTAAGAGTACTAACAACAAACTGCACTTCTTTCTCAGAGTACAGACAACTGTTTGTATCCTTGTGAATCCATCTTCTACTTAGTGAATTTCCCAACTATTGCAAGTAGAAACATCCATATTTCAACTTCTAGACAACTTAGAGAAATAAGTCTTGTATTATTTTTATCGTTCTGGACCGGCTGATGTTGAGTGATTGGCTATTTTATGAACACATATACCTCTGCCTAATCAAGCACATGGGAAGTCAGTGTACTCAATCCGCGGAAATCACAGCTAATTAAGCGTCATCCACAAAAAAAGAACGGCACAAATATATTTTACGACCCCTATAATACAAAGCTCTGCAATTTTCGAAGAATACTTCATCGTATTTTCTGTGAAGAAAGCTCAACAAAGACATGTAGGTAGGCTGTACAAAAGGGCAGCCATTTTGGGCCGATCGTACAGTGATTCCGAATCCACTTCCATCCTTCGAGAATATTTCACTCTCGTGACTGGAATTGGTCTCAAAATCTTCCTTAGGACTTCAAGAGCAAATACAGTACATTATTTTTAATTAACTTTCACTATTTCATCCCTTTCGAAGACAATTAGGAATGTAAAAGCAGCCATTCAGTTACACACTGCACGCAACTATATCCACAATTGTAAGTATACTGCAAGGAATTATACGAAAAGCCCGCTCCAAAGAATCTGTAGTTCCTAATGGCTACAAATAGCCGAACAACAGTTGAATTGAGGGCAGAGGGCTGCCAAATAAAGTCAGGGAATGGAAAAAAGAAGAAAAGTGCCCACAAAGACAGCTCCAAGGAGGGGCATAAAGCACAAAAGGAAGCAGTTGAATGCACTGAAACCGCACAGGGGCACTCAGAACAACTCAGGGAGGTAACAGAAGTGCCAGTCCAAGTACAGAGACAAAGCACACGAGTGGGAAAAGAACCCTCACCATGGTGGGATGCGAACACCAGCAATGATGACCCCCCACCAGAGAACACTAGAAGAGAAACATATGCAGACATGGATGAGATACAATCAGCTGAGAACCATCACACACAAGGAGAAAGTGAAACAGGGAGGGCATCAAACAGCGATAGAAAAGAAAGCAATGATGATACAAAGGTAACATCACCAATGGTCGCTGTTTTAGAAGCTGATATGAGCTTTGTAGACCATCTTCTTGTGGTGCAAGAATTGGCCCCAGAGGTTGCACGAAATCTGAGGACAATGCTCCACGAGTTTCAAAAAGTCAAGGGCATTGCCATGCAAGTTTTAGAAGAAAATGCATACCTCAAAGGGAGGATTGTTGAGGTAGAAAAGTTAAAGCACACAAACCGACCCACTTATGCAGAAGTGGGCAGGGATGCAAACAGTACACCTCAAGACAAACAAAGCGAACAGAACGAAACTCGAAGAGTCACCTTGCTTGTAAGGTCACCTGATGAAGAAGAGGGCTCCACAAGTAAAATTAAAAACACATTACGCAGAAAGTTTGAGCCAGTCGAGATGGGATTCAAAGACATAGCTGTAAAACAAATCAGAGGCGGAATAGCAGTGTCCACATCATCAACTCAGGCACTCAAACAACTCCAAGAAAAGATAAAAGAAGACCACGACACAAGGCAATACACAACGAAACTTGTTGAGGGGCCACAACCGGAAATCAAACTGCTCTCAGTAGATAAAGAAATTGATTCAGGGGACATTCCGCGCATACTCCTAGAGCAGAACAACCTTGACGGTTCGCCAGAAGATATAAAAGTAACATGGAGAAAGGAACAAAAGTTCGGCTCCAATGTCACAATCCAGCTCTCCAACAGGGAGTTAGCAGGTGAAATAACACGGAGGGGTAATGTGTACCTCGGGTGGACAAGGTGCCGAGTGCTCGAAAGTGTCTACCTGCCAAAATGCACCTACTGTGCACGACTTGGCCACAAAGAGACAACCTGCAGTTCTAAAACCCCAAGATGCACGGAGTGTGCTGGAGATCACTACTATAAAGACTGTGAGGCTGATGACGAACACAAAAAATGTTCACTCTGCAAAGATGCAGGTGTAAAAGAAAAAAGGCACTCAATGTGGGATGGACCTTGCCCAACTTACAACCACCGATATCAACAAAGAAGGAGAGAAATGGGATTCCTCACTCAAGAGGATGGAGATACTACAGCCCAAAACCCAAGAGGGAACTCCTAAAGGATCCCTAGCAAACCTCCCATTTATAGCATTCTTGGTTTATTTTTTCTCTTTACTTTCCTACTTATACCCTTTAATTTCGATCTCAAACTAACAGGATGGCAAATGAAGCAGAAATAGACAGTCAATCTAACCACTTGAACATAATTCAAGTTAATCTTGGAAGATCATTCAAGGCCACCCAAACACTCACAAATAACCTCCTTGAATTCAAACAAGATATTAGCTTAATTCAAGAACCATATGCATTAAAAAACAAAATAATTGGATTTTCTCTAAAAAATAGAATAATTTCTTCAGATGATACTCCAAAAACAGCCACGATCATTCATAATAAGGATATCGAAGTGTTTCCCTATCAAATAACTCCGAAAATTATCATAACCAAATTAAAATGGAAAAAAATAACTGTAACCATTATAAACTGTTACATTCCCCCAAAAGAAAACATAGAAGATACACTCAAAATAATAGAAAGGTACATACAAGCAAACCCGAATGAACACATCATAGTCGCAGGGGATTTTAATGCTAAGAACAGGATTTGGGGAGGAGCAATAACAGATGAGAAGGGCATCGAATTACTCGAATTTATAGATATAAATAATCTTAACGTAATAAATAATGACAGCATTCCTACATTTGAGACTAGAAATGGACGGAGCTGGATTGACATAACAGCCGTTTCTCAATCAGTCCTTCCACACGTAGAAAAATGGGAAGTACTAGATACACCAAGTGAATCAGATCATAAATACATACAAATAAAAGTATTCAATAAAAATCCCACCAAAGAAAAACGACTAACTAAGATGGGAGAATTCAAAGTTTTGCAAGAGATAGAAAAGGACATTTGGTTTGAAAACATAACCAAAGAAAATATCGAAAGACCGGAACAACTAGATGAAATTATAGCAGAATTATACAAAAGAATTGACCTGTTAAAGAACAAATTTTCCAAAGTAATTAAACAAAAGAACGCGGAAAAGATAGCAAAACCTTGGTGGACACCGCAACTAGAAATAGAGCGCAAAAAAGTCAGGGCTCACAGACGCAGTTACCAGAAAGCGAGAGACCAAAGTCAAAGGGAAGTATACAAAAGAAGCTATTATGAGGCTTTTACATTATATCAACAACACATCAATGAAAGTAAGGATCATTCTTGGAAAGAGTATTGTGCAGAAATAAGAAATAAAAACCCATTCAACTTGGCATACAAAATCGCCACGAACAGAATTAAAAAAACGGTAACATTACAACCAATACTCAAAGCAGATGGACAAAAAACGACATCAATAGAAGAAACGGTAACTGAAATAATGAGGACTTTATACCAAATAGGAGAAGATCATGATACGACTCAAGAAAGAAATGCAATAATTCAAACAGACAATATGAGCAATAATACCTCAGCTCTAAATATAAGGCAAGATGACGACATACCATTCAGTGAAGAGGAGATAAGCCATACTGTTCGCAATCTTAAAAAATTAACAGCACCAGGCCCTGACAATATCTCTACGTCTTTCCTCCAAACGCTATATAATAAACACAAACAAACATTTCATTTCATATTTAATACTGCATTCAAACTAAAATACTTTCCAATGGCATGGAGGAAAGCAAGAGTAATTTTAATTCCCAAGCAATGCAACAACCAACAAATGGATGCAAACAAATTCAGACCAATAGCCATAAATTCAATATTTGGCAAGATTTACGAAAAATTACTCTACCAAAGAATATATCACCACCTTCACTCCAAAAAGCTCATTCCAAGCAACCAATACGGCTTCACACATGGTAAATCAGCAATAGACGCTATAAATAAAATTAAAATAACAATAGAAAAAGCAAAGCTAGACAAACTAAAAACAGCAATAGTTTCTTTAGACATAAAAAATGCTTTTGGAAGCATAAACACAACTGCAATCTTAAGAGAACTCGAAAATCTTAAACTACCAGATAACTTAATTCAGATTACTAAACACCTAGTCCATAAAAGAAAAGTCATATACGACCTGCCATCCGGTAGTTTAGAATTTAAACTAGCTCAAGGAGCACCACAAGGCTCACCCCTCAGCCCAATATTTTGGAACCTAGTAGTTGCGCAAATATTAAATAAACAAATGCCTCCTGGAGTGAAAGTTCAAGCGTTTGCAGATGACATAACACTCACAATAACAGCCAATAGTAGAAGCCAGCTCGAGGAAAGAGGTAATCAAGCACTTAAAGAGATATACAGCTGGAGTGAAAAGAATAACTTAAGATTTTCTCAAGACAAATGTGAACTTCTAATAATCGGAAAAGAATATCAAAATAGGCCCCCGTCTTTAAAACTGGGTAGTATTAATGTAAGGAGAACTAGCGAAACGAAAATTCTAGGAGTCACCTTTGACAGCAATTTAAGTTTTCAAAGTCACATCAGGAAAATACAAGAAAAGATACAAACAATCACAATCGGACTATCAAAATTCTCAAACAAAAACTGGGGCATGTCAGCAAAACAATTGAGAGAAATATACATTAGAGGGATTGAAAGAGCAATTGTATATGGGTCACCTATATGGTATTCAAATAAAACTCACATAATCAGAAAATTAAGAAGCATTCAAAGACAACCATTAATTAAAATATGTAAAGGGTACCGAACAATATCAAACATAACATTGAACATCATAACAAAAATACCACCAATCCATTTAACTATAGAAAGAGAGAATGAATTCTACTCTATTAAAAATGACCAAAAGCTCTTTAAATGGGAAGAACAAAACTTCAGAAAGGAAGACATAGCACCACTTCCAGACCTATGGTCAATCCATCCTGCAAAACTAAATACCATTAAATATAATAAAGAACCAGTACAAGCAGACATAAACATATATACGGATGGATCTCAACAGAGTGGCAGATGCGGAGCAAGCTTTGTTATGTTAGACAAAACAGGAAATATTTTAAACTCAAAACTATTCAAATTACCCCCATACTCAAGCAACTTTGAAGCAGAGGCAATAGGTATCGTAGAAGCTATTAACAAAATTAGTGAAATGAATGACACAAAATCTTACCAAATTCTGACTGACAGCCTGTCTGTTCTTAAAGGCCTCGAAAATCCGCAAAATAAGAATTACTTTGTCTTTAATATTAAAGAAAAACTAGATAAAATGAAAAAATTCAGCGTATCATTCACATATGTCCCAGCACATAAAGGAATAACGGGAAATGAAATTGCAGATGATTTAGCTAAAAAAGCATGTACTGATGGAGAATATGTGGATATACCAATTACAAGAAGATTCATTAAAAGTAAACTAAAACGAAATACTGTGACAAGTGGAATACTGAATGGAACCAAATGGGTAAAGAAACATATTGCTATGAGTGGATTAAAAACGTAAATGACATACCACTACACTTCCCATTAGGGCACTGGGAAACTCAGGCAGTGTCAGCACACGGGCGGCTACCGTACTATCTGAGTAGATTCTCAATTACTGGAGATGAAAAATGTAAATGTGGTCAGTACGCCAGATCTTTCGACCACTATTTAACAACATGCCCAATTGTTAAAGATGAAAGAGAAAAATTACAACAAAATAATACAGCAGAATAAGCCAACA